>NC_037673.1:3287816-3587816 GCF_003255815.1 Theropithecus gelada | reverse complement strand
AAACCATCTTCCTGACCTTCACATTTGACTTTCATTTCACATTATCCATTTAAATAGGAAAATGGGAAGCCGGCACCAGTCAGATAAAGCCTGCACCTGGGCAGATTTGTACTGTGGGAGGAGGAGGCAGTGCTGGCCACGGGCATATGGAAAAGATAAAAGCCAGATAAAAGCCGTTTTAACGACAGAAAATAATGAACACGAGGAAAAGAGTGGAAAAAAGAGAAAGGGTTTTTGTGTTTTTAAATGCAAAGAAAAAGTTTCTTCAAGAAAAAAAGCACACACACACATTCTTTTTTTTTCTTTTCCTGAGATGGAGCTGTCTGGTCGGGTTCTTCCAGATTAATCAAGTGTTGGAGTGGAGGGGCTCCTTGACGTTTTGAAGTGAGTTGAGACTGAAGTGGTTTACCTCTGACATCAAGTGCTCGGTAGTGAATTTTTATACTTAATGGGATGCAGGGTCATTTCCCAGGAGCTATTTAGGGGACCTTTGTAGCTTCAAAATGTGATTCTACCCTCAGAAGTGCCTACAGCTGATTATTAACCATGATTCATAAATTCTTCAGAAGGTGATCAAGTTAAGTTTATACATTCAGGCGGTGACAGGAAGCAGCCTTCTCTGCAGCTGTAAATACCCCAACCACGACAGGGGTGTTTTAAATTGTTTTCTTCTTCGCTGCCTTTTATCTGTACAAGAGCCTTTTTGAAAAAAAAAATACAGAATCCATTTATACACATTTAGAACAGGCGGTGAAGGCAGAAATAAGAATGAGGTGGGAGGTGATCACCGACCCCCACCCAGAGCTTGTGAATTACAAAGAGACAGGAGACAATCGTCAGTGGGGCCATGGGTTGTGCGCCTTAGGCCCTGACTACATCCAGCTCCACAGTTTCACCCATAAACTGCAGGTATCGCCTGTGTGTGGGGGGGGAGCAGAAGGCCTTGCATTCTGCGGCCCTGTGAACCCCCTCACTGTCTCCCGAGCCCACCTCGCCTAAGGCAAGGGGCTGTTCCAGTCCCAGGAGAAATAGCCTTTCATTCCCGGGTCAAACAAATAAAAGAGGACCCAGGCCAAACGCATTCACTTTGGAATACGTATGTTACTTGTGCTCGTCACACGGGAACAATTATGAAAAACGCATGTGGAGTCCGGCTTATTCTTCCCTGGGTTTTGAGGGAATGAACACGACTCCGCCCCAGCTGGGCAGGCTGGGTGCTTTCCGGAGCTCTCAACATACCCCTGGCCCCGCAAAGACAAACCCTTTTATTTTATCATGAAATTACTGGGTCTTAATTGTGCAGTATCATATGTGTCCTGGATCTTGACCAAGAAACCAGGAACATCCAAAGTCTCACATTTCAATGTGACCAGCCATCTTTTTAGGGATGGAAATTTCTCTTTGCTCTGGTCTCCCCTCTGTAGAGACTGAGGAAGGGCACAGCTACGTTTCGTTTTCAGAGCCCTGAAACGAGATGCCTAATTATCTAAGGGTGAAGTGGTCATTTTAGTAAAGAAAGGCCTGTCTGCTGTCCACCCTGTGAGCCACTGTCCACCCTGTGAGCCACTGTCCACCCTGTGAGCCACTGTCCACCCTATGAGCCACAGCATGGATGCCACGGGAAGGCATGCAAGTCATCAGGAACATGTTGGCTCCTTAGCTCAGAGGATACTTTAACAATAATCTTAGAAAAAGCAAAATATGAAGTTAATACCTATACAGTTCTTGGATTTTATGAGTTCCTTACCTTGCAATATTTATTTTGATCCAGGCTCCAGCAAAAATATTACTAAGCTGACAACTGAAACACTGGAAGTAATTTCAGAATTTTGTTACTAATTGATAATCTATATTAATAATATGGTTACCACTGATGTCTCCCTCTGATATTGGATGTTCTGTGCAAAAATGACCAACACCCTTCTTTGTAGGATTTGGTGATGATCCTTAGAGTAGCACTATTAAATCTGTTATTAAATCTGTTATTAAATCTGTTATTAAATCTGTTGAATCTGTTTAATCGTGCTAGTCTAAGGGAACATCAAGTTGACATGACAGCGTAATTTCATTCCTCTATGCTCTCCAATTAATTTTTAATAGAAATCAGTTGCTGCCTGCATTGGGATTATTCAGAAACATCATTCAGTGGTTCCTCTTTGTGGTCAGAACCTTCGTGTTTACTCTTGCAGGAGGGTGTTACGGGCCGAATCATGTCCCCACCATTACTATGTAGAAGTCCCAAACCCAAGTACCTCAAAGTGTGACTATATTTGGGGATAGGTTCTTTAAAGATGTAATTAAGTTAAAATGAGGTCGTCTGGGTGGACCCTAATCCGATATAACTGGGGTCCTAATTAGAAGGGGGAATGAAGACCCAGACAGCTGTGGAGGGAAACGTATGTAAAGGAATGAGGGGAAGGTGACATCTAGAAGACAGGGTGCGAGGCCGCAGGAGAAGCCACTCCTCTGACACCTCCATGTCAGGACTCCAGCCTCCAGGACTGTGAGACAAGACATGTCTGTGGTTTAAGCCCCCCAGATTGTGGTATTTTGTTACAGCAGTCCTAGCAAACTCACGCACAATGTGAGTGATTTTACCTTAAAAAAAAAAAAAAAAAAACCTATAGATAACTCCAGCTACCTATACTTTAAAGGTATTTTAGTGGAAACCTCAAATCAATACTCCCCTGTGACAGATACTTGTCCTCTGAAGTGGTCCTCACCGAGATTGCACAGGTCCTCACCGAGATTGCACAGGTCCTCACCGAGATTGCACACGTCCTCACCGAGATTGCACACGTCCTCACCGAGATTGCACAGGTCCTCGCCAAGATTGCAGACCTGGTGGCAAAGAAGGAGGATGAGCTGTAAGCTTAAGCCTGGCCGGTCAGCCCATGCAGGTGGGAGGGTGACGGGTCCACCAAGCCACAGGGGACACGGAAGAACAGAGAGAATCAAGGGGGCCAGGCCAGGCAGCAGGATGCATGAGACTGAGTGGCGTGAGTTATTTTATAAGGCAATTCCCATGTCTAAATCTGAATATTAAATGCAGGGGGTGAAAAGCAAATGTTACAAAATTAATCTACTTAAAACAGAACCATAAATCTTATTATATTTCCAGCCTCTCTAGGTTCACGCCTGAGCAACAGATGTTAAGATTTGGGTATGAAATTGCTCCCACCAGATGTTTAGCAACCCCTAGGCTCTCCCAAACACAACATCAGCTTCCAGGCTACACATGCTTTTCCACAGAGATTTTGAGGGGTGTGGTTTCGCATTCTGATGGGTCAACATTTTGAAGAAACATTCTGACCCAAATGAAGTATACTAGGAACAAGGCGTCCATTTATTTCACCTACCGCTACTGTAGGGGTGGGGCATAGGGATGCAGATGTGCACAGCCATGGCCCCACCCCGGGTGAAACCTCCTAAGCCCCCTAGGTACCCGAGGTCACCAACACCACAGAGAGGCCTCCTGGGGGTAAAGGGTCTACCCCATGTGGGCTTCCCAGGCTGCCTGCTGTGCCCCCGGCTCTCTGATCGCCGAAGCACAGAGCATCTGTGCCCCACCCACGACAAGACTAAGTGGCCGCAGCTTTATATTCATCCCCCCTTCCCAACAGCACATATTCATTATAGGGGCATTTTATTGTTAGTTTAAATTAAATGTGCAGAGAGGAACTGGGCCCTGAAGGAAAGCAATTTTAGATAAAATATCCTGAATTTGGCAAGCATTTTTCAAAGCTTAATGAGGAATATTCACAGTATATAATTACAGAAACCTACTGAACTCATTCTCCTCCAAAGATGGGAAAGGGAGGGCTGTGGAGGAGAGCAAGGGGCTCTCTGCTGAGGTGACCAGGACATCCACACTTGCTCACCCACACTTATCCACTCACAAACACACACTCATGTCCACACCCATAGCCACACATTTATGCACACACTCACACGTTCAAATCCACACACAAGCACACACGCGTGTGCACACTCACACTCTGACACACACATACTCTCGCATGCACGTGCACATATACTGATCTGCACCAGCTCACTTGCTCTGGGACACACACAGCCTTCAGGAAGAGGCCCTGCATCACCACTGGTAAACTTCACTCCGTTGTCAAAGGGGCTGGAGGAAGGCATCTGTTTCTCCTGAGACGTGGGCCCCATGCTGCCCCACTGGCTGTCCCGTGCCTGGGGCCCTCCTGGGGCTCATCAGCATATCAGCTTTGTGAGTGCAAGACCCACCGTTATGGTAAGAGAACCTCGGGTGCACGCTGTGTGTGGGGAGCCAAGGGAGTGCACACAGCCAGATTCCAATCTCAGGGGCTCCTGGCTCACACCCACAGAGTAATACGTTGCCAATCTCTGTATTATCTCATGCATCCACAGGGCTGCAGCCACAGGACGCCTGGCCACAATGGGCCAGGTCCATACCCAGGTCCAGTTCCAAATCAGAGCAGTTCTCTGCAGGAGCACTCAGACCTCCGACGCTCTTCCTTGCTCCTCTGAGCATTTCTTGATCCAATTCCTTTCTCTTTCTACCATTTCCTCCCTTGCTACCAGCACCTCACTCCTTTAAACCCTAGGATTCCTGACCCAGTGTCTCTACGCAGGTGGTCCATCCACCGTAACAACCCCTGGGAGGGCCTCTTCATTTCTTACCTCATCCCCATGACCCCACAACTGTCCTGCCTCATTCGCTGCCCCTCCGTGTCATGCCTAGAGGTCATAGGGTCTGAGGAAGCCATACTTATTGTGAGAGGGTGTCCAGGCAAGCAATTGACTGCCTGGCTTCTGCACAGTATAACAGGTAGGGCCCAAGCAGGTGAGAGACAGCAAGTAAGACGATGGCAGCTTGATGGAGATCCTCAGTGTATTAGTCTGTTCTCACACTGCTAATAACGACATACCTGAGAGTGGATACTTTATAAAGGAAAGAGGTTTGACTCACAGCTCCACCTGGCTGGGGAGGGCTCACAATCATGGCTGAGGGCAAATGAGGAGCAAATTCATGTCTTACATGGCAGCAGGCCAGAGAGAGCATTTGCAGGGGAACTCCCCTTTATAAAACCATCAGATTTTGTGAGACTTGTTCACGATCATGAGAAAGACCCACCCCCATGATTCAATTACCTTCTGCCAGGTCCCTCCCATGACACATAGGAATTATGATGAGATTTGGGTGGGGACACAACCCAAGATGAGATTTGGGTGGGGACACAACCAAACCATATTTTCCAGTCCTGATGATCACCCAAGGCTATTGAGTGACAAATAAGACCTCATACTTTCTCCTGCCCAGAGCCTAAACCTCTGGAGAGAAGGCAGCCAGAGGGGAACGAGCAAGCATATATTGTGGTTATAGGGCATAGAGTCCCCTCTGAATGGGGGGTTCAGCGCTGGACAGAGGAATTGGCCCAGATGTGAGTGTCAGGGCTGGAGGGAAAGACAACCAGACTGAATCCCAAGGATGAGGGTTGGATTTGGGGAGGGAGGGCCTTGCCTGGGCCCCATGGTCTGGGGTAGCAGAGGCTTCCTGGGGGTTGAGGTGCCCTAGAATGACTGGGGTTGGCAGGGAAACCTGAGGAGTAGCTGAGAGAAGGCCCGTGAAGGCCTAGAGAAGAGGGGAAGCCTGGTGCAAGCCAGGAGAGAGCCTGGTGGAAGGGCAGGCAGGCTGGGGGCTGGCAACATAAGCTGAGGTGGAACCTGAGCATCTGCCTCCCATGCTTCCTTCCCCGTGGAGAGAAAATGACCTATTTCTGCATCACAAGTCCCAGGCCTTGCTGTGTGGTTGCAAGTCTGCTTCCCATCCCAGGGAAGGAGAAGGACTTACCATGGCAGATTTCGGAACCCAATCACGCCTCCTCTCTCTGAGCAGGAGGAAAACATACACCCCAGGCACCAGGAGCCCTGCAGGGAAGCCCCGTCAGGAGCTCAGGCAGGGCCACCTGGGACTGGATCCAGAGGGCAGCAAAGGCTGGGGAAGGTGGCAGAGTCAGGAGGCAGCCGAGGCCCCCACGGAGCCAGACGGCCCAACCTGGGCTTTGCACATAAGAAAGGGATGCTTGGGTGGCCATGCACCTGAATCCCGAGTGAGCCCTTAGCTGGTCTTGAGCCCAGGTACAAGCATATCCCCATTACCCTGCAGGGACACAGCAGTCACTGGTCTGCTGATGACAGCAGTGTCATCGAGGGGTAAAGACAGGAGGCAGGATCAAGCATGAAATTAGGATTTCAGGTTTCCTGCCCCCCCAGGAATTCCGCTGTAAGCTCCCTGCAGATGAGTCAAAGTGGAGCAAACTAAAGCCACGTAGAAGCCACAGAGCAGAGGACACAGGAACCGTGAACAGGGCAGCAGTCCTCAGGAAAGAGCAAACAACAGAAGCAAAAATAACAAGGACAGGAGGGGCCCTAGGGCCTGAGGAGGGCAGGAGGGAGGGGCTGAAAGAGAGAGAGGAGCAGAGACCCAGAGAGAACAAGGGTCTGAGTCCGGAGGCGGCCTGAGCTCCAGCTGTGCCTGTCACTGGTTCTGGATGTCCCCTCTGTGGAAGGCCAATAAATCTCAGTCCTAATTTGCATAGCTGCTTTTAAGAGTATAAAAGTGTCCTCAGACCCCAAATTACGAGAACCTCTGGGCTCCCACAATTTATACGGCATCTTTATGTTCTTCACAACCATGGAGGGCTTGAGTATAAAGCCATGGAAGTGGAGAAAAGAAAGGAAGGAAAGGAAGAAAGTAGGGTGAAAAAGAGGCAGAGAGCAAAACGAATAGAGAAGATGGGGGCAGGAAGGGACAGAGGAAGAGAGGGAGGGACCGGGGCCATGGAAATGAGAAAAGGAAAAGAGAGAATACACTGCATCTGCCCAACACCCCCAGAGCAGAGTGGGGTCCCTGGCTGAGGGGAAGTGGGGAAGGCAGAGCTGACCTCAGACCAAGGCCTTGATCATCACATATTTTTTAATCCATTTTCTGTAGACTGCATGGAATATTATGCCCATTTTTTCTACAAGGGTTTCCCTAACAGTGCCCATTCTTTCTTTCAGGGCTCAGTGGGAACCCACTGCTGCCAGGAGTCTGTCCTGTGTGCATCAGACAGCGCATGAGCTTTTCACTCCTGTCTTCACTGTGCAGGTTGCATTGCAGACTCACCTGGGCCTCTCCAACAAGCCAGGGCAGCATCAGGTTGCAGCCATGTCCTCTTCCTGGGCCTACTGAGAATTCCCCCACCAGCACCACACTGCCCAGAACCATGTGGGGAGCCATCTTTAATGTGTGACATGCACAGACCCTGCAGGAAGTTTGCTAAGAGACAAGAGCCTTATTAGAGATCCTCAAGCCCAGGCAATGGGTGCAGCACCCCCAGTGCAGGTCACTCTTAGGACCAGCAGTGGCACAAGGGCGATGGGGCTGCCTCTGAGGGCTTGGGATTCAGGAGACTGAGGTAAGGCTGAAGGCACAGGAGAAGATAGGGTGAGCTTCTGCTTACCCACCAGAAAACTGAGGGATGATGCCAGCCATGGGCTAGGGGAGAAAGGCATGGGGAAGAAAGGCAAGAAGAAGAACAGAAGAGAAGGAGAAGGAGAGTGGGGGGGATAAGGATTATTCATCAATGATGTAGGACACGCTGGCTGGGTGCCAATATGGGACTACAACTCACACCTGCTGTCCCAGGGCTTTGGGAGGCTGAGGTGGAAGCCCAGGAGTTCAACACCAGCCTGAGCAACACAGTGAGACACTGTCACTGAAAAAAATACTTGAAAAATTAGTCAGGTGTGGTGACGAGTACTTGTAGTCCAAGCTACTCAGGAGACTGAGGAGGGGGGAAGTTGAGGCTGCAGTGAGCTGTGATCATACCACTGCATTTCAGCCTGGGTGATACAGAAAGACCCTGACTCTAAAAATAATCATAAAATAATAATAATAACAATAACAACAAACCTATTGCTTATTTCATTTGATTTGCTTCATAGAATTTGTTGTTTGAGTTAGGTTAATAAAAAAATGGTACACATTTGCTGACCTGATGGTTCTCACTGATTTTTTATCTCAGTGCCTCCTTCATGGTCTCAAAAATTATTGAAGAACCTCGAAGAGCTTTTGTTTATGCGGATTTAATCCATCAATACTTCTCATATTAGAAACTAAAATTGAGAAAAATGCTAGCTACGTATGTGATCTTTTGACTATGAATCCATGGCATGTTAACATATATAACATTTCAAAGAAAACAGATATTTTCCAAATAGATATCTATATTTTCCAAAACAATACAGGAAATGGTGAGTGAGACAAGTGGCATAGTTTTACATTTTTGGATACCTTTTTTATGTCTGACTTACTAGAAGACAGGTGATCATTCTGCTCCTGTATTCAATCAGTTGGGACAGCCAAGGTCCTCTGCTTTCTTCTAAACTCCACCATGCACTTGGGAGAAAATGAATGAGAGAATAAAGACAACTAATGTCTTCTTCTGATTGCGAATATTATTATACAAATGGAGGGGTTCTTTTTGTGCAAAGACCAGAAACTCAGGTAAATGCAGTGCAACAAACTGAAATGTTCACATCACATGCCAAATGTTAACGTTTGGAAATTAGTGAGTTATTGGAAAAGAAAGGTCTTAAATAGACTGCTAGAAACTTTTTAATACAATGCTTTCAACTTTCAAATGGAGAAAGTGATGTGTGGGTGTAATGGTCACAATGCATTCCCCAAAATCCATAGGTTGCAAGTTAACGGCCAACGTGATAGCATTAAGAGGTGGGTCCCTTAGGAGGGGATTAAGTCATGAGCACGAAACTCTCGTGGATGAGATGAGGGTCCCTACACAGCAACTTGAGGTAGTGTCCATTCTCTTCCACTCTCTTGCTGGGTGAGGACCCCAAGACTACAGTGCCTGTGTGAAATGGGTCTTCACCAGACACCCAACATGCTAATGCCTTGATCTGGGACTTCCCAACCTCTAGAAACGTAAGAAAGTAAATACTTTTTCTCTGTAAGTTCCCCAGTCTGTGGCCTTGGGTTACAGCAGCACGAATGGACTCACACAGGAGGCAAGTTTATGTAATAGGCAAATTCACATAACTAGTGGAAGAGCTGGGCCTGGAAGCTGAGTCGTGGATGGCTACCTTAGTCCAGTGCAATATCCATTGTAGTTCTGTTTTTTACAAATACTTTTAATTCATGAATTGTTCTTCCATTTAGTAGATGTTGCAAGTAATCTACATAGTTCAATTACAATGTACATTCTACAGAATGTAATAGACTGACCTAGACATTGAACACCGTTTTCTGTTGGATTGCATTCTGAATTTCCAGCTAACTTACAGCGGATTTGAAGGTGAGCCATCTCCTTGTTAGACATGGGATTCCTGCAACAGGGTTTAAGGGCCCATGTGCTTACATCCATATGAAAACTGTCCACTGGAATGCTGGAGTCAAGAGCTGAGAGTCCTGACTCAGTCATTCTCCAGGTGAGTGGATCCATGTGAGCATAAACACCTCAGGTGTTACCAGAAATTATTCTTAAGTGACTTCATTGCTTACACGGTGGGTTCTAGTAAAACCTCCTTAAGACTTGCCACAAATCTTACCCATGAAATGTCTCCTGCCACTGAATTGTGAATGTATTTTTTGTTTTTGTTTTTGTAGATGACAAGAAATATTTAGCACTGTGTATTAGGTGCAGGATAATAATCTTGACAATTTTCTAATAACAATAAATAATTATAAGGACTATTTTGTTATCCTGCACTTCCAAATTTACAATTATAGAGCTTTATAATTGCTTCTGAACCTTTTTTAAAAATAATTATCTGTAGATGACACAGTTATTTCACTTGGATTGCATCTCCAGGGCTTCTGTCTGTGTTGAGTTTGGTATCTCTGTTTCTCCAAATGATTGCATTTGTTTGGACTCACCAGGATCTCCAGCTACACACAGGCATTTACTGTCTTCTCACCTGGAGCAAGGAGAGAGGGCCAATGAGACATGAGGTCTCATGCATGGAAATTGAGAAAGAGATGGACATGATGTACTGTGGGGTCCCCTGGTGATGGCCCAGGGACTTGGAATCTTCTTACACGGTAAGTGAAAATACCATTACATAAAATGAACATAAACTGTTATATTTTGCCAACTTTTGATGGAAAAATTTCTGTCTGCCTTCATCAGCCACGTAATTATCTGGAACCAGTTCCTTTTTCTGAGACATCATATTTTCATCAAATATTTAACATTCATCAAGTATTCAATACGTTTATGTTTGGAATGAAGACGTTGTCTTTAATAAAGACATTAATTGTCTCTATTCTCTCATTCGTTTTCTCCCAAGTGCACCATGGAGTTTTACAGAAGATATAGGACCTTCGCCATCCCAACTGATTGAAAATAGGAGCAGGGCTTCCACCTGCTGACTGGGCACACGTGGGAGCAGGGCTGGTACCCATGAAGGGGTTTCACAGTGAGAGAACCAGCACTCAGAGACCACGGATGGTGAAACTTCACTTATCCTGTAGCTCCTGAAAAGGAAGATGAGGTTCTTTTTTTTTAAGATATTAAAATAAGCTTCAAGACCGGATGTTCAGGCCACATCTGCTGATGATCAGAAAAAAGAGAAACAGGCACAGACAGACAGGTAGAATATTACGTAAAGGAAAAGGACTAGGTTGGCAGAGTCAGATCAAAAATAGCTTTTGTAAAAAACGCACTATAATAAAATGAGTCCATGACTACTATTAAGAAAAGCAGAAATATTCATTTCTGGGGACTTGCGAGGCTATTCGGATAAGCTTTTCTTTTTTAGGGATGAGTGTGTGGGTGAGTACACATGAAAACCTTTTTCTCCTCCTTTGCTGATTTCAATTGTCTTGCTGGAGTCTTCTATTTAAGGACTTTAAGTCTCATAATTTAATAAGTGCAATTGGAGTGAGTCACCTCTATGTTGATCCCAAAATTAATGAACTTAGATCCAAAGCTAGAATTCTCTAGGAGGCAGTGCTCTCTCCTTTGTGCCCCCTTTAATACTGAATGCAAATTGACCCACTGTACATTTCGAGATCAAACTCAGAGCTCAAATTAGATGAGCACACATTCAAAGTTCTTGAAAACCCAAGTTCTATTCAAATGGGAGGTTTTCACTGCACACACAGCCTTAATCAAAAGTAGAGCTATATAGAATGGTTTAAATTTAATCCAAATCTCAGCGAATTTCATGAATCTGCCTACTCAAGCTTCACGCGAGTGGGCTCATAAATGCCGTTTCTCCTTTTATGCATGATGGAATGTAGGCTGCCTCTGTTCCTGGGCTCCACACAAACACCCCAGACTGGGGGTTCCTTCTGTCTTCATGCAGATTTTATAGCATACGCAAAATAAACTTCATTTTATTGATTGATAATGGGTAAGAAAGCATGACTTCTCCTTGAACAAGCCTCACTAGCGACTAGGTTAGGCCACAGACAGGGAGGGTTAAAAATCTGATGATTTTAAAAAGGCAATGTAAGTGCAATAACAAAGAATCTGCGGGGTGCGTGTGTGTGTGTGTGTGTGTGTGTGTATGTGTGTGTGTAGATTGTGAAGTTGGGGGATTTAAGGGGTAGGGACAACTTCAGGAGGAAGAAAATAAAATTGTATTAAATGAACAACTTAGGGTACCGTTTCACACTGGAGTAGAATGGGTGATCTCATAAACAAGGAGAAAGTATTGAAATTTATTGAGGTTTTAGAATTTTTAAAAATATAGTAGGTAATATGCAGCAGTTTTGAGATTTCGGTACTAAAATCTCAGTCTCTTTTAATACTATCTTTTTTAAAAAGTCAACAAAAATGAAGAACCATTTGTCAAGGTTATAAAAGAAACTTGAATTGAAAGTCAGTTAATCCTTATGTCTAAAAATAACTTTCAGTATTGCAAACACACTAAGAGAAAACTGATTCCTAAGAATAAATCAACTCATAAAGGAAAGCGTACACAGTGTGCAAAAAGAACTGAAATGGTAAAGGATGACTTTTGACGTGAACAAAACGAAATGTTTCCATGTCACACACAGCTCCATGCTGGCCCTGAGCAGAGCCCTGGAGGACACAGTGGCATTGAGCTGGTGATTCAAGCGGAGTGTGTTGGGCATGCCGTGATCCTCATACACAGCCCCAGCTGTGACTGGGAGCAGTGAGGTATTCCGTTTTTGTGGGGAGCATGTGAGGCAGTTCCGGTCTGAGACCCCCATGCTTTGCTCTGTGTCCTTCCCCTTTCTTTTCCCCTTTTATAGAGAAGGATCTCACTACATTGCCCAGGCTGATCTCCAAATCCTGGGTGCAAGCAATCCTCCTGCCTCAGCCTCCCAAATTTCTGGGATTACAAGCATGAGCCACCACACCTGACCCTTCCCTTTTACTTATCCCCTTCCTTAGGTATCCCTGATAACTGCGCGAACAGACCAATGGCCTTTGCCTTGTCTGCTGCCTGGAGAATGTTACCCACACCTCGTCTATACTTCCAACAACATGGAATCTGCCTTCAGATCCATCTGGGAGAGTCCACAACACTCTACAGCATGAGCCTTGTTTCCTCTCCCTCTTAGATCGGCACAGGAAATGTTATTTTGTCTTATGCCCAAGAGAAGTGGTAAAAATCAAACCTAAGAAACAATGTTTTAATTCAATATGGCTTACTTAATCTAAGCTACTGAGACGTAATTTATATATATAGTAAGAATCCCCTTTTTGTGTTTCTGAGTTTTGACAAGTGTTTGCAGTTGTGTGACCACCACCACAGTTGAGACATAGAACAATACCGTCAAGTAAAAAAATCCTCCCCGGTGCCCCTCTGGAGTGACCCCTTCCCCACACCCCCAACTCCTGCCAGTGCAGGTCTGATTTCTGTCCCTCGGGGTTCCTCTCCCACAGTGCCACATCAGCAGAATAATACCCTTGCTATCCTGTGGGGCCTGGTTTCCTTCACTTGGAATAACGCTTTTGTGGTTTGCCCGCGTTGTGTGTCAGCGCGGATTCACTCAAGCCTCACTATTCCTTTTGGTTGCTGAGTAGAATTCCATTGAATAGATGGAGCAGCATTTGTTTCTCCATTCACCAGTTGATGGACATTTTGGTGGTTTCCATTTTTTGGATATTATGCCTCACGCTGCTGTGAACACGTGTCAGGTGTTTGTGTGAAAGCATGTGTTCACTTCTAGGCAAAAGCCTAGGAGTGAAAGGGCTGAGACGTGTGATAAATGCATGTTTCTCTCTCTAAGAACCTGCCAAACTATTCTCCCAGCTCATCATACCATCCCGCATTCATACTAGCAGTGCACGAGAGCCCTGGTGGACTCACATGCACGCTGGCACGTGCTACTGTTAGTGTTTCTCACCTTTATAAAGAAATTCTAGTGGGTGTATAGTGGTACCTCAATGTGGTTTAATTTGTGTTTTCTTAATGACTAATGATATTGAGCATCTTCTCATGGGCTCATCAGGGATTCTTTATCTTTTTTGGTTAAGCGTTTGTTCAAGTCTTCTATGATGTTTGAAGAGCAGTTTCAGGTTCACAGCAAAATTGAGCAGAAAGCACAGAGAGTTTCCACACATGCCCACATTCCCCCACTACAGGAATCACCCACCAGACTGCGATAAGCCCACACTGACACGTCAGTGCATTGTTGTCACCCAAAGCTCATCACTCACACTGGGGGATCACTTTTGGTGTTGTAAATACTATGGTTTTGGACAAATGTATAATTACATCTACCCACTGCAATAGTATTGCACAGCACAATTTCGCCTCCCTAAAAATCCCCTGCATGCTACCTATTTATTCCTTTCTCCCTTGAATCCCTGGCAACCACTCACCTTCTCACTGTAACCATGGTTTTGCTTTTACCAAATATCCTATAGCTGGACTCACAGGATGTAGCCTTTTCAGATCTGCTTCTTTCACTCAGTAACATTCATTTAAGTTTCTCTATGTCTCCTCATGGCTTGACTGCACACTTCTTTTTCATGCTGAATAATATTCCAAGGTTGAGATGAACCACAGTTTATTCATCTACCTACTAAAGGACATCTTGGTTGCCTCCAGCTCTTGGCTCTTATGAATAAAGCTGTTATCAATATCTGTGTGTAGGTTTTTTCTTGGACATAAGTTTTCAACTCCCTTGGGCAAATACTAAGGATCACAGCTGCTTGATCATAGGGTAAGAGTACGTTTAGTTTTGTGAGAAACCATGAAACTGTTTTCCACCGTGGCTGTACAGTTTTCATTGCCACCAGGAATGAATGGGAGTTCCTGTGGCTCCACATCCTCGCCAGCATTTGATATTGTCAGTGCTTTGGATTTTTGCCATTCTAATGGGGATGACTATATGGGTTTTTAATAAGAACAGGCCTTATGTTCTCTAAGTTATTTGGGGTTTGAATTAACTAGAGGAGGCTCCAGAAATCAGTGCCCTGCAGGCTTTGAAAACTCAAGGTGTCAAGAAAAGCCATTTTATAGGAGCAGCCATGGGGCCTCATTCATTGCCTTAACCCCTCTTCCGGATTGGGCTTCTGGTTAAAGGCAGCGCTATCTCCCCCAGGCCTCCAATCACCTTCATTTTGATCTAGCACTACACACACTTGCCACTCTCTTTATGCTCAGAAAGTGGAAAATAGCCAGGAGAATGTCAAATCCTGTATTAGGAGCTAGACATTTCATGTTTCAGTCCTATGTAGAAGGGGTACATTTCTACTTTACCTCAATTCAGCCCAAACTAAGGTAAGCTTGTCTAGAAAAATAAGACTGAATACTATCCTGTGAGTTTAAACTGATCCAATCATCTTGAAATATCTAAAATAAACATTTACTAGAAATGTCAAACATAGGATGACCAAAATTATCTTTATAGGGTCTTGAATTCTTTCTTTGTGTAAATGCAGACACAGCAAAGGGGGAGTTTGGGTCTACAATCTCTTTCCATGCCCTGCCTGCTCTGTATCTGTCCTTTCCTGCTAGAACAATTAACAAAAAGGATTAGAAATATTTGCTTCTCACAGAAGAGGTTTCGCTGTGAGAGATGGACAATGGTGTTCTTACTTACCCCCCTCACAAGCCACTCACGTGGGATGGAGACCCTGGATCCACACACCCTCTTCCCTCATCCCTGGCACACACTTCTCCTCTGTCACTGTTCCTTGCAAGCCTGCCCACCCTCTGTTCATGAGCATGGTAAGTCTGGCTTACCATCCCCTACCTAAGCCCGCCTTGCCTTGATTCCCAGGGCTTCCCACCAGAGGTATTTAAAGGGCTCCCTAAAGTGGCCCACATTATTGCTTCTGTGTAAAACCCACACCCCAGGCTGGTTCTCTCATGTTTAAGGTGAGATTCTCAAGTTGACACCTTGTGATAGTAAAGAGAAGGAGTGTGTTTCTAATGCATGGAGTCAGCAATCAGAGATCGACACAAATGGGGATGAAGGGTTTGTCCTGCTCCTGGCTCCAGCGGCAAGATGGAGCTGAAAGAATGCGGGGTTACTGGGTTCCAGCCTGATACAAGTGGAATTTCTGCAAAACAGCGTCATGTATGGGATGAAGATGCTTTGGTGCTTATCAGGCTTTCTTCATAAAGTAACAAATACTTGGCCAGAGCAATGCTCAGGAAATGACTAATGGGGTCAACGTTTGGCCTCTGAATTTTTGTACCACCTCTCAGGGCTCAGAACACAATACCCCAAAAGACGGCACAATGGTGTGCTGAGTATCATATGAAGACAAGCTGAGGGAAGGGAGATAATTGTGGAAGCATGAAGGATGCCCTCTGACCTTCTCCAGCCTTTCTCAAAGACAGCCCCTCCAGCACAGGTGTCCTTCCCTGCTGCATAGCGAGAGGAAAGGAGTGGAGACAAAAAGATACAGAAAAATCCAAACACACAACCCAGCTGATTCTCCCCCCAGTTGTCACCATTCGGTCATACCCTCTGTCTAGTCGTATATCCACACTACTGTCCCTTCATTCCTCATCCAACCAAAGCATAAAAATAACCACGTCCTGGTGTCTTCATTTCTGGAGGGCCCCGTGTCCTGTAACACTTACATGCTTTTCTCTTGTTAACCTGTCTTCTGTTACATGGGTGTCAGTCATGAACTTTGTGAAGAATGAGGAAAAGATCTTACTTTTTTGCCCTTATATGAAGAAAAAGAATGCTGAGATTTCCTAATAGCTTACAGACATGGACATGCACATGAATATGTGTGTGGCATGTGCATGGGAATTTTCTCTTAGCAAATAGTAGTAAATTACACATCCAAATCTCCCACATACAGCCCTAGGGTGGGCCTGTGGAGCCCCCCACCCTTACCCTGTTGCACTCAGAGCCCTGGGGTGGACCTGCAGAGATTCAGCTTCCCCTTGCCCTCATCCTGTTCTGTGCAGAGCCCTGCACGCAGAGCACATTACCCTCTAAGTATTTTTGAAAAGAACTAAATCTCAGTTACAGATGTGTTTGTTTCTCCTTAAATTTTACTGGAGGGTGATGTACTCTTAAGGGAATAATTTCATATTTAAGTCTTGTGTGAAGTCAGTGAATTGTAAGACAATGCACTCCAGCTACAATTCATTTGTGGATATCATCTCTGTTTCCATCCAGATAAAATGCAATGCATTTTATAAAACTACTTTTGTAAAACTACTAATAAAAGATAAAACTACTTTTAGGTCTGAATGATTCAGCCTTGCCGACCATCCTGTTCTCTAAACACAGCAGAGCCCTGTTGTTCTCTGCTCCGGGGGGCAGAGTCTCTAAGCATCAC
The DNA here is from genome assembly GCF_003255815.1 of Theropithecus gelada. Taxonomy (NCBI): domain Eukaryota; kingdom Metazoa; phylum Chordata; class Mammalia; order Primates; family Cercopithecidae; genus Theropithecus; species Theropithecus gelada. The sequence goes on along the minus strand of NC_037673.1, from coordinate 3,571,026 downwards.
TGTGTGTTTTTCAGTAAGCATGGAAAGGGACACACATTGTTGTTCACCTTCACGGTGTCATGTTCCTGCAGTTCTAGTCTAGGGGACAGAATATTAACCTGCCCAGTCCTGACTGGAACCTGTGTGCTTAAACCGCAGTGGCTTACTGCATGAATTAAGAAATCCATCAAGAGCTTGGAAAGTCAAAAGGAGAAAAAAGAAGGAAGAATATTCACTCAGAATCTGAAACACAGCATTCTCCAGCAGAACAAGAGAGCAGAGGACGGAGGCCCTTGGGAGGCCAACCCATTAGGTGATTACGATCATGGAGACAGTACTAACTCCTGCCCCAGAGGATCAGTTAGCAGCTCTCCCATTAACGTCTTTATGGGCAGCATCATTGATATTTACTCACACCATTGAAACTGTCATTTAAAAAGATGCCTAAATAATTCACAGTTTTATTTTCCTACATTGACTTTGAGGACATCTGTAAATCTGAAAGACATTTTTCATCATTTTATATTATTCTCTGCTCTTTCTAATCTAGATTTTTTTCCCCTACACTTTGTAATAGCTTTTACTATTGTAGTAAAATATACACAACATAAAATTATCCCATTTAGTCATGTTAAGTGTACCATTCAGTGGTATTAAGTATGTTCATATTGTTATAAAACCATCACCACCATCCATTTCCAGAACTTTCTCATCATCCCCAACTGAGACTCTGTACCAGTTAAACACTAAATCTTCCCCTTCCTTCTCCCGGGCTTTTAGAAAACACTGTTTGATTTTCTGTCTCTACAAATCTGACTACACTATTTGTCTGGTATAACTGGAATCAAACAGTATTTGTCCTCTTGTGTCTGGTTTATTTTATGTGGCATAATGTTAATGTTGTATTTTGACCTATGTTGTAGCCTGGGTCAAAATTTTCTTTCTTTTTAAGACTGAATAATATTCTGTTGTACGTAGACGCCATGTTTTGTTTATTCATTCACAGTTTATCCATTCACCCACGGGCACCTGGGATGCGCCGCCTTTTGGCTATTGAAGTTAATGCAGCTAGGATGATGGGTGTACAAATATCTGCTAAAGTGTCTGCTTTCAATTCTTGGGGTATATGTTTCATCGGAAGTAGAATTGCTGGATGAATCGGTAATTCTATTTTTGATTTTTGAGGACCTACCATACCTATTTTCCACATTAGCTATACCACTTTTCACCCCTCCCTTAGCTATGACTAAGGGTTCCAATTTCTCCACATTTTTGCCCACACTTCTTATTTTCTGGTTTTTATTCTTGCTGTAGTTTTGGATAGGAGTCCTCCTAAAGGGTGGAAAGTGATATCTCATTGTGATTTTGATTTGCATGTTCCTAATGATGAAAGATGTCAAGCATCTTTTCATGTGCTTATTGGCCATCTGCGTATCTTCTTGGGAGAAGTTGTATCCTCTGTCCATTTTTTAATGGGGTTTTGTTTTTTGGTTAAGTTGTAAGCAATTTTCTCCCCATTAGTCTTCAAATTCGCAGTTCTCTAAAATTTATAAAGGAGATGCACTGAGTGTAGGATAATATCTTTATTTGAGGGTTTGGTAAATATTTTTGATTATTTAGTTTTGATAACAAAACTGGGGTTTGATAAATAATTTCCTCTTTAATAAGATAATGTACATCAAAGCTACCAATACCGTGTCTGTACAAAGTAAGTACTTGATTAATTTTAGTTGAATCTGAATATGAATTATCTTTTTTGGATATTCTATGAGGGTACTACATTTCCAAGAAGAGAAAAAAAAAGAAATATAATTATCTGACACAAGATATGTTACTGGAGTTTTTTATTCTATAATGTAATAATAAAGTGAAAGGGCAAGATAAGTGAATTTAATAAAACACTGTACAACATTGTTTGTATATATTAATGGTGTACTTAATGCATAGAATATTGTATATGTAGCAAATGGAGATAATTAATTTTATTTCTTTCGAGAACCTGCTTTGTTTCTCTTGGCCACAAAGCGTTCACTAAAGCAGCTACCTTCAAAGTAGCCTCACTGAGGGATGAGAAAACACCGTGTTTTGCCTGAACAAATGGAGCCAATATGCTAGTTCACAAATGATTTTTTTTTTTCTTGGAAAGTCAAGAAGAAAAATCTTTCAACCAAACGATATGACGTTGAAGTTCTAAAGCCCAGCTCCGAATATCATGTTCTGAAAAGATTGTAGTGAAGAAGAAGCATGGATGTTTACATTTTTTAACAACTAAGGTATTTTCCCCTAATTAACGTTCTTTGAGAATCATAGTAAGACTGTGCTGGTGTGAAAAAGTAGGAGAGTTATTCTGCTTCTGCTCTAATAGCCAGAAAAAGGGGGGGGGCGTGGCTAGGGGCAGATGGTTATATTTGTATTAAATTCCACTTTAAAACGTTCTTTTTTCCCTTCCTGAGTGGTGAATGCAATGCACTTTATGCTGCAGAGGGCCATGCTGATGTGGCAGCAGTTGTCTTTGGAGTAAAGGCCCCATGAACCTGCACCCTGTTTGCTCCCAGGCTTCCGATTGCTCCTGCTGCCTCCCAGCCACCAGGCACCATGCAGCCTTCCCCAGCATGACCAGCTCCTCCACCTCCACTCCCACCTCCCTATGATCTGAGCACTTACCAGCTGCTGGAAGCCAGTGGACAGCCTGGCTGGATGGCCAATTCCTATCACTGGGGAACCCTCTGCATGTTATCCAAAGCCTTCTGTACACAGTAACTTAGCATGATGTGTAGTTTCCAATGAATGAACACATTTTGATGGCAGACACATTTACCATACCTGGAAGATTAAAATCACTTTAATTATTTTAGGTTTAAATTTATTGGTCTACGCTTCACTCCACTCCTACCTACACACTCACACACACATACAAAAACACAGACATGCCTCCCTTTTGGGAACAGAGGCATGGCAGAGTTTCAAAGATAAGAAAGGAAAAACTTTAATTAGAGTTTAGAAAATCTGATTTTCAGGAAAAGATAATTGCCATTTTTTAGCCCAGTATGAGCAAATGACAAAGAGCAAATTCTGTCTATCTCTGGCTACTTTCATCATTGGAACATTAATTGCCTTTCTCAACTTGTAACTCTTCAGTGGTTTCCAAGTTAAAATAACTTGCACAAATGAATCCTCATTCTTCGCTTTCTCCATAAACACTTACATTACGGCATTCAGGCTGCTAGAAATATCTGTATCTGTGTGTGTCCACTGGAAATGAGGGGCAGAAGATGCCTCACTCCCTTCTGCTTCAGGATTGCCTGTGACAGCCATTCATCCACTTGGTGTGTATCGCTTGGGTGCCAGCTTGATGCTACATAGACGCTAAGCAGTGGCATCTGAAGATGAGCCATGTACCACCCTGGGCTTTAGAGAACAGTCTCCAGTGCTCTCCAATAGAACTTGATGTGATAGTGCAAATGCCGTGTGTCGGCACCATTCAGCCTGGTGGTTCAACCATATGGCCATTTAGCACTTGCAATGGCCCTCATGTAACGGAAGAACTGAATTTTTATTTTTATTTAAGTTTACTTAATTGGAATTCCATAACTAATGGCTACTACACTCGTGGCTATTGTATTGGACAACACACATCTAGATGAAGACACAGCCAAGTCAAGGGGCAACAACAATGTGTGATAAACATGTGGTCAGCAGAACAATCCCCCACCCTCGGCCCCACTCCAGGAAGGCTCTGGGAATATGTCAGGTTACGTGGCAAAGGGAAATTAAAGCTGTAGGTAGCTTGAAGGCTGCTAACTGATTGACTTTCTGAAGACATTATTCTGCATTATTTAAGAAGGCCAAATGTCATCACAAGTGGCCTGGAAAGTGGAAGGAGGCAGAAGGAGAGAGTCAACTAGAGGGAGACCCAGCTAAGAAAGGCACTGATGGATGCAGCATTGCTGGCTTTGAGGATGAAGGAAGGGGCAGTGAGTGAAGGAGTGTGGGTGGGCTGTGGAGCGAGGACAGGTAAGGACATGCGTTCTATCCTGGAGCCTCTAGAAGAAGTGGAGCTTGGACACCTGAACGTGGGCTCAGTGATACCCGTGTCAGGCTTCTCACCTCCAGAAATGCCAGGTGGTGAATCTTTGTTGTTGAAGCCAGTTAGGTTTGTGATCGTTGGTTAAAACAGCAATGGAGGCCAGGTGTGGTGGCTCATGCCTGTAATCCCAGCACTTTGGGAGGCTGAGGCAAGCAGATCACTTGAGGTCAGGAGTTCAAGACCAGCCTGGACAACATGGCGAAACCCCGTCTCTACTAAAAGTACAAAAATTAGCTGAGCATGGTGGTAGGTGCCTGTAATCCTATCTACTTGGGGGGTTGAGGTAGGAGAGTGGTTTCAATCCAGAAGGTGGAAGTTGCGGTGAGCTGAGATGGTGCCACTGCACCCCAGCCTGAGAGACAAAGCCAGAACACAGGCTGAGTGTGGTGGCTCAAGCCTATAATCCCAGCACATTGGGAGGCTGTTGCAGGAGGATCACTTGAGACCAGGAGTTTGAGACAAGCCTGGACAGCAGAGCAAGACCCTATTCCTACCAAAAAAAAACAAAGGCCGTGGTGGTACCTGCGTGCTTATAGTTCCAGCTCTTGCAGAGGCTGAGGCGAGAGGACTGCTTGAACCCAGGAGGTCAAGGCTGCAGGGAGCCGTGATGGGCACACTGGACTCCAGCCTGGATGACAGAGCAAGATCCTGTCTCCCAAAATTAAATTAAATTAATTAAACTTTGTTTAAAGAAAGGAAACAAACCCACATGATGATAGAGACCCCTTCTGATGATGAGTCCCACCCTGTTTTGGGGGTGATGGTCATAGCTTCACTGCATGAAGAGTGAGGAAGTCTCAGCCCAGGAGGCAGGTATCCCAGAAGCCGGGACAGCGTATGCGGAGGACCGAGGTCAGAGGACCGCCTGCCTGTCCTGGGAGGGAGCGGTGGCTGGATGCGGAGGAGGGAGGCTCGGAAGGGGAATGGCCAGGCCGCAGGGCCGGCCTCTCCCGACAGTGTGACTGGTAGGTCCCATGGTGTATGCACTCAGCCAAATGAGTTAATTTATGAGGTTCCCTATCCTGTTTTAGAAACAGAGTGCAAAATTCCAAGGCTTAAAAAATGTGGGTATCCAAACATATTTAATATATTCGTCGACATGAACGGTGACAATTAAAAAAAAAGGGAAGTTAATCCTAGCGCCAAAGCCTGGAGGCCTGTCTCTCACCTGTCCCTTATCCTCTTCCGGCCGCCAGCGCCCTCGTCCGTGTCCCGGAGCCAACGAGAGCAGCACACTCACTCCACCCCTTTCACTCTCTTTCACTCTCGCTGCCAAAGAAGCAAGGCTGTGTCAAAGTGAAGTTCAATACGGGCCCACAGTAGACTTGTAAATACCGCCTCCTCCAGTCACATTCAAGGGCAGTGAGATTCACGCCAGTCATGCTGCTGTTGCAGCCACGGAGAAGTCAGAGGTTAGAATTGATCAGAAGGGTTCCCTAGGGTCTTCTCTCCCAAGGCAGAGTCCTCCCAGAGCACAGCTCTCATGTGGCCACCCAAGTGCTCCTGAGCTCCTCCAGGGACAAGATGCCTTGTACAGACGCTCCCCATTCGTCAGTAAACATCTGTTAAGCACCTATTATGTAGGCAGTGCTTCGGACACTGTGAAGGGTAGGGCTGTGAGTGAGACAGAAAAGGCCTTGTAGTCACCATCTGCAGACAGAGCCCCCAGCAGCCCTTCCCTGAGTGCACCTGTCTCCTCGCCTCCCATGAAGGGTGGAGTAAACTCCCCTACCTGGGCTCATCTTGTAATTTACTTTGTCCTATGGAATGTGGCAGAGGTGATACTGTGGGGCTGCCAAGCCCTTAGGAAGATACTAAGGAAGAGAAATTAGACATGAGAGGGTATACGCTGAGATGGGGTAGAGGATGAGAGGCCGTTTGGATGTGCTGTGTTCTGTCAAGCTCCCAGCTGCAGCCACACTAGTGACCTCTGCCAACCTCTGCTCAAACCCCCCACCTCCCTGCTCAAAAATCATGAATTGTTGTTCTCAGCTACTAGGTTTTGAGATGTTTTGTTACACAACAATAGACACTTAGAATGATTGTTCAGCATATACACTTACAGTTTGGGAAGAAATAAAGACTTTTGTTGTTTTTAAGTCAATGACAGTTAAATTGGATATAAGGTTATTAAAAAGTTTATCAAGTGGACCCAAGTGGTAAGAAAATTATCTGGTCTAGAAAGTCTCAGAAGTCTCCAAAAGGAATATCACCTCAGCCAAGCCTGGGAGGATGAGCACCATCAGGCTCTGGGAACAGCATTTCTGGAAGGAAATGACACAGAACATCGCCAGCTTGGGAAACTCAGCACATAGTAGGTGCTTATGAAAGAATGACTGAGCAATTATGGCCAAATCACAGGATTAGTTGGGGGATTACCAAGGATGAAGCTGAGAAGGTAAGGGTCAGGCCATAAAGAACTTTGTGGACCAGGTCATCTAACTTGGGCTTGATCCTTGGGCATCGAGAAACCAACTCATTAAAACTTTATCCCTGGAAGCCCTTTCAAGGGTCTTGCTCCTGGAGTGAACCTTGTCCCTGTGTCCTTCTGTTGGTTTTAGTCAGTTGTTTTAGAACAGATTGATCGTTATAAGCCTGGATATAGGATTCTGTTCTGCCTTCCACTGGTTTATTGTTGAAGATGTTGATGGACAAGCCAAGTCCTGCATTTGTTAAGTGAGGACGCGAGACTCCTGTGTTCAGATGACAGTCCTGGGGGCAGGAGGCTGCTCCAGGTGGAGTCACAACACCTGGTTTGAGTTTTGCATTTTACCAACTGTGTGACATTAGGCCTGTCGCTTTGGGACAATGATCTGTTTCCTCATTTGTGAAAGGAGGCACCTCACTTTGGGGAGCTGCAATGACAGGTGGTATGAAGGTCACCTGGACACTGTGAAGTGCAGCGTACCCTCTATTAATCATCACCTCTCCCAGGCTGCAGGGGAAGAGAGAGAGGTCTGTGTGTTAATCCAGGTGGGGAGCACCAAGGGTCTGCATCATTTTCCCGGTTCCGCATCCCGGCCTCAAGCTGACGCCCTGTGGGCTCTGATTTCCTCCCTCCCGGCTATGGCTGTGGTCTTCAGAGAGAAGATGCTGCTGATGCTCATGGCCAGCACTGAACAGGGAGTCCTGTTCTCAGGTGCTTTGTTTTTAATCTTGGGGACGGTAAGAGGGTCCACCCTAAATAGCAGGATCTGGCTGTATTTAGCTCTTAGGATGCTTCTCCACTCCCAGCTCCTATCCAGCTAAGCTAGAGAGGAGTCTACCTTTCTATTGACTCATGTCCCTGCTGCAACTGTACTAAGAGGAAGGAGTGGCTCTGCTATCAGCCCCATTACTTTGTTTTACTCATGGAGATAAGCTTTGGCAGCATCAAGGATCAAAGTATTTTCTGGCCAGCCTGCTTCATCCTGTACACATTTTAAATCAAATTACTTTAACTCTTTAACTCAGAATGTTGTTATAGCACAAGTGTCTCTTTTTCAAGAGAGAGAAAATAAATACGATTGCACACAGGATGAACCCTGGTGCGTTGATTGACAAGTTATATATTGCTTCCTTCTAGTTACCAAGGGTCTAAGATCATGAATCGATCTTTGTGAGAAACCTTCTGTGGGTTGGAAAGATCTTCACAACGTGGCACCTGTGCTCATTCACACAGCACCACTGACGGCAATAATTTAAAAAGGAAAATACTGCATTCTTTACCTCTTTTCTGGAAAGATGATTATTTTGTTTGTATATTGAAAAAGAGTGAAGTGCTAGAAATAGATCTCAAATGACCACCAGGAATGAAAAGCTGTATTTTGTTCTAAACATCAGTTTATTCCTTAATTAGAATTCAAAAGCAGGAGAGGCTGCTCCACTCCCCACTTCTGGTGTAGCTTCTTTCAGTTTGCTTGCTCTGCCTATGTTATCATCCCATCCAAAAACAATGGCAGCAAGGGCTGGGCGCGGTGGCTCACGCCTGTAATCCCAGCACTTTGGGAGGCCGAGGCGGGCAGATCACAAGGTCAGGAGATCGAGACCATCCTGGCTAACACGGTGAAACCCCGTCTCTACTAAAAACACAAAAAAATTAGCCGGGCGCGGTGGCGGGTGCCTGTAGTCCCAGCTACTCGGGAGGCTGAGCCAGGAGAATGGCGTGAACCCGGGAGATGGAGCTTGCAGTGAGCTGAGATCCGGCCACTGTACTCCAGCCTGGGCGACAGAGTGAGACTCCATCTCAAAAAAACAAACAAACAAACAAACAAACAAACAAACAATGGCAGCAAGCACTCCCCCAGCATGAGTATGAAGTTAGGACTATGCTGGGAAAACTTTTGTGAAAACTTTTGTAAATTGTGAAGTGCTTTGAAAGAACAGCATAGTATTGTGGTTAGCATATTCTTACATCTAAGGAATTACATTGTAGATATTTGCGTTTGATAGTGCTGAAATGTGTCTATTTGAAATGTCAGCATAAAATATAAAGAAACAAACAATATAAGTAAAATCTGTTAAAGTGATCAATAATACAGAATAGATTATTCAAGAAACCCAAAACCTTGGAAAGTTCAGGTAGCCACAGCTAGAGGAATGCTGGGTGCTGAGGGTGCCATGGCTCATTCCGAGATGGGCTTCTCAATGTGTTTGTTTGCTTCATTGGTGGGTTGTTTGAGGGAGAGATCAGCCTCTTAAAACGTATATTTAAAAATGAAGAGTTCTTTAATTATAATGGCATACATGAAACTTTCTAAAAATCCTATAGCTGTCTCCTGCTGTGCTTGGTAGTTTGGATCTCATCATAAAATTGTGTATAAATTATGCTTCCCAAATGATGTCCCTGAAGTGACATCCTATGGGGGAAATGACTGCATGCATTGATAAATGGATCCTCTAATAATTATATGGATTCTGCTATAGACTGAATTATGTCCCCAACAATTTGCATGCTGAAGCTGTAACCCGCAATGTGACTGCATTGAGAGTAATGAAGTAATTAAAGTCACATGTGTTCATGAGGGTGGGGCCCAGATCCAACAGGATTCTTATCCTCAGAGTAAGAGATGCCAGAGCTCTCTCTCTCCATCATGTGACCACTTAAGAAGGTGGCTGTCTATGAACCAGGAAGAGCACCCTCACCAGACAGCAGACCCTGCCAAAACTTTAATCTTGGACTTCCCAGCCTCCAGAAGCGTGGAAAAATAAATTTCTGTTTTTTTAAGCCACCACCCAGTCAATGGTATTTTGTTATGGCAGCCTGAGCCGACTAAGACAGATTTCACTAAATTCTTAGAAAGTCCCTTTGCACGTTGAGAGTAATTCAAGAGGAAAGCCTCGCTGATTTGCTTTGACACTGTGATTACGTTATTGAAAATTATCTCTGCTGTCCCCAGGCTGTGGCCTTTTGCATCTACAATATGTTGATATGTGTCCAAAGATAATAAAACGATCCAAATGTTAAAAGAAGAAATCATTAAACGTAGAAGATTTGAAGGCAGAGCTAATTTTATATCAGAGGTTTGTGTCTCAGACACACACTTAGGGTGAGCGGTAATTTTTCTTTCTTTGAAAATAAACCTGCACTTTAATTGGAAGCAAAGTAAAGTTTGGTTTAAATTATTTTCTTTCTTTTATTTATCCTGACTAAATGTGCTCTTTTTTTGTTGCAGAACACTTTTTATAATATTACCATTTATTCAGTAGACTATTTTATTCCATAGACTTTTTATTTTCAAGAGAGCAAGGCTTGATTTAAGATTTTCCATTTCTGCAGCAGAGACCCAAAAGAAGCAGAACATTTGGTGTCATGATTGCTTTGGAGACAAAACGTCTCTGGTAGGCAATTAGACAAATGACCTTAAAAAAAAAAAAAAAAAAGATTTTACTCCAAGATTTGTTTTCATTAGCTCAAATATATAAAAACCCACTAACCTCAAAACAATGCTGTAGTGTTACATCCATCATTCACGCATCACGCAATGCACCAGAGAAAGTTGGGGAAGTGTCTTCCCTGAGCGGGAATGTGCAGCATCTTTAGACACACTCAAGTGTCTGTGTCTTCAGGAGAGACACCCAGCAGTGTGGACATGGAGTCCTTGCGTGCTTTTGAATTCTCGTCCCAGCATTCCTCACTATGCGACCTTGGATAACTCACCCTCTCTGGGCTTCCATTTCCGTGTGTGGAAAATAAGGTCCACTCTTGCTTCATGCCGGTATCAGTAGGATCAAGTGAGTTAAAACCTGGAAGGTACTTCTAGCAGCACGTGGGGTAAGTGGGTATTCTCTGGTATAAGTATTGAACAGGGCTTGATCCACAGAATAAGAGGCTCATTAAATCCATGGGTTGTTTGAAGGAAGGGAGGGAGCTCCTGCTGACTGTCACGAGTTAAGTTGTACACCCCGAAAAATTCATAAGCGGTACTCCTAATTCCCAGAACTTTGGTAATAGGGTCACTGCAAATGTGATTAGTTAAGGTGAGGTCGTACTACACTAGGAGGGCCCTAATTCGGTAAGACTGGGGTCTTCTTAGAAGCTGATAGAGACACATAGGGAAGCGCCACATGAGGACAGAGGCAGAGATCAGGGGATGTAGCCACAAGCCAAGGAATGCCAAGCGTTCTCAGCAGCCCCCAGAAGCCAGAGAGAGGGACAGGACAGATTCTCCCTCACAGCCTCAGAAGGAGCCCATCCTGCAGACTATGCCTTGCCCTGGAACTTCTGGCCTCCCAAACTCCCAAGGAATATATTTCTGTTGTTGCACTTTGTTGCAGCACCCACAGGACACTCATGCACTGGCCATCACCTGAGTGTCTCTAAGGCAAAGGCTCTGCTCCTCTCCCGAGGGGAAAACCCGGGTCTGGGGGAGGAATATTGGTGTCACAATGAATCTTTCTGCTCCCACGGCAAGAGTCAAAGAGGGTCTTCTGGGTGAGGGTCCCCCTGGGCTCGGACCACAGGTAGAAGAAGAACAACAAGACTCTTCCAACAGGGTACCAGTGCCACAGGTAGCTCTGACTTCATGAGTGGATTTTTTTGTCTGGCACCTGCTCTTCCAGCTGCTACATCCCATCCCTGACTGTTGGAATGTGCTTTTCCAACAGTCAGGCTGGTAGGCCTGTCTGAGCCCAAACAACCAGCAATCACTCTTCCATTCATTCTCTATCTTCCCAAGTCCTGCCTTGCCCCAGGGCCCAGGCCAGTCTCCCTCAGTTCATGAAACTCCACTGATCTCTCGGTTCCTGGCTCCTCCAGGTGCCTGCATCACCACAAGGAAACTTCCCTGTGGCCTTGGCTAAAGTTGTAGTGATTCTTACCAAGCCGTTGTTGGGAAATATGCCTGTGGAAGTGTGTGTAGAATTTAGTGTGTGCACCTACATGATAAGCTGTTGTGAAACTCAAGAAAGGTAGCTGGGCCTTTATACATACACAGCGCTCTTCCACTGTTACATTGGGAAGATAAGTGGGATAAAATGCCTGGGGCTCAACAGTTGTTAACCTTTGTGGTTGCTGTCAACACAAGCAATAATGATCTAGGACAGAGAGGTGCAACTCTTTGGGGATCACGGGGCCCGGCCAGGGGAGCAGGTGTAAGTGTAGGAAATCTTGCTGTCCGCAGCCATCCTCAACTCCCCAAACCTGCAACCAGGGCCGCTCAGCTTTCATGAGCTTACCTCCCAGCCTCCTTTGTAGTGCTGCCTCAGGAGAACGAATGACCCGGTCAAAACCTTTGAAAATCACGGATTTAAAAAATAAATTTTAAACATAAGCAAGATGCTTTCCTATAGGGAAAAAAAATACGTGAATGAAATTCAGCTTCCTACATCTGCAAATTCAACTGACAGTGAATTTAAAGGCCCATTTACTGCCCTGTAATGATCACTCATGGCATTGACAGGCTGCTTCTCCCTTTCTTAGCTGCAGCTCGTGGGGGCATCCTGGCACCTGCTTTGTGGTCAGGGTGTAGAGACGATGCCCCCAGCAGCCAACTCTTTAACTGTCAACATCTGCCTCAGCATCTGCTTAGGGGATCTTAGTGGCACACCAACAATTCTTACTTAAAATATAAAGGACCATGGGGATGAGTCTTTGAACTCCGCGCCCTGCCTTCCGCTGCATGGCCAAATGTGTACACGCAGATGCTGGAGGCACATTCAGCAGGAGAGAGGAATGGCGTCATCTCAGCCCCTCTCCCCCATGCGCCTCCCACGTTTGCTCCCTTTGCCGAATCACTTCCTACAGTACTTTATATTATTTCTTCCAGATAAAAGCAAAGCAAAAAAACAAAACAAAACAAACAAACAAACAAAAAACAAACAAGATTTCCCCTCCTGGCCCCTTCCCTCTGCAGCTACCCCACTATTCTTTGCTTTCCTTTGCAGCAAAACTCCCAGGAAGGGTGCTCTCTGTTCTGCCCACTGCTCTACTTCCCAGAGGTCCTCAGTGGGCTCCATGAGACTAGGTCCATTTGTCCTTCTGCATTGCCTTTACATTTGGGCAGTGAGAAGTACTTGGCACCGGGGACAGCTCCCTTTCACCCCCTCTTTATTCACCTCCCACTGTGAAGATCCTCCAGCTCAGTCTCCTTCCCATGGGGCTCTTCTCTTCTGAAGGGACTCTCAGTGGTGGAAACAGGTCTCCTCCTTGAAGCCCCTCTCTCCCCTTTTCGATTTAGCCCCATTGTGCCCTTGTTGGCATTGCTTCCAATACCGTTCAGATGCTGAACATTTTCCAGATTTGACGTCTTCACCCAGCCTTGCCTCTGGTGTTTCTGACTACCTGCTGAATGTCTTGGACAATGAATAAGCACCTCTCAGAAACTGCTGATCCAAAGCTCTTTTCCTGATCACACCTTTTGAACCTGCATTTCTTGCAAATTTTCCTTCTCAGCCAATAGTAACTCCAGCCTGCCGCCGATTCCTCAGGCCAAAGTGTTGAAAGCTTTTTTTTTTTTTTGCACCCCATGCCCAGTCCATCAGGGAAATATGGCTTTGCCGTCCACAGATGACCCGAATCAAATCACATCACACCACCTGTGTCACCATCATGGTTAAAGACTTGTCATCTCTCCCTCCATTGCTTGCAAACCTCCAATGGCCTCCCTGCCTCTACCATTGCCCCTTACAGTATATTGCTAACCAAGCAGCCCAAGGGAGCCCTGAAGTGCAAGGTGGCGGCCATCTTCTGCTGAACTGCCCTGAAGCTGACTCCCATGTCATGCAGAGTGAAAGCCAGGTTCCTCCCAGCACTCTGACGGGCAGAAATTCATCTTCACTACTTCTATCTCACAGGCTCTGGTCACATGGTGTCCAGACTGTTTCTTGGAACACTCTAAGCCCCGCCCCCCAACCTCAGAACCTTGGTGCTGTGGTGAGAACACTCATCTCTCAGTGTCTGCTTGGCTAATTCCCTCACTTCCTCCCAAAGTTTACTCAAAGGGTAAAGTTTACTCAAAGTTTACTCAATCTTATCAGTAAGGCCAACCCTGACCACACTACTGAAAACGATAATATTTATCCCAAGCTGTGGGTTTCCCTCACCCTCTCTGAATTGTTTGAATACATGGCACATATTACCTGCCAATATACTGTTTCATTTACTTTTGAATTACATTGATAATCAGTGTTGATTGTCTTCTGCTATGATGAATGCCCCATGAGCATCGGAGTCTCTGTCGTTCACTGTGTATCCTGGGACACATGGTAGGTGATTGATAAATATTTGTGTAAATTAATTGAGTTAATGTCTTGCAAGGTAATGTGTGTGTGTATATATGTGTGTGTGTGTGTGTGTATATATCTGTGTGTGTGTATATGTGTGTGTGTGTATATTTATGTGTGTGTATACACACACATATAAAATATGAAACATATATATTTAACTTTGGGAAGCTGAATCAAGGCTCGGGCATCTGAGACTGTGAGCCATTGAGGTGCCTCCTTGCTGCACAGGTGCCCTTCATGCCCTTTGTCAGTAGTGTGTGTTGAAGGAGACTTCACTCCCGGCCTCTGCTTCTCTCCCTCCTGCCTAGAGGAAACGCCCTGAGCAGCCTTTTCTGCAAGTCCCTGGCTCTTTTTCTAGAAGTCAGAGAGACTTGTCTGGGGATGAAACCTATTATCCTTGTTCATTTTTGACTCATTCTGGAGTTAGCTACATGTGCCTGGGCCATGCTCTCCACTCCCCATCCTGCTGCCTCCCAGCAGGCCCAGAAAACATCAGTGCTCTTCTTGCCACCTGATGGCAACCCAGTAGACACAGATACGTAAACGGAGAGCATGGATGCCTAAACAGCCTTGGGTCGGAGCATCATTCTCAAGTCACCTTTACTAGGAATAGAGCAGATATTGCAAGCACTATCTGATTCCTGCAAGCATCTCTTAACTGACAGAGAATTGCCCATCAGAAGGAAGAGTGTGGGATTAGCTCGCTCAGAGCTCCCAGCAACATACACTGACATCAAGCAAACAGTGTGCACTTTGCAGGCAAATCTCCCACTACTGTCCTTTTCTCCTTTAAAAATCCAGTGCAGTACCCTGACTGCAATTGTCCCTGGATAAATTTTGCTGGCCAAAAAATAAGCAAGACCCTAAATAAGATACTAATCATAAACATCAGTATTATCTGATGTGTCCGCTAGGAAAGGCTTACATAACTTGGTTTACATTTTTATTACTTGGCTAAGAGTTGAACATTTCTGATGCAGGACATTTTCAAGGTACTTAGCAAAAGATATTAGAAATAGTACATATTTGTCACCTGCACATTTGATAATGTGCTCTTTCTCTGCAAGGGATAATATAGTATCAGAGGCTAAGACTTTGAATGGGCCAAATTGCTAGATTAGAGATTCTGGATAATGAAGATATTCTCTGATAGGATTTGACAAAGCTACATAATGCAAAGTTTTTTTTTTTTTTTAAGAAATAAACAATCCGAACTCACCTCTCAATTTCAATACGTTAAACTTGACTGGAAGGATGCATTCCGGATAAAATTATCAATGACTGTGCTGCCGTATGAATGTTTGAAGGACTTCATCATTTAATTGAAGGTCAATATTCTAGGAATGTTAAAAACCACAGGTGCTCCCACGATGGGGTGATGATGGGGACGAGGTGGGATTCTGTGAAATATTCCTGGCTCTAAAGTCAAGACAAGCCTTAAGCATGTGAAGACTGATTAAGAAATAGGATACCCAGGCCAGGCACGGTGGCTCATGCCTGTAATCCCAGCACTTTGGAAAGCTGAGGTGGGCGGATCATGAGGTCAGGAGATCGAGACCATCCTAGCTAACATGGTGAAACCCCATCTCTCCTAAAAATACAAAAAATTAGTGGGGTGTGGTGGCAGGCAGCTGTAGTCCCAGCTACTCGGGAGGCTGAGGCAGGAGAAAGGCGTGAACCCGGGAGGTGGAGCTTGCAGTGAGCCGAGACCGGGACACTGCACTCCAGGTTGGGCGACAGAGCGAGACTCCATCTCAAAAAATAATAATAAAATAAAATAAAAATAAATTTAAAAAATAAAAAGAAATAGGATACCCATCCACCTGCTTCCTACACATTAGAAATGTTTCTGCACAGGTGTGCACAGTGCAGCACTGTCCCCCTTTAACAGTAGAGAAGCAGCAGCTCTCTCCGGGCACCAGTAGGCAGACCTGTGTGGACAGGCCAGTGTAGAAGACCTGCGTGGATCCAGGAGGCCAATGCCTCCTACCTCAGTTGCCTCCCACCTCCAGTTAGCCCTTTGGGTTCTGATGCCTTGATGGGCACCAACAGGCAGAGCTCAGCGAGGTCACGCACCCAGGATTGGAACCCCCAAGCACTTCTGCTGCCGGGGACCACTCCCTGGGCCCACGAGGATAGGATTTCGGGAGCACACCCTCAGCTTCATAAGAGCAGTGCGACTTTTCCTCTCCCGGCTTAAATTTAGACAAAGAGAAAACCACCCTGTGTGTGCTTTCCTGGCAGCAGGCCTGACACTGTTGATCAAGCCAGGCCAAATCCAATTAGCCTGCAGCCCCCCTCCCCACCTTATTAACCTGCTCAGCTGCGAGGGACTCAGCAGGCCCTGCCAATATCTCATTTCTCCAGCGGCCGATAACATCAGCTGAAGACACTCAACGGGCTTCCTTTCACTGCAGCTCCGGCTCATCCCGGCCATGAGCATCCTAGCCACGGTGGCCGGATCTGATTTTCCTAGTGAAATAGGCCGACGAGCCCAAGGCCGAGGGCGCGCGCTGGCACGGACAGGATGGGGCCCTGGTGGGGAGCGGCTGGGCCTGATCCCCCTTATCGCGGCCGGCCCACAAAGCCGGGCCAGGCCGGGGCGATTAGCATTCCTCCCGGGCGCACCAGGCCTATTTCTGTCACACAGACAGATTGAGCCTTTCACTCAGGCTCACGAGTGAGTGACACATGGCCCGACCGGGAGGACAACATTGTTATTTGAGTTAAGAAATCAATTTGTATCAAATGTACACTGTAATTTATTTGTTGGCTTTGAAGGGAGCCGAGCTGAGATAAATGGGAACGGGCTCCTTTCTTTCCCCCTATGCCGAGCTGATAAAGTTCTTCTGAAGCTCCAGATAGCTGCAGTCAGAGCCAAAGTGACAAACATGTTTAAAGTTGCACAGTGATCTTTAAATCTCAAAAAGAACACCTTGTCGGACATGATAGAACATTTTTTACCTTTTCCCTCTATCTGTCAGAAAGCTGCTGTGACACATTGCTTTAGTATTTTTGCTGACATTTTCTTTATCAAGCACATCTGTTTGTGGGTCGAAAGATGCTTATTCCTATTTTCTTCAATCTACAGCAGGCAAAGAAACTGCCAAAAGGAACGGAGAAAATGAGCCTCTCGGTCCCAGCAGCATGCTCGGGTACTTGGAGGTTGCTGTTTGTCGGCTCAATGTTACTTATGTTTTACCAGGAATTCTTACCTTCTGGACCTCCTCCCCCTCCTCCTTCCTTCCTCCTTCTTCCTCTTTTTCACATTTGTCTTCATCTCCATCTCTATGTTTGTCTTTATATTTATATTAGTTTAAATTATTCTTGCCCTAGAGAAGAACCACAGAGAGTTTTATTTTCCTGCCTGCCTCTGTTGTAAATTAATATGCGCAGCCTCTGTGCACAGGCTGTGATCTTTGAGATTCCAGGAATACCAGGGAAGGCCCAGCCCTAGGTCGCTCCAGCACGTTGGTGCCGTGGCTGGACTGTGTGTGGAGGGAGGAAACGCCGAAGCCCATCGCCGCTGGCACACTTGCTTCTTGACATTTTAATGCAATCATTGTGTTTATCTCTTTCATCCTGCTTTTAAAGATGTGTCATAACTGTAATATGCCAGGCCAGCTGATGGCATAAAATATTGATTAGTTTTAACCTGCCTTCTCTGTGGCATGGGGTTCTGTGTCCCCTTATGGCTAGAAGGAAAAATGCAGGATCTTAGGCGTTCTCTGTCTCTGGCCATCTGCTTGTCTGGCCTTGTCTGTTCTCACTAAGTGTTAGGACAGAGCTCCATGAGCATTCTGTTTATTCTAAGATAAAGCCAGAATCTTCCTAAGACATATTGTCATATAGCTCCTTTTCAGTGGGTAAGCCATTGTGCTGCAGGTGACTAGACCGTCAGCTCTGTGCCTGGGACTGGGTTCAGAAACAAGGAAATGTTTTTCCTTTTTGATGGAATTGCTTTTCATTGGCTTAAATGGCATCACAATGGAATTTGTGGCACATGTAACTAGTTATTTGTGAATTATTAAAAATCAAACTTGGATATTTTCTCGGGGCTGCAGTATGATTTTAGACTCCTGCATTCGGTCTCCAAACATTTCCTGGCTACTTTTGTCTCTCTTTGGGCTCTGGGAACCAGGAGCACGGCTGGCGGGAAGCTGGAGGACGTGGCGCAGCGGAGGGGCCTTTCCCCGCGTTTCCAGGGTTATATGTGCCCTGACAGTGAGGTCTGCACGTGCTGTGTGTGCATAGTGAAGTCATGTGAAAGCAGGACACCTGCACGGTGGCAGAGCTGTTCAGGGGCTGCTCTGCCAGCCTGTCCGGCCACACTTGCCCCCTTCCCGAAGCTGCACCCCACGGCTTCGCCTTCCCCTCCCACCTGACTCAGCTCCTCTCACCTGCAGAGCTTCTGTTTCGCCACCCCACCCAAGCATGCTACCCTTGACGTGTCATTTTAACCCGTTTTCACACATTGGTGTCAAGATGTCCATTTGGGGGGCTAAAGTGTGTGTCCTCAATCACTGGAGATCCTTCTTTGCATAAAATGAATTAACTAACCTTCCAAATGTTGTAGTTGTAGAACTCACTCTCCAGAAAATATGCAGGAGTCAGAAAATAAAGTTTGTAAGTATCTGGTAAGTCAGCCAGACCACTCGTGGAGAGCAGTATTTCTCAGGCTCTGACACACTGCTCATGAGTCAGTTTTGTGTTGTTTTGGTAACAGCTTTATTGAGATACAACTCACTACCACACAATTCACTCCCTTAAAGTGTACAATGAAGTAGCTTTTAGTATGTTTACAGGGTTTTGCAACCGTCATCACAGACAACATTAGAGCATTTTTATCACTTCCAAAAGAAACACTGTAACCTTTTGTGATCCCCGCCCCCACCATCCCTTGCCTTCTGGCCCCAGCCCTGGGCAATCGCTAATCTTCCTTCTGTCCCTGAATATGGCTCTTTCCTTCCTGTCATTTTATGTAAATAGAATCGTATGAGATGTGTTGTTTTGTGACTGGTTTCTTTCACTTACCATAATGTTTCCAAGGTTCACCGTGTCATAGCATGCAAGCTTTAAGTGCTTCATTCCTTTCTGTAGTTGGATTGTATTTTATTGTAAGGATATACCCCATTCATTTCATTTATTGATTCATCAATTGATGGACAGTTGGGTTGTTCCTGAGTTGTGGCTAAGATGAATAATGCTGCTGTGAGCATTGATGGACACGTTTCTGTGTGGACATGTATTCTCAAGTCTCTTGAGCTCATACCTAGCACTGAGAGTGCTGGGCCATGTGTTTAACTTTTGAGGAACTGCCAGACTGTTTTCCCAAGTGGCTGTATCTTTGTACTGTCTTTATATACAATGCAAACACACTGATCAACTCTTTTTCATTGAACAGAAGATCAGAAGCAGCAGATTAAAGCTGCCCCAGACCATCGCTATGGAAAGAAGCAAGGAAGCTGCTTAAGAGTGATGAAAGGGCAGAAAGAAAATAAGGTGGTGTATGAATTGGGGCAAAAAAATAAAAATAAAAATAAATCAAAGGGCAAGTGGAGTCATGGATGTAAACTGAACAGCCTGTATCTGTTTCTAGAGTACATAGAGGGTCATTGCATAATTGATATTTAAATAGTTTACCTCTATTATAAGGAAAATGTAGAACTGTAGCCTGTATATTCAGTTTAAGAAGTCATACTATGGTATATAATTGCATTTAAATATAACATGAAGCTACCATGTAAGGTATACGTTTTATGTGTGAGAAAAAATAATGCATTTAGGGGAACCGCTTTCTTGCCAGGGGTTACCGAACCATCAAGGAGCGGCTCTGAGGCCGTGTGGATGCAGCACTGTGCGCTGGGACCTTGCCTGTGCCCTGAGCAGGTTCGGTGGTGACGGTGACGATCCTGTTCAGGGTGAAGTTCCACAGGGTCCCTTTCTCACTGCCAGGGAGAAGAGTTTTTACCACATTAAAGGGCTTCTGGAATGTGAATTAGCATTTACAAAATACTGCTCGGATTAGCTAAGTGTTAAAGAATAAAAATGCATGAGAAAATTTTAATTTTAATGTTTACATTGCTAGTTATTCAATTAGCTATCCTCGTTTTTGTATTTATGCCATGTGAGGTTGTAGGTTGAGGTTCCACTGTTGCTTTTTGAATTAATTCTAAACATTAGAGTGATAATATTTGTTTTCTCTCTGTATGGTTGAAGGATCATTTTATCAGTACACGTGTATCTATAAACAATATTAATAACTAAAAGAGGCTATCACAACACTTTAAACATTAATATTATAGGGCTTACTAAAGCTTTATTTACTTAGACTGGAGACAAAATTTGAGCATAAATGGTTTCATGACCTAATCAGAATTAAAATCCATAGCCTTGGAACTAGGTATTCATGATCCATTCAATCGACTGTACTCCGCCATATGCAATGCTTTTGTATTTCTGGTGATGATGTAAGATTTTATAATAATAATTCTATAATGCATCTGAAGTAGAAAGCATACACATGGTTAAATATAAAATGCAAAAACAAAAAAGCTGCTCTCCCGCCTAATCAGGACTCTGTCAGAAAGGGAGCCTCATACTTGTACCAGGGAGCAGTACTTAGAGGAGCAAAAACTCTTACATTACCTTTCCGCTCTGGATCTGGTTAATGATGCCATGGCTGGGCTTGACCTCACCTACTGGTCATCCCCACTCCCATGTCTGTTTCTCTTTGTGAAAACACAGAGGCGGGAAAAACGCACTCCTGATTGCAGGATGTCAACCAACCAGTAATGCGAAGCCTGCATCTCCTGCCATTCTCAACCACGGCCCACCCGTGCCTTCTCTCGTCAGCCACATAAGGTGAGCCATATTCTGCTCAGAATGGATGAATACATAAGCAAACAAATAAACAGACTTTCTTACACACCCTGGGGGAAATAGTGGCTATACTTTGTCAAATGTAATTGGAAAATCCGTGGGTCTTGGAGGTCCTATTATTATTTTTCATTAACACAGAACAATGCTATTCTTTTCAACCTGGAAAATTTGTCTAGTGTTTATTGGACTGATGTTTGGGTCCTTCAAAACCAGACTGGGGTAATTAGCATGCATTTTCAACCATGGGTAGAACTTCCTACTCAGGAAAAATAGTGTGATAAGCCTGAATTATAAAATGTGTATTTAAATACAGTTTTATTATTTATGTACATTATACACTACTGAGCGAGATATAAATCTGTATTACTATTAGAAGGTGGAAAAATGAAAAAATACAATATCACACAATATATTATAATTATAAAAACCAGGTAGCATATGGAAATTAATTGCTAGGCCCAGAGCTGAAATCATGTGAAGACATTCTAAACTTATTGAGTCCTTGTTTTGAGATGAAATTGCTTTTGCCTTAAATTTTCCGTGTTCCTGATTAGTATCCTGACCATTTCCAGACATTTTTTTGAGATACATAAATTTCAGTCAAAACCACATGTGCCAGGGACACGACAGCAACATCTGAATGACTGGAGTTCAAGGTGTTGTTAAAACAATATTCCAAAAATAGAGTGTGCCACCGAGGAGGCAATTATATATGGAGAGATAATCTGTAATACAGTAGCAGCATGGAGGGAATTAAAACAGGAAGGCACGTTGAAAATGTATACCTATTAAGATCCTAGAACGGTTAATAGTATCTGCTATTTTTTAAAGAAAGTTAATTAAAGAGTTTATGTTTTATCTTGCACTGTAACGAACCCCTCACAGGCATTGTCAGAATATGAAATGCTTCATTCTCCAGCAGTTTAATTCAGAACAACAACAAAGATGGAAAAACAGAGAAATGAAGCAGTTGAGATGTTGGGAGCCGTCTGGCGTCGGCTACAGGGAGACGTTTCAGGGAAGTGCTTGGAGGGAGCCGTGCAAGCCCAGAGGCTGCCTTAAAAATCTTATTTTCCCTGAAATTGTTCCAAGCTACAGTGTTTTTGGGAGTCTGTCTGTGGAATATGTGCATGCCTTTGACTACCTGGTGGAGACAGAAAGCCCCAGTTAAGACTGGCCAAGGTGATATCAGGACACAGCGTGGATCCCACGAGGCTTAAACAATAGCGTGAAGTTGTGTCTGCAGTCACTGGTTCAGCTACGTGGCCACGGGCCACTGCATCTCCCGAGACTCTCTGCAACTAAACCTACAGATGCATGTTCTCAAAACCTGCCTGCCTTTATTTCCTTCCATGCATCTGCCTGGGCAGTTCAGAAGATGTTCCAGAAAAATAATGTCCTGTAGTTATAACCATATCTTACAAAGAATTTCACAGAGAATGGGATTGTCAGGAGGTAAACATATCAGTAGTGACTGACAAGAATCGGTCTTCCTCTAAGATGAGTTGTGTTCTGTAGGTTCTCAGACCAGAAACCCTGCAAAGCAGAAAGTGCCCAGTCATAGCATTGACCCCGCAATGTGTGTTCAGTACATCTTACTCCTGCATGCATTGCTGCAAATGCAGACAACCTGTGCTTCCACGGAGACCCTTGTCCTCTGATTCTTCCATGTGTTAATATAATTCTATGGCACTAAGTCATATATTAACAATCTGTCAGTTCATCTGACTCAAGATGTGGTTCACATTATTTTTCTCTCCAATTAAAGTACATGCTTCATGGAGGAGGCAAGAGATTCGGCTGCATTCACTATTTCATACTGGTTGTGTTAAACTTCCTCTATCAGCATGGATATCAACACTGTCGAAGGAATGAAGAAAGAGGAGAGAGAAAGATGGAGAGAGGGAGAGAGGGAAGAGATATTCCAACAAAAGATCAGGAATTGGATATTTTTGATTAAGAAAATAAAGTGTCTAACAACTCTTAATCATAGCTCTTCCAAAATACTCTGAAAATACAATCAATGTTGTTAATATTTACATTATAATATTTGTATGTCTTCTATTACTGCTGAGGTCACCCATTAGTGAGCACTCACATGGGATACAAATATCTCCACAGTTTTTGTCCACTCAGATAGGTCCTTCCACATACCTCTTCCCCAAATTTCTTTGTCACCAGTTTTCCAGTTATGCTTCTTCCAAGTCCCTGACCATCCAGCCAATGCATTGGCTGCAGCCCATGAATCAGTATATAATCGCACATCTGGCCATTTCTCCTTCCATGCAAAGGGCACAACCTGGTGCACTGCTCGAAGTTCTGCCCACTGGGAAGATTTCCTTTCACTGCTGCCCTTCAGGGATGTCCTGGAAAGGGGCTGTAGGGCTGCACCTGTCCACTTTCAGGTGGTGCCTGCATATCGTGCAGAACCATCTGTGAACCAGGCCCTCGTCTTCTCTTCCTCTGTCAACTGATCATAGGGAACTCACCATGAGGCCATCACTGCAGACTGGGGGAGAGAAGGCAGGTGGCAGGAGTGGAGACCATGGGCATTTGAGCCACTTCCTCATGTAACTTACTTGTGCCTTCAGGACCTGCTTGAGTCCGATCACATATGTACCACTTCCATCTGATGATGGAATGCTGCTGTGTATGACCCATTTTACAGCTAGATGGGTCAGAAAGCACCCAGTTCATGATGGGCAGTTCAGGTCACATGGTGACTTGATGACCCATAGTCAAACATTCAGTTTCCACCAAAACCTAGTAATGGGCCAAGAGCTATCTCTCAAAAGGAGAGTAGTTATCTGCAGAAAATGACAGGGCCTTGCTCCAAAATCCCAGAGGCCTCTGCATTGATTCACCTGTGGGAGCCTGCCAGAGGCTCCACACAACATCCCTATCTGGCACTGATACTTCAAGCACCATTGGATCTGCTGCGTCATATGGCCCAAATGGCAGAGCAGTTTGCACAGCAGCCTAGACCTGTCGCAGAGCCTTCTCCTGTTCTGGACCCCACTCAAAACTGGCAGCCTTTCGGGTCACTCAATAAATGGGCTGGAGCAACGCACCCAAATGGGGAAGGTGTTGCCTTCAAAGTCCAAATAGGCCCACTAGACATTGTGCCTCTTTCTTGGTTGTAAGAGGGGGCCAAATGCAGCAACTTATCCTTCACCTTAGAAGGAATATCTTGACAGGTGCCACACCACTGGACCCTTAGAAATTTTACTGAGGTAGACGGTCCTTGAATTTTAGTCAGATTTGTTTTCCATCCCCTGGCACACAAATGTCTTACCAATAAGTCCAGTGTGTTGGCTACTTCTTGCTCACTGGATCCAATCAGTATAATGTCATCAATGTAATGACCAGTGTGATATCTTGCAAAAGTAAAAAGCAATCACTTTCTCTCCAAATAAGATTATGATACAAAGCCGGAGAGCTGATATGACCCTGAGGTAGGACAGTAAAGGTGTATTGTTGGCCTTGCCAGCTGAAGGCAAATTGCTTCTGGTGGGCCTCATGGACAGGAGTGGAGAAAAAGGCATTTGCCAAGTCAATGGCTGCATACCAGGTCCCAGGAGATGTGTTAATTTTCTCAAGCAATGAAACCCCACATCTGGTACAGCAGCTGCAATTAGAGTCACCACTTGGTTAAGCTCATGATAATCCACTGTCATTCTCCAAGATCCATCTGTCTTCTGCACAAGCCAAATGGGAGAGTTGAATGGGGATGTGGTGGGAATCTCTACCCCTGTGTCTTTCAAGTCCTTGATGGTGGCACTAGTCTCCTCAATCCCTCCAGGGATGCAATATTGTTTTTAATTTACTATTTTTATAGGTAGAGATAGTTCTAATGGCTTCCATTTGGCCTTTCCCACCATAATAGGCCTCACCCCCCCAGTCAGGGAGCCAATGTGGGGATTCTGCCAGCTGCTAAGTATATCTATGCCAATTATGGATCCTGGTGCTGGGGAAATAATCACAGGATGAGTCCAGGGACCCACTGTATGTCAGACCTAAGCTAAAACTTCTTTAATTACCTGACCTCCATAAGCCCCTACTTTAACTGGAGGACCACAGTGACATTTTGGGTTTCCTGGAATCAACATCAGCTCAAAGCCAGTGTCCAGTAGTCCCCAAAATGTCTGATCGTTCCCCTTTCCCCAGTGCACAGTTGCCCTGGTAAAAGGCCAGAGGTCTCCCTGGGGAAGGATGAGAGAATGATTCACTGCATAAATTATCAGTAACATAGTGGGGTCCTTCCTCAAGGGGACCCGGCCTCTCCTTCATTCAAGGGGTTCTGGGTCTGTAACTTGCTCAAATCTGGAAATTGATTGAAGGACTATGATTCTCTGTTTTTATAATTCAAATTAGTCTTTTGTTCATTTGACCTAGAAGTTTTCTGTTTGTATCATTTAAATAGGAATGTAGTATCAGTTTCACTTTGAGGAACACCGTGATTGATTAGCCAATGCCAGAGCTCTACAAGAGTCAGACTATTCTGATTGCCACTTTGCCCTTGCTGCTCATTATGGTAGCTAAGCCCACCTTACCTTTGACAGTTGAGTCCTGCCAGTTGACCCCTGCCACTTTGGGATCCAATTATTCCCATTTATTTAAATTTGGTAGTTGAGTGACTGTGGTTCCCACCATTAGATCTGACAGAGAAAAGCAATTATAGGGCTTTTCAAAGATGCAGGTGCTGCCCTTACAAATCTATTTCTCAAGGCATTTGTCAAGGGTATGAGTAGGTCCAAAGTGACTAATCCACTCCATCATCCCAATCTCCCAAAGCCTTTGGATCCCTTCCTCTGCATTAAACCAAGGGATATCAGGCATTTCCAGCTTGCCCACAGGGGGCCATCTTTTAATCCATATTTCATCTAACTAAGCAAATAAACTATTAGAACCTTTTTTTACTTCCTGAGCTGCAGCATTAAATGCAGAGTCCTACTTAGTGGGCCCAAATACATAAATTCAGTCTGATCCAACTCTATGTTCCTTCCACCATTATGCCGTTCCCTTAATATCTATTTCCATGCCTGTTCTCCAGATTGCTGCTTATATAAATTGGATAACTCAAACAGTTCTTTTCTAGTGTAGCACACCTCCTCATGGGTCACAATCTCAACGTTACTTCCAGGGTCCCACCAGGACTTTAGTCTAGTTTTAGGTCTAGAAGCAAACAGGGGTGTTGAGTGTGGCTCCTGAGCAGCATCAACATTATTTTGCCTGGCAACGCCTCAGAGGAGGCCATCATTGTGTCCTCAGGCAGCGCAGGGTTTATCACCTCAGACAAAAGTAGAAAGGCTGATGGCAGGATGGGTCAGGGAGGGGATGTTGCCACTACTGGGGATGGAGAAGCTGTTCCTTCTGGTAAAAAAGTTCATCAGAGTTTACAAACTCAGTGTCCCCAGCTTCATCAGGGTCCTCCCACATGTCCCCATTCCAAGTTGCAGGGGTCCCTTCTTTTCCAATCAAAGCCCTCACTTTAACAGTAGACTCTTGGTGAGGCTGTGCGTGCATCTTCCATTACAGATCAGTCACTGGTATGCTAAAAGCTGTGTCCATTTTTCCACAAATTTAGCTCCTTCTCTACAGGAGATAAGACTCTCGCTCAGCAATCTTAGCAGATTTGAGGCTCAGTAACTGCTTCTGAAGCCAGGAGACAGAATCCCTGAGTTCATCATTTTCTTTCATCACTTTGTCTACTGAACTTAGGAGCAGTCAACGAGTTTCGTTATGTTCCTTGGTTCTCCACATGTGACCAAAGGTATTATGTATAGAGTCACTAAACTCCTTGCCTCTTAGGAGTGGTGAATCAAATGTCAAATGCATTTATTTTGCATAACTCTTTAAACAGTTAATGCCAAGGACTATCAGTGTTCTCCATACTATTAAAAGTAGAGTCCTTAGCATTTTTGGATGTAATCATATTAAGCAACCAAATCCAGAAACCCCAAAACCAACAAAAGAGCTCCATATATATATGTGTGTATATATATCTCCTATTAGTTCTGTCTTTCTGAGAGATTCTAAGACAGATTTTGGTACCAGAAGTGGTTCTAAAGGAACAGAATATTGAGAATATTATATATATTATATATTAAATATATATTTTATATTAATTAATATCTATTATATTATATATAATATATATTTCATATAATATGATTAATATAATATATATATTAAATATTTCCATATATAATATATTGGAGTTTATTAAGATCATTAACTTTCATGATCACAAGGTCCC
Organism: Theropithecus gelada; assembly: GCF_003255815.1. NCBI lineage: Eukaryota > Metazoa > Chordata > Mammalia > Primates > Cercopithecidae > Theropithecus > Theropithecus gelada. The sequence goes on along the minus strand of NC_037673.1, from coordinate 3,544,114 downwards.
ACAATAGATTGTCTGCAGGCTGAGGAGCAAAGAGAGCCAGTCCGAGTCTCAAAACTGAAGAATTTGGAGTCTGATGTTTGAGGGCACAAAGCATCCAGCAGGAGAGAAAGACAGAGGCTGGGAGGCTAGGTCTGTCCCTCTTTTTCATGTTTTTCTGCCTGTTTTATATTATCTGGAAGCTGATTAGATGGTGCCCACCAGATTAAGGGTGGGTCTGCCTTCCCCAGCCCACTGACTCAAATGTTAATCCCTTTTGGTAACACCCACACAGACACAGTCAGGATTAATACTTTTTATCTCTCAATCCAATCAAGTTGACAGTATTAACCACCACACCTTCTCAAAAGTTACATGGTAGAAGTTTAAAAATATCAGCTCCCATATCATCATTATATAGTATTTTTTTTTCAAAAAACTCAAAATAATTATATCAATATTTTAATGGATTCCAGCAAAAAGAAGAAAAATTTGCATTCATAATCATCTGCTTGACATAAGAACAAATATTTTAAATCTGATTTATGTACAACTCAGTATCTTAAAGTTTTGGTCCATATGAGTTTATGACATGATATGTTCCTCTAGGGACCTATTATAATAAATTTTATTTTATTTAAACTTTAATAGCAATGGATTTAGATGAACTATGCATTTACTGGGTTTGGGTCAACACTGTCATTGTTTGGTGACAGATATAACCAATGTATCCTGATTTATAAGGTTTGTGGTGCGATGAGGTCATATCTCTGTGGTGCGGTGAGGTCATATCTCTGTGACTAGAAAATTCAGCAGTTTAAAACTTGGGGCTCTGTTTTGTGGAAATGGTCATTGTCTCCTGAGAAGATGCCCTAACAATCTGAGGGCCAGTTAGGAAAGATAACGGCCCCTGCCCACTAGCACTACTGAGAGCCCTGCAGGGTGCCGGGAGAGGACTCCTCGCCCAACATAGGCTTGGTCTGTGCAGACACTACCTACCTCCATGAGCAGAATTTCCAAGTCTAACTCTTGGCACTTGACTGTTTACCACAACTTCCATGCCTTTCCCTTTGCTGCTTCCAAGGACAGCCCTGTTATCTTTCTCCAAGGGACAAGATTTCCCCACATTATTGCTGAGGAATGAGCCACAAATTGACTTAATCAACAGGGGTCTGAGCTTCCCTCAGCAAAAGACGCCAAGTGCTATGGAACTTCAGTATCCTTCAGTTTTAGCCAAAATCTAGTAGTCTGAATGTTTGTGTTCCTGCAAAATTTATACCTTGAGCCCTAAGCCCCAGTGTAGTTGTATTTGCATCAAAAAAGTAATTAAAGTTAAACTAGCTCGTAAGGTTAGGGTCCTCATCTGATAGCACTGAGTGCCCTCAAAGGGACACCATGTAGCTTCCTCTCTTGAGATGTATGTGCAGAGGTAAGGCCATGTTCTTTCATACATACAGGGAAAAGATCACCATTTGCAAGCCAGGAATCAGGCCTCTACCAGAAACCCAATCAGCTGCAACATTATCTTGGACTTCCAGGCTGCAGAAATGTGAGACAATAAATTTTTGTTGATTAAGTCACTCAGTCTGTGGTGTTTTTTTATGTAGCCCAAGCTGACTAAGGTACCAAGAAAGAAACAAGAGAATATCAGGAAGACACATCGTCGCTCTCTATATAGCAGTGCCTATCATGTCTCTATTTAACTGTAAAGTGTGCAATTTGTAACATTACTTGCAAGTAGCTCAAAGAACCTGATATTCTAGAGATTAGATATAGGTATAGAGATAGAGATAGAGGTATACAGATGTTCATCGTAAGATTAATGATGATGAAGTAGGAATACACAATCTGTTGATACAATTCATTTGAGACTCATTGACAGTTCCAAATGTCCACACCAGTTGATATCATGTAGCTGTTCCCTACAGAAGTAGGGACAATGTGGAATCAGAGAACAAAAAGATAAGCATGCATCGCTGTGAGTCTAAATCCTCCTCTCTATCCAGCCCAGCCTCACAGTCACTGGGGACTGGTTCCCCTTTCTGATCCTCAGTGAACACCCCAGAACTCAAGCCTCATCTTGAGGTTCTATGGATTCACCCAGCCCGACCTGGGTACCAGGTCTTACTGCCATGATTGCTAAGCTCCTATTACTCAGTGAAGGTCTTTTGCTATCGCTTTTTGAATAGAAATAGTAAGTGTGGTAGTGGTTGGATGAGAATAGTCATCAAAGGGAGGCTGGGTTGCCATCCAGGCACTAATGTGATACTTCAACCCACCCTCTTTCATAAGGATTATTTCCACTTTGACACATTCTTCTACCCTGTATTTGTCTATAGAGCAAGAGCTAGCCCAACATGTTGACATTTCTTTAACTAAATGTCATTCCAGGTTCATATTTTAAGTAAAGCTCCCCAGAGCATACTCATTACTGCTAAATAACTTGATACTTTTCTCAGTTGTCCAAATATAAATTTGGCAAGGACTCTAGAATTCCCAACCAAAATACCATGGATGACATTGTGACCTTGAAGGTCTGCCTTAAACCCTAGCAATACTCTATCCTCTGAATGTCACCATGTTTAGTCATTTGGTGAAAGTATCATCTGCCTCAGTCAGAAGACAGACAAGAGTGGAGTTGCTGGAAGTGTGGAAGTGTGGCTAGCCTTGACCTGATTAGAAGATAATGGACCTTCTGGGAAGACAATCTTGACTCCAAACTAAACAAGACCAGGAACATTGCAGGGCAAGACAACTGGCCAGAAATATCTCGGAGCCCAGGTTGGGATCTGTGAACAAGCATGCTGCTCTCCTGAAGGACAGATATGGGGACAAGTGTAAGAGAGACAAGTAGCATATCTGCCATCAGCTTGTAGACTCGTGAGGAAGATTCAGAAACACATGCCTAAATTCTAATGAGATGGATTATAAAGGCTCAGCATGGCCCTGCAGAAATAAAAGTATGTGGAAGTGTTTACAAACGGAAGAGTTCTACAAATGTAAAGAGCTAAAAGAATATGACCGTAAGTCTGGAACAAAACATCTCTTTGTTATGACCTTGACCTACAATTGGTGTGCCATGCTGTGCACTTGAAAAGGCTCCCTGAATGCATAAAGCAAGCGGTATTGGATGAGGATGACAGTAAGGTTGATGCTCAGAAAGATGTGAATTGTGCTGGAGACATCAGATGTCATGGAACAAGACCTAGTGAAGTGAGACAAGGGACTCGGATTCTGTCAGTCCCTCACTGCCCTTGTGGCCCTATGTGAGCCACTCTAGCAGGACTCTGCCTCGCCATTAGTAAGCAAGAAGAGCAGCATCTGGCTTTGCTGGATTCACAAGGCAGTTGTGATATTCAAACGAAAGCTAATGAAGCACAAGTGACCAACCCTGCACCTGCCTAGAACACCCCTTGGCCCAACACAAGGTGTCTGGCAGTCAGGTCTCGGGTCTTCCATGTTCACCTCTTAGTAATACCCCTTCTTCAGCAAAGGGTCTCTCTAGGCCACACCTCTAGATAATTTTTGCATCAGGAAAATTACTATTACTTATTATGAAAGAGGAAAACTGTGTCTTCTAATGTCAAATCCAACGTTAAACATAGGTAAAGTAGGTACAACTAAGCACAAGGATTCAAGAACTATGCTTACATAGAATCACCTTGCTTCATGGCTGCCCAGCATCTTTTGAACAACCATCTTCTATTTGGGGATTTTTCTCATATCATGTGTCCACTTCCCCAGAGAGGAGATAGGAACTTGCTTTCCTAAGCTCTCTTGCACTGAAGCACAGCCCTATGAAGCTCTCTTGCACTGAAGTGCAGGCCTATGAAGCTCTCTTGCACTGAAGTGCAGCCCTATGGTAAATATTCTGCAGTTAGCTGTCTTGTGGAGGCTGTGGTGTAGAAGATAGTCCTTCAAGAGAGCAGGCCCCAGGTGGGACCCACCTTTGTGGAGGAGGCAGAGGAGGCAAGTCACCATTTAGGGAGTGGCAGTGGTGGAAGTTCTAGGGTTCAATGACCAGCATCATTGGTGAGAGTTATGTTGAAAGCCAGCAGCAGTAGATAGTATGGACTTTGTAGGGGTCTTCAAGTTACCCAATAATCTTCAATAAATGCTGTTTTTTGACCAAGGTAACTGAAATGGGTTTTGCTGTTCATAATTCATTATAATTTGTGAGGTGGAAACTGGAACCAGCGGAGAGGTTTAGGATTCTGCATAGTCTCTGTCATCTGAGTCTTCTTGTATGTCCCCATTCCAATGCTCAGTGCACCCTTCCTTCTTGGTAGAGCCTCAGCTCTCACACAAAATCCCTGGAGAGGTTGTGAATTCAACTAGCCTTGTCATTTGTCAACTCACAGATTCAAACTTTGAGCTTGTTCTTAGATGACTCAGCCCTGATGCAACATGGAAACAAGGGGATCTATTAGCACAAACGTGGAAAGTCCATAATTCTCTGAAGCTGCTTCAAGGCACAGATTTAACACTCTAAGCTTACGACTGACCTTTTTTATGTGCCCAGCACAGTTCTAAGTAACCAGTCCATTCCACATGAGCTTGTGCCTGCTGTACTGTTCTGTAATATGGTCACTTGGTCTCTTCAGCTCTTGCCTTCAGTCATCAGCTCACTCCAAGGACCAGGGTGATTCTTTAACTTGAAATTTCACTACCAAAGACCATAAAGTGCTGAGTCCCATCTTCTAGTAGCATTGGATCTTCAGTGCCTACAAGCTCCTCAGTTATTCTGAGGTGTCTCCAAATCCTCTTTTTCTCAGTGGTCCCCAAATCCTCTTTTTCTCGATGGACAGTGACCTTCAAATACGCCAGGTATGACCTGTACTAGGCAGTTGCTCCGAGATCCTAGCTCCACCTTAATGGAGTTTTGAAGCTCCACCTCACCATGTCCCTGCTCACTATCCTTTCTGTGGCTGGCAAAACTGTTTGTAAACACAGGGAGCTATGGAGACAGTAGCTCGGCAGGCCCATCCGCAGCCCCGTGTCCACTATCCTTGCTGCTTATGGCCTTTCAGAAACACCCAGTGTCTAAAATACTGGGATGTGGGATCTTTTCATGTGAAATACGGAAACTCTCTTCTGGACTTCCAACGTAACTCGTGCTTCCAGAGTGGAAAGGGGGTGCAAAAAGTACAGGAGAACTACTAAAATCAAAATAAAGCAGCTTTGCCCACCTAATTTTCCCAGGCAGCTCTGTTTCTTACCTAGTTATGATGCTGAGTTAAAACTAATGCATGTTAGAATAAACTTTGCAAGTTTTAGTGGAAACACTCTGAGGCCTGGCGGTGCGCCTACTGTATGCCTTCATGCCGTGCACAGTGAACCCGAGGTTCCCTTCCAGCTCCTCTGCTGCAAGCACAAAACATTGCTATCATTCTCTTTCTAAAGTTTCCGTCAGTTCCCGTCCACTGGGGGATCTCGTATTTTCTTTCTTCTGCAAGTCTTTTTCACTCTTCTGAGCTGTCTTTTAAAAAGAAAAGATGCTGTCCTTATTATAATCTCCACAAATAAAGCCTGGCTTTCCTTTTTACTAATTTTCTTTCTTATGCATTGGGTCTCAAAGGAGTGACCCCCGTTCTTACCCTGTGCACAAGGGCTTTGAGGCTCGTTGGCCGAGATTCAACGTGGAAAACATTATTTAAAAAACCCTACTCACATCCATTGATAAAAGGGAATAAAACAAATGTGGAGCCAACCATTACCCGTCCTGGAGTCACATAGTTCCACCTGCTTGAAATCTGAAGTCTTTGTTACCACTCAAAGGCTGAGATCTGATGACTCTGCCAGGACTCGTTCAGCGACACACGCTCAGACGGGGGCTCCAGACTTCTCCTTTCATAAACACTTTCTTCCTCACACTAAACACAGTAATGCATTTTCTCTGAGAAAACACTGACTGCAAAACCTGCTTTCTCACGGCAGGAAAGTTGCCTGCCCCCAGGCTGTGAGCAGAGCACCCAGACACAGGGCTGAACCTGGGCCTGGCTTTTCCTGAAAAACAGCCTCACCCGCCATGGAAAGGGCATGGAGCTGCAAAACTGCATGGCTAAGTTGGAGACCAAGCTCTTGGAGCACCTGCCAGAGTCTTCACAGTCTGTTGGCACAAATAAGCCTCATAGGCATACCAGCCTGGTGCCCTTCTTTCTAAATGGGGAAAAATAATACGTCAAAGGAAAAACAAAAGGAGATTATGACATGTTCTCTCATTTAACTATCTCATTAATAAGCATTATTGAAGATACAATTGCATTCTGTCAGCATGTATAGCATTAATTTACGGTTAACACATGTGTGAAATGACCTATTTTTACACTCCAAAGAAACAAGCTGATTTAGAGTTTGTCTTCTTCAATATTGGGCTTTGATTCTAAGCCAGTAATGAAATTGATCTTCACTTTGGTGCATCTTATTTCATGCCAGGGACAGGCCAGACCAGCTAACAGTTTGGATCACAGATTTTTTTCTTCTCTGGTTAAGGCAGGATTTGATACTTAAACAAAATAATGCTTAATTATTGTCATTTACGTAAAATTATCGCAGTGACACATTTGTCCATGAACGAATATGTGTGGACCTGCCACTCCTGTGACTAGGTTTCATTTTCATTTGTCCTTGACATGTGGGAATTGAATAAACTCATTCACAGGTATGTGTAGAGAGGAGTGAAAACAGCACGAAAACAGACATGGTTAAGAAACTAGCCGCCTGTGACTTCACAGGGCGTGAACTGATGGAGCCGCAGGGCATGGACAGGTGGAGCCAGGACCCTGCTCTAAGACAGATGGAGAGTGGGAAGCAGGGAGTCCCCCACCTGTGCCTCCCTGCGGTGGACTGGAAGATGGAGCCTGAGCTGCCGAGCTCTGACAGGGGTCCCGCCGCTATGGGAAAAAGCCTGCAGCATGCTGATGGGGCAGCATTGTCCACCAGCCATGCACCTTCTGAAAGCTGGGTCCATTCTGGGCCAGCCAGAGGAGGACCAGACTTCTCACCAGCACCTCACAACAACAACCCTGAGGACGCAACATATTGCGCTGGGCTGTCCCCAAGAGTCTGGGCTGTTGTCTAGTTCCCCGGGGCTGTTTGGGTAGCTCGATCCCTTGAGAAACAGCCACTATGCTTGCTGTTGGGGCACCCACGCCCACTCATCAGTGCTGGCCAAATAGTAATGAGCAGAAGCTTCTGCGAATACACTCGCCCATCCCCTACGAACCATATACCCTTGGCTTGATCACACCTGGGCACAGAACACCGGCTGATGTATCACAGGCGTGTGGAAGTCTAGCATACAGAGAACAAAACCAGAGACACAGACTGGAGTCAGGATGGAGCAGAGGGCAAATGCCAACAGGAAACCTTAATAGGGAGGACATTTCACTCTTAGTACAATTGTGTCCATCTTCAAAGTTGCTAGTGTTTATCTACGTTTAGCAAAAGTATCTAAAATTGCATCTTGGCAGTAAGAAAATTTCAAAAGTAAATATATAGGGAAATTGACGCTATAACAATACAAAATGAAAAGTTAATCTGAGTTTAAAATTACTTAGATAGAACCAAACCCACTCCTTGTAATTGAATTAACAACTGAAGTTATTCACAGATGTGTATTCCAAATGATATACATCCCTAGAAAACATGCTTCTTCCTATTGCATTTGTCTCTTGTTGAATATATGTATGTTACAGTGTAGGAAACCAACATCCAGAGAAACGAACTCACTGACCCCCAGTTCCCCAGAAGGAAGGAGGCATTCCTGACGAGTACCCACTGCCACCTTCTCAGGACATTCTGTGATGGAGAAGATCAAGTACGATCTCATTTTTTAATTTAAAAAAGTGAAGCGGTATTTTGAATGTAGGGTTCAAAACCAAGCAGACTCTCAGTGTCACATATTATGTAAAATATGCCATCCTTCTCCTCACGGTGTAGAGGGTTTCCTGAGTTTTCCTGACACAATGGAAAGTGAGTTGGGGCAGGGGGTAGAGAAAGAATCTTTAGTCGCATGTGAAAAATGGACAAAAAAGACACAAGTACTTGTGTTTACATTTCTTTCCCTTAAGCCTGATATACTGCATATATCCCTGAGACAGGTATTTACCACAGTCTGAATTTCTTTCATGTATAAATGATTGCTGCGTGGGCGGGCATCCTTGCCTTTAGTATCTGCTGATGTATCTAAGCACCTTACCGAGCACTACTGGCACATCTTAGATGCACAAAACACAGGTGTAAAATGAAACTGTGAGTCTGCCCCCCACCCCAGCCCTCCATGAGAGCAGGACCTCCCTCTTCATCAGGACTTGGTGAAGGGACATCAGTGCCTCAGAGCGGCCTCTCCCCTAAGCACAGTTGTCCTTTCTCACCCACACCCAGTGTTACAGGCCAGATGTTACACGGCGGGCTGGGGCAAAGTCCCCAGGCCTCATATGGAGTGCCCATAAAGTCCACGATGGTCTGGGAAGACATGTGGTCAATGTAGAAAACAAGATGATGTGTAAGATTATGGGTGTCCCAGTGTCTTCTTGCAAAAAACGAAATGTTAAAAGTCCATTGAGAGGTATCATTTTGACAAATATTTTGAAAACCATAAAGTAGATCCAAAAAGAACTTCCATAAACATCCAACATTATATGGCAGGTATCTATTATTGTCAGAATTTCTTTCTTCCTTTTTGTTCTTTCTTTCTTTTATTATTATTATTATTTAATACAGAGTCTCACTCTGTTGCATAGGCTGAAGTACAGTCATGCAATCTTGGCTGACTGCAACCTCCACCTCCAAGGTTCAAGTGATCCTCCCAGTGCAGCCTTCTGAGTAGCTGGGACTACAGGCATGTACCACCATACCCCACACCTGGCTAATTTTTGTTGTTGCTGTATTTGTTGTAGAGATGGGTTTTCACCATGTTGCCCAGGCTAGTCTTAAACTCTTGGGTTCAAGTGATCTGCCTGCCTTGACCTCAAGGTTCCGGGATTATAGGCGTGATGAGCCACTGTGCCCAGCCCAGAATTTCTTAAGTAGGAATCAGTAGCTCTAGCAGGCCCAGGATTTGCAAAGGCATCTCCCACACAGTGTTGGAAAGGAACATGCAGTTGTTGAAAATCAGTGCTCAGTTACATTCATGTGCTCCCAGGACTCTGTTGAGCCTGGTGTGTTCTGAAAGTCTCTAAAAGCACTAAGAAAGTCAAGTCGCCATTTTTATCAAAACCTTTACTTTTTGAGGTCTCTTCCTTGCATTTAATTATTTAGGTTGTATGTGCCAAAGATTCTTCCATTCTTCTAAGGGTATTTTTCTTACAGTATACTGAAAATTTTAGCAAGTCAGTAAATCAATGACCAAAAAATGACATTTAATTTTTTGATCAAACCTGACATAAATTTTTACGCCACTGTGGAAGTTTTTTTGTGTGTGTTTGTTTGTATATAGTTTTCACTGTTCTACTTTTGTTTCTCTAAACCTCCTGTCTGGCTCAGATCCTAAAGAACGCAGCAGAGCCATTTTGATTTCCAACTGTCAAGCCTTAGGATACATGATTTGTCAAGGAAAAGCCTAGTTGTGCCCGGTTTAGACTGCCATGTTAAACGGGAACAATTGGGGTGACAGAGAAAGAATCTTCTCTTAGTACTCAGGAGACCACAAAGAATGATGGGCCTGCTGGGTCAGCTTCTGTCAGCTCCCTGTGGTTTGTGCAAAGAAATCTCAACTTACTTCCTTCCACTCCAGCCTCTTACACGGGCAGTTCCCACCTCCTGGCCATGCCTCCTTGGCATTGCCCAGGAAGATGGGCAGACATGCTTCATGAATACAGTTTGCCCCTGGACTTTCTTTCAGCTGAAACAGGCTATACTACCAAGAGGTGCATATTGATGCTCAGTGGGTGTACATATTTCTGTGTAGAAGAGCCTGGCTCAGTTGACCTGTGAATAGGCAGTGAGCAGTATAATAAATGCAGAAATAAGGTGCTTCAACATCATCTGCCAGTGTGTAAGTTCTGTGAAACCATGACTTTTAATTGGTAATAACTATTACAAAGAGTCAAAACAATCCATAAATACAATAACATTTTTCAAATAGAAAATAATAACAAATGTATAAATAGAAAAACAAGCTGGCAAACTTATTTTCAGTCTTTCTGTGGGTGAGCAGGAGAGGAGGGGCAAGACAGAGAGAGCAGGTGAACTGCAGGTGTAAGAAGCAACCCACGATGGAAAATGGTAGATGGGCTGGTTTCCAGGAAAGTTGTGTGGCTCCTCTAATAACAAAGACATTAAGTTAAATGATGTAAATTGAAAATGTAAAAAACCTATCATTTATGGCATCATGAAAATATACACGCGAAAGCACTGCTGCTTCTTGACCCAGAAGTAAACACAGTATTCAAACCCCACCAATAAGTTTGCCTTTCACCCACTCATTCATTCAATACAAGTCCCTTCTATGTCAGGCACTGAGTTAATATTGTGGTAATTCTTTTCCCAATAACCAGCTGCCTCATTTTGTGTTAGGACTGAAGCTTTGGTTTCCTTTCAAGTTTCTATGTTCTGACTCTTTCAACCAGAAATGGCATAACAAAGAAAAAAAAAAGCCACTTAATATTTTTCAACATTCATTTTTGGATTCTAGGAGTTGGATAATTTAGTCAAGGTAAATTAAAAATAAAGGTTTTCTAATGATTCAAATACGACTTATGACTCATACCAATCATGAAGCACATCAATATGTTGAAGATAAATTATTTAATCAAACATTTGTTCAACACTTAAAAAAAAAACCCTTTGACCGCTTGTGGCCAATCAGATGGCTGCTTCTGCATCATCTTCCATGCTGAGTATGGGGAAGAAACGCGCTCAAGGACAGCCCTGAGCTGGGCCCCAGCCCCACAGATGCTTTCAATCCTCCCTAGCTGCCTCCTCATCCACAACCAGGGGGTCTCGGTTGAGCTCTGTGATGCTAGAACTATTAATTTTCTGTGTCTGCTGTGGCTTAAAATGACAGAAACTTTCTTACAGTTCTGAGGGCCAGAAGCCCCAAATCCAGGTGTCTGCAGCAACCCCTGCCAGGCCTCCCCCAGCAGAGGCGCCAGAGGGGATCTTTCTTTGACTTTTCCAGCTTCTGGGAACTCCAGGTGCCCTTTGGTTGTGGCTGCCTCATTCCAATCCATACTGCCATCATCACAAGGCATTCTCCTCTGTCTGTCTTCTCTCCTGTCTCTTATAAGGATGCGTGTCATGGATTTAGGACCCACCTGGATAACCCAGGGTGACCTCTCTGTCTCTGAATCCTTAAATGTATTCCGCCTGCAAGTACTTTTTTCCAAAAAAGGAGAGGAAAAAAAGGCCAGTTTACAAGTACCAGGGATCAGCCTGTAGATATATCTTCGTGGGGACGACATTCAGCCCGTTCCACTGGGCAAGCCACCTCCTTATGTCACACCTGCATAACTTTCTCTGATAGGCTCGCCACAGATTATATATCCACAGAGGGAAAAACACCTGCAAAGTTGTTAGAGAAGCCTGGGAGCTTGGTAGTATGAACAATTTCAGGTGGATTATGACTTGCATTAGCCCAGAGATAATGGCACAGCTCTAACACACAGAGACCCACCGGAAATGGGTAGCAGCACTTTAGCCACTGAAGAACAAGCTACCGTTCTGTCCAGACCTGATGAACCCTTCATTTCCTTCAGTGACACAGCTGCTTGCATTTGTTTTATCTATGACCGCTGCCAACCCAGCTGTTGTTTTACTGACAGTTGGACCAGGACACACTTCTGAGAAGTTGTCTTGAAGGGCTTCGTCTTTCCGCTTCCATAACCTGTCCTTCTTCCTCACCAAATCCTGCAAAAGCAGCTCCATAAGGATTTTGAAACCAGTTTTATGTTCTGCAACGCTCCCGTCCATGTGCAACTCCTTCCCCAGTCTTGGTAGCCTGTCCTCAGGGTTATCTGAGCCCTCAGGGCCCCAATCGCTCTGCCCATGGGCACTCAGGCATTGGCCCCTGCCCAGAATCACCTTATCAGAAACACCAGCAAATGAAAGTTCCCACATTTCAGTTATGCTCCCCCTAGCCCCCAACTGTCAAGACTGCTCTGGCTTTCCATCCAAGACTGTTTCTGGAGAAATGAGTGTTTTACCACATGATTGAACTTTCCCACGCCCTCCACGGAGGTTTCCTCACCCTTGACTAAGTACAGGTGAAAGTTAAATTAGGTTGGAAGTTTTGCTATTTAATAATTCATCCCACTTAAAATTCAAAGTGCTTTGCAGAGACTTTTATGGGGCTATGAAATTCTTGCAGAGGCCTCATGAATATTGAAGTTCTGTTGATTGTGTGAAGGATTTATTGGTTCACCCAGCCAGTTCACTGGTTTAGATCTCTGTCAATGAGTTTTAACCATCATATAGTACTAGAATTCTCATTGTTCAGAATACAAACTTTGACCATGAAAACATCTTTTTAAAGAATGCTCCCATTCTGATGAGATCTCAGCAGAAATGGCTGACAACTATCTCAAGCCACAAAGTTGCATAAATTCAGACGTGGGAGAGAAAAATTATCGTGCTTACCTTTGTAATAGGAACATTTTAATAAATTTTGACATATTAACCATCTAGCACATGGTGGTCTTTTTGAAAGAACAATGGAATTCTACCTATATTTATGCAGATTTTTTCCATAGATAATTTGTGCTTAAGTCAAATTTCATGCAGCTTTTAGTTTTTCTTTGTTAGCCTGTACAGCTCAGTCCCTTCCTAGCTATGACATATTACTTACGTTTCTAGTTCAGTCATTTCTGTGAGATCCCAGATACGCCCTACAGAAGGAATAATAAAACTAAGTAAAATTTTATTACGAAGGAAAATGCCCATGGCTGTAAAAGTCTTTTTATAGTGGTAATGTTTGGTTTTAATATTTAATAAGTAAAAACCACCTTAAAGAAACCTAACATTACATTCAATCCCTTCAAGGATGGTGATATTTGAAATTGTACAGGTAAAATTTTATCTGATGTAACTTAAAAAGGTTTGGATGCATTTCAGACTGAGATCTAGAATCCAGATGTCTCGTCTCCAACAAGTTCATCAACCGCATGTTTTACATCAATAAAAAAATGGCAATAAAGCAAGAATTTGCAGGTATGTGGAAATGACTCACATTGCTAACATCTAAAGAAAAAGTCAGAATGGAATTTGTTGATAAAATAAATCTAAGTCGCAGGTAAATGGCTTAAGTGGCTCTAACTTGAATCAACATAAATTATGATATTTTAAAACTGGAATAACTGCTCCTAAAATTCTTTGAAGACTGCTAAGTAAATAATGATGCCATTGTTCATAAACACTAAACGACATCTCCATAATTATGCTGCAGAGCCTAATTTTACTAACTATAGTTTTGAAAATGGTATAAAAAATTTAGTATTAAATTATCTGGAGAACAGAGGTCAAAGTTGACTTATTTCTACTCTGGAGGCATTTCCTCTTCTTGACTTTTACAGCTGCCAAATGACGTAGATTTATAGCAAATCAATTTCACAACCTCCAGGGTTGAAGCGCTGGTGTCTTATTTTTTTTCTTTTTTCTTTTTTACTTTTGGTCATAATTTGTGTGGGTCTCCATCTCCAGTGAAAACACTAACTGGATTCATGAATGCTGGAGCCCAGGTGGAAGGGCTTCCTCTTTCAGCTTCCACAACCTGTCCTTCTTCCTCAGCAAACGCTGCAAAAGCAGCTCCACAGGATTTTGAAACTAGTTTTATGTTCTGCAACGCTCCTGTCCATGTGCAACTCCTTCCCCAGTCTGGGCAGCCTGTCCTCAGGGTTATCTGACCCCTCAGGGCCCCAATCTGCTCTGCCCATGGGCACGCAGGCATTGGCCCCTGCTCGGAATCACCGTATCAGAAACACCAGCAAATGAAAGTCCCCACATTTCAGTTATGCTCCCCGTATCCCCCAACCATCAAGACTACTCTACCGTCATATACATATACATATATATATACACACACACAAAAAAAAATATATATACACACAAATATATATATATACACAAACATATATATACACACACAAATATATATGAAGTTAACTTTTGAAAAATTGAAAAACACAAAAAAAGGTAGCTTTATAGCTACAACACAATTTTTTTTTTTAAAAAAATCTTGTTCACTGGGTTAAAAACTGGATTACTCAGGGAAGAGTAAATAAAATTAAATGCTTATTTGGAATCAAATGGCCAAAATATGAGTGTCTACATGACAGTCATGTGTTACACAATGACATTTTGATTGACAAGAGACAACCAAAATTTTTCAGCCCCATTTTTATCTTCTGGAGTCACGCTTGTAGGATGGTGATCCCATCAGATTAAAATGGAGCTGAAAAATTCCTATTGCACAGAGACTTACCATTTCCTCACAGTTGTCTACAGTGTTCAGAACAGTAACCTGCTGTGCAGGTTTGCAGCCCAGGAGCAATAGGCTATGCCATCTAGCCTAGGTGTGGAGTGGGCTCTGCTGTCCAGGTTTGTGTAATTCTACTCCGATGTCCACACAAAGACCCAGTTGTTACATGACACATGGTTGTGTTTTATTTAATTTGCTATCTAATTATATCGATGTATCCCAATTACAGCAGTTGCATGGCTGTGGGACCCTTGCAATATATTTTTTCACTGTCATTCACTACACTGGCCCATGTATACATACTGATCAATGTCGTGAAAATTCCTCTGGGATCATGATGAGGAGATGCTGGCCCTGGTGGGGTCAGGTTAAGATTTCACACTAAGTTTACTATTGATAAAAATAAAGCTATTGCCTTTTTAGGGTCAGAAGTGGTTTGATTGATTACATCAGCCAGGACCATGCACACTTATTATGAGGAGCTAATAAAACAGTCAAATAAGTTAAACATTTCTAAACAACAAGCTATAAACAATACTCTAGATAGCAGGGGTGTGCGATCTTTTGGCTTCCCCAGGCCATATTGGAAGAAGAATAATTTTCTTGGGCCACACATAAAATACACTAACACTAATAATAGCTGATGAGCTAAAAAAAAATTGCAAAAAAAAATCAAAATGTTTAAAGAAACTTTACAAAATTTTTGGGGCCACCTTCAAAGCCCTCCTCATGGGCTGCATGAGACCCATGGATCGCAGGTTGGACAAGCTTGTTGTATAGAATTTGTCTCACCTCTAGATAAAATTTAGGCGCTTAGGAAATAAACAAGATTACCAAATATCCTCAGTCCAGGTAAGAATGTGCTCCTTCCGATAGCTCAGAAAAACAGGGCTGGGTGACAGCATTCCAGAAAGAGAGGAAAGCTGGGATCCAGCTGACTGGGGAGAAAAGGTGCCAGCCGTTGTTATGGGAGGTGGAATGTGCATCTGTGTGCTAACTAGGAGGCTAACTAGACCGGATAAACAGGAGTGCGGCAAAGCCTCCCTGCAAATTACATTATGTTATTGTCGCACATATAATTCCAATGACATACCAAATTCTCCTTTCAAATCTGACCTTTACAGGAACAGTACTAATGTTTTGGAAATTTTGTAATATAAAAATATTTTATTCCAGTCATATTGGATCTCCATAATTTTGGTTCACCTTTACAGATGTTGCGGTGACTTGCATGTTTACACCTAGTAGCACAAGTAACATTAAGTTTATTTAATTGTCTCCATTGGGAAATGGCATAGTCCATAAAAAAGGGTTATAATTGCATAGCAAGCCATTACTTTCTATTTCAAACCATGTTTTCCTTATCATTTCCTAGGTTTTATTTCATGCAATGGTCATCAAAAAGTAGTGTTCATAAGAGAGACTCCAGATGACTATTAAGATATCAGTTCCCACTCCTGAGAATCTGATAAGGTAGATAAGACTCCAAATTCTGAATTTTTAACAGGATCCCCAAGTAATTTGACACAGGTACTCCTTGGACATCCCTTTGAGGAATGCTGTTGTAAACTGTACACTCTATAACTCATAAATTTTAATGAGGAAAAGTCAATGGCATTTATTTGTATGGACACTAGCAAAGATCGTTTCAAAATCACTTGAGAATTGCCATTGGCGTAGCTTGACCTTGACATGGCAATGAGCTAAACTGAACCGCGGTCAGCAGGCTGCCTCTGGGGCCAGTCCAGGCTTGACAGGGTCTTCATGTCTTCTCTTATTGGCTCATTAAACTTCACTTGCTTTTCACATGGCAGTAGAAAGGGTGTCTACTGGTACACAAGAGGCATCTAACGGGCCCTTTGCCATGAGACAATGAGGGTTGACTGAGCTCTTATATACCTTATAGAAGATATTTAGCCCAGTGCCTAACACAGAGCACATGGTCAATAAATATTATTGCTATGGTTGTTATTACTCACTTTCCATTATTCCATTTAGCACATTTCAGTAGCCAGCTGTATTATTAGTCCACTCTCACACTGTTATAAAGA
Source organism: Theropithecus gelada (assembly GCF_003255815.1). Lineage (NCBI taxonomy): Eukaryota > Metazoa > Chordata > Mammalia > Primates > Cercopithecidae > Theropithecus > Theropithecus gelada. Next base: position 3,527,671 of record NC_037673.1, on the reverse strand, counting down.
AATACCTGAGACTGGATAGTTTGTAAAGAAAACAGGTTTAATTGGCTCACAGTTCTGCAGACTGACGGGAGGCACTGTGCACTCTGCTTCTGGGGAGACCTCAGGAAGCTTCCAGTCATGGCAGAAGGGGAAGGGAAAGCAGGCACGTCTTATGTGACTGGAGCAGAAGCAAGAGGGAGCCGGGGAAAGGCTCCTTTAAACAACCAGATCTAACTCACTATCATGAAAACAGCAAGGGGAAAACCTACCCCATGATCCAATCATCTCCCACCAGGCCCCACTTCCAACACCGGGGATTACAATTTGACATGAGATTTGGGTGGGGACATAGAGTCAAATGGTATCACTGGCCATGTGTCTTATCTGATCAGGCAAATTATACAGGTAAAAGGCATTGTAGACACAATGCTAGATTGTCAGTATCATTTAATACAATTGAGACCATATGACCTCATGATTGGTCTTCAATTTGCTCCTGTGGCTTAGTGGAAGAAGCACTGCCCTCTACATTGAGCATTACACTTATGCTTATTTTTGCCAGTCTTTTCTTTAGTGCTGTCACCAGTACAATATGCTCATAAGTAAAACAAGTAAAATGATGCATTTCTCCAAGAATCGTCAAGGCTTCACTGATGCAATGCTTCTGAAAGCAGCTAGAAACATAGGAAACCTGCAAATTGTCAGGAGCAGCGCATTTTAATATCAGTCCCACCCACAGCCGAGCTTCCTTAATATCTCAATTGATTTAACTCTTCTCCCATATTCACAGGAATGAGATTCTTTTCTTGGCCAGAAGAAAATCACGATTTGCTAATATTAGTGTAAGCTTACACAGGCATACTCTCTGAGCTTCTGTACGGGCTCACAGAGACACCAAACAATAATCTGAATCTACAAACGGCAGGAATGGGAAGTCCTGACAGGAAGAATAGGCAAGAATCATCATTGAGAAGGGGTCCCATCAGAAGCCAGATGGGCAAAGAGCAGAGAGGAAGGGCAAAGCTGGCTTAACCCTTTGTATAATATGTTAATAAACTGATTCACTTATAAAACATGGTTTTTAAAATTCTCAATCACTTAAATGGATAGTGGGAGAAATGTGTGTGTATCAATTTATCCATGTAACTACCTCTATTGAGATAGATTGATGAATAGGGTAGGTAGGCAGATAGACAAGTAAATAGGTACAGATACATAGGTAGATAGCTAGATAGCTAGATAGACTGATTGACAGACAAATATTAAGTGTCTGAAGTAATGGTTGCACAGTGACTTCTGACCTCTCTCACAATTTTTTCTGAACATAATAAATTTTGTGGATATTAACTGTCATCAAGCCATACCAAATTAAACTTGTCACTTGTATTCTGCATGTAGAGAAGCTAATTATTATGATATTATAACTTGGAATCATAAATTTTTTTTGTTTGTAGATATATATGTATTGGATTTTCAATTAGATTTTTTTTTCTCTCTCACACACACACAGACAAGTCATTCCATCTACTCACTACATTTTCTGCTTATAATGTTTCCAGTGAGTGCACCTGCCTTTAGGAGGGGAGCAAAAGTTCTTACTGCACTCTTGTAAGTCCAGTATGAGGTGGCCTCTTCATATGGGAGCTGTGAGGCTGTGAGTTTCCCAACACTTGCACGTGAGATTTCTTTACTGTATTAGTCCATTCTCACACTGCTATAAAGAACTACTTGACGCTGGGTAATTCATAAAGAAAAGAGGCTTAATTGGCTCACAATTCCACAGGCTGTACAGGAAGCATGGTTGGGAAGCCTCAAGCAACTTACATTCACAACCAAAGGTGAAAGAGAGGGAAGCACGTCTTATCATGGCAGAGCAGGACAGACAGAGAACGAGCGGAAAGTGCTACACACTTTTCAACAACCAGATCTCGTGCGAACTCACAATTACAAGACTATCAAGGGGGAAATCCACCTCCATGATCCAATCACCTCCCACCAGATCCCTCACTGGGACCCAACACTGGGAATTAAAATTGGGTATGAGATTTGGGTGGGGACACAAATCCACACCATATCACTTACAGAGGTCCTTTAGGGCTCAGGGCTGCTGCACCCAGCACCTTCATGCCCATGCTACCCCCACTCCATGCCAGCCCTGCTTTAGTGTGACCCTTTCAGGCCAACCTGCCTGTGCTTTTCTAATCTCCATCATGGCCTGCAGTACTTTTGTATAGTAAATTAACACACTGGCATGTGTTAATTCTGGTAAATATTCCATTTGAACCTGAATACAGCATATATTCTGCCATTTGTTAAGTGTTGTAGACACATACACATGAGATATGTGAAGTTTTTTGTTTGTTGGTCTTGTTTTGTTTTGTTTAAGAGGCAGGATCTCCCTCCGTGGCTCAGGCTGGAGTGCAGTGGTGCAATCTCGGCTCACTGCAGCCTTGACCTCCCTGGCTCAAGCGATCCTCTCACCTCGGCCTCCTCCTAGCTAGGACCACAGGTGCACACCACCACTCCTGGCTAATTATTTTGTATTTTTTGTAGAGACAGGGTCTCACTATGTTGCTGGTGTGAAACTCCTGAGCTCTAGCAATCCTCTCATCTCAGCCCCTACAAAGCACTAGAATTACAGGTGTGAGCCACCATGCTTGGCCCTGTGAAGTTTCTTAATAATTTTTGTGCAAATCTTCTGCATCTCCTAAATTGGATGTATCTTCCCTAACTGTGTGGTTCACACTCTCTACATCTTCTAAAATATTTACAGTTTTTTCTACTCATAAGAAAGGCACATCGAACTCCCATATTGTGGTTAGGGGCTTATCTGTTTCTGCTCCTAATCATCTGTCAGCTTTTGCGTTACACACACTGAGACTATATTACCAGGAGCATGCACATTTAGAGAGGTGAGACTTGCCCAGCGTTAAATCTGTGTCATGGTGATAAGCTCCTCTTCACCTTTGCAGGGCTGTTCGCTGTATAGTTCCTTTTAAGATCATAAAACTCTGTTAAGAAGAGATGCAGGCTCTAGACCCATAATGTGAGTTTTGATGACACAGGCACAGACACCTCATCAAAGACAGAGGAGCCTGAAGGACCATCTGCCCAGGCAGCAAGGAAGTACCTGGCCTGGCTGGAACTCCTGATACTCAAAGACAAAAAAAAAAGAAAGAGGTTTACACAAAAAGAAGAAATGAACATATTTTAAAAGTGTATTATAAAATATAGAATAGAAAATTACATATTTATTAAAATAATTTGTATTCCAACCCCCCCAAAACATGGATTCTATAAAAAGTATGAAGATAAAACAAGAGTTTTTTTTTTTTTTAGAAAAAGCAAGATCTAGAAAAAAACCCACAAAATATGAAAACTGAAGAGTTTAAAATAGTATTATGATCAACACTGTGGGAAAGAGAATCAGTGCTGTGGATGACAAACTTAAAAAAATAGAAAATAGAATAAAATTACAAAGCAATTAAAATCATCAAAGAGAAATCAGAATATGAGTTGCACACAGGAATATATTGATAAAATATATTTCTAAAGAGCTTCAAAGGGCAAATGAATACAATCAACTTAAAACAATAAACCAGAAGAAATCTTTTTGAAGTTAAAGAAGACACAAATTTTTAGATTATTTTCCAGAGTGGGAGAAAACATAGCCAGGTGAAAGTATTGACTTTCACAAATGCAAATTCAAACAAAGAAAACTAACCCAACAGATACTTTAATCCTATTCAATCTCCTAGCAAGAAACTAGGCGACTATTTCTGATTTTCTGTTGGCTTTACCCATGAAGTGGTAACAGGATGTAGAGTTTATGTGAATAAACAGCCAGCATGTCAATATATATGCTTTTAAAATATATTTATTTTGAAAACTGAAAAGGACCATTCTTTAAATAATTTGCATGCAAATCTTTCACTCGTACTTACAACTGGATAGATTTGAATCAAAGGAAAGCATAGTACATAAAATGTAGAGTATAAAAATCGGTCATTTAAAAAGCTGACTCACACAAACATGTTCTTCAATACATCTATCCTCTTGAAAATGCTTTAAGGACACTCTATGCCACTAAAGCGATGCCACCACAGCACTTTGAGCATGTTCAGAAACATTGTGTCTGCAGCACCTGCTGATTAGATTTAAATCACAGGTACGTTAAAGTGGTCACTGTTAAAATAAAAGACTATCACTCTAGTTTTATGTAGGAAATCCAAGATGGATTGTATTCCAAAGTTTGAGTACAGCAGGGTTTCAAAATATTGGCTTGGAAATTGTTGCAGATAGGTGGAGCATTTTCAAAGACTTCCCAGTCATCAAAGAAGTGATGCTGTGTGCTGCTATTTCTAGTAGTTTAATCTTAGGTCTTTAGGACCCCTGAGCCACAGGTAAGAAGTACAGCTTAGCTCCTGCCCCCTGCTGTTTTCTCTCCCCACCTGGGTCACAGTCACATGAGTAAAGGTGCCATCTTGGATCTGCAGCCCCAGAAGACACCAGGGGAAGGAGAAGAACCGCCCGGCTGTGCTCAGCCACATTGCAGAATCGTGAGAAATAATAAGGTGTTATTGATTCAACCCACCGAAGCTTTGTACAGTTTGTTATTTGGGAATAGAGAGCTGAAAGATTCACATATTGTGTAACCCATAATCTGGAGTTTCATTGCATTAAGAGAGAATGCAAAAGAAACACAGATATTGAAATAAAATAACCAGAAGAACAAGATTATAGTAATTTACCAATGCATTTTAATATAATCTTTACCAGTTTTTAAGTTGCATTTAATCAATCAAAATTTTAAAATATCATATAAACATTAATTTATTATTTCGAAGAGAATGTGAAAAAATTACAGTGAGTATTGTATTCAATTTGTTTTTTTCAATTTATTTAGACAAAATCTTAACGTGCAACAAGAAATAATTGCAAGTAGCAGACTGAAGTCTCCTTTTATATTATAATTTAAAATAATATGAAGTGATTAGAAAATAAGCCAACTAATTACACAAAGAACAAAATATAGACGTTTTAAATAGCAGGAAAAAATAGCAAGATTTATACATCTTAGTACCATAACTTGTACTTGAAGTTTATCTACTTTTAATATAGTTTGATACCAAGTTAAACTAGGTGACACTTTTTAACCAAATTATTGGGAGTTCTTGTGCACATAAGTAATTGAAAAAAATAAAATAACCTGTGTACTTGTTTAATGGCCAAAACAAAGTATCTTTAAATTTTAGCCATTGTCAAAGACTGTATGAGAATAAAAATTAGAATAAAATTTTAATGATATTCTGGATTAAAATATTATTTAAAGAAAATCACTTCCTTATCATGTAACAGATGAAATACTTTTTAAAAATTCCTGAGGGAATTCTTTAGATACATTACCTCAAAAGGAGTTTATAGACCCAAAATGTTTGAGAAGCCCTGGGCTAAAATTTTTAGTTAAAAATTCAAGGTCTTCTCATATTCATTTAGTGGGCAAATCTCCATTATTCCTCTTGCAACTATGTTTAAGAAACAGAAATATCACAGGCTAGATATTGGTGGGTAAGTAACAGGAAGCAACACCAGACAGAGTGCTTTTGATAAGACACCTGCCAGAGCCCAGAAGTCCACACCCCCTAGCCTCGTGCTGCTCTGCCGGCCGCCCCTGGCAGCTGCACAGTGCGGGCCCTTCCCAGGGCAGGCAAACCCCAGCTCCCTATGAAAACATAACTGCCCCCTACCACACACATTTCAAATAGGAGATATACTCACTGTTAAATAAAAATCCAGTGAAAGAGACGGCAATGCCTTATTCCTCAGAACAGCAATGAGACTTAAAGTATCACAGGAGGGAATTCCTTAGTGCTATCTTTTGGGTCCCAAATAGGTTTAGGTGCCTTTTCAAGGGTCCAGACCGAACATAAAACACCATCACCCTTCTTTACTTAGATAGCAAGGAAAAGAAAAGAAAAAGAAAGAGAAAGGAATGATGCAGAGAGAAAAGAAAGTATGTTTAGCATGCAAGACTTTCCTTTGGGACAAAACTTCCTAACTTCAACCAAAAATCAGCACTACTGACTCTTTAAAAGGTCATGGAAGTGGGGAGACGCCACGCTAAACAGGTGGTAAAGCCCCTTTTAAGGCTTCCCCTAACATTGTACTGGAAAAAATAAAAAGAAAAACAATGAAGACTTTTAAGAACATAAAAATCCTCTGGAACTGCATGTTTTAGAAAGAAAAGAGAGTCCCTGATGGAACTGGAAGAGGGAGGTCTTTCAACGCTAAAAAAATCAGCTAATATTCCAAGGATAAAGTCAATCACTTCATTCTAATAAGACATTTGTCAGCTGAAGAAATCTGACCAAATTGCATCTCCCCTGCCTGCCTGCCATCAACTGATAGCTGAAGACCAACCCCCTGTCTACCACCTGCCCTCCTCACTCCTACAGAGCACCTCATTCAGGCATGCTCAGCACCCTCAAAGCTCAGTGTGCCCCCGTTGGGTTTCCCGTCTTTCTCAATTTACAATGCCAGCTTCTCTCGCTATTTGGTTCATACTCCGAGTTGCTAGGTATTTCGTCCCCGGATTCAGGTAGGAGGAGACAGAATATGAGGGCCGACTTTTAGTGGACTTGAATAGAAATCACCGGACCTCTGCTGTAGCTCAAAACTCCACATAAATATGAAGTTCAGAAAAGACTTTAAATATATAAACCCACTTTATGAACCCTGCTTAGGATACTTCTATGTTTAGAAAGATTCCTTCGAATTTGGCACTTATATTGTGTTGACTACGTGTGTTTTCCCTCAACTCATACATCAAACAACATTATTTACATATTGAATTGGGGTCAACAGGTTGAATGTTTTGTTCCAAAAATGATGGGAAAAAGAACGCACCCCTCCTGACTCTCTGTTTTGAAATGTTTACCCTTTCTGCATATCAAGACGAGAGCCACACAAGAGAACACACTGGCTGAGTGTTCCCTGCTCTGTTTGGAATTCCCTGAACAAATCATACTGGTTTATAAAGGGGCAGTGATGTGTTCATCTCTGTAGAATTGTTTTCTGCCAGGCCAGACTCTCACGTAGCTCACGGTGGGGCTCCAGCAGGGTGATCTATGCACGTTCAGTGCAATTCTTGTTTCCCTCAAATTCACTGGGATCTGTAGCCACAAATCATTTATTATCCTGAAGCCGTCTTTTTGGATGCATTATGTTGTGAGCTAACTAGGAAGAGCCCTTCCATTTCTATGAGCGAGCCATGGACTGGTTCCCATTGTCAGAAGCTGCAGGGGATGAAAATACTTGGCATTGGCTCACACTCTGCTTGGGAAAGTGCTCAACATCCTAGCTCAGGAAACAATGCGAGAACAGTGAGCCATCATCTCAGCCACAATATCTGCTCAGGTCCCCAAAGAGCCAAGCGTCTTACAGCATAGATGACAGAGTAGCCCAGGAAACGGGTTCCCAGGGAGCATTCATTTAGGAGAATTTCAATAGGGACCAAGGTGGCTTGTTCCAATATGTGTAATTTTCTGTGTCTGCCATAACCCAAGTTCCCAGTCTACTAAAACTGTTTTCATACACATAGCATGGTCCAAAGAATTGATGTGTAAGCAATTTTTCACAAGAATAAAGCCCAACACTTGAGAGGATGACTTACTCGATAGGAATGCTCTCGGAGAACTTTTCATCCATCTGGATCGTGGAAATGCTACAAACGTGTGACAAATGTGTGGAAGAATTTGAGAATGGTTTACATTGTCAAAGGCTTGCCTAATATCTAGGAAAGACTGAGGCATAGGTAGGTTTCAAAGACCTGAACTCAGTTACGACTGATAAACATGATCAATTAACATCAGAAAATGAAATTATCTCCACATTTCCTACTTCATAATGAACGATTCCATTACTGCTGAAGTTATTTTTCTAGAAAGCCTCTGGAGTGCATCTTATCACAAAGTGAGTGTTTTTAACGGGGATCCCCTGAAAGAAGGGAATAGTGGGGGGAGGCAGGGAGCAGAGCCTGAGGGGACCTCACATGGACACATGCAGATGGCTGTCCTGGGAGATTCTGTCTCCCTGCTCAGTCTTGAATTTGCATAAACCCAGTTGCTCCCGTGGACACGGCAGTGCATGTTTGTTTTCTTGGGATGCCATAACAAATTATCACCAACTTGGTGGTTTAAAATAACAGAAATGTATTCTGTCACAATGCTGGAGGGTAAAGGCCAAAACCAAGGTGTCCTCAGGACTGAGCTTCCTCCAAGGCTTCGACGGAGGATCCTTGCTTTTCCCAGATCCTGGTGGCTCTGGGTGTTCCTTGACTTGGAGTAGGATGAGTCCAATCTCTGTCTTCACGTGGAGCACTCCCTCTGTGGGTGTCTCTGTTCACAGGGACACCTGTCGTATTGTATTAGAACACAACTCGGTGACCTCACCTTAAGCCATCACATCTGCAAGGGCCGAGACTTTATTTCCAAATGAAGTCATATTCTGAGGTCCTGGGGGTTAGGATTCTGACATTTCTTTTGGGGGGTGGGTGCACAGTTCCAACCATAACAGTATGAATGTCTGCTGTAGGAACTGCTTCTCAGTTACTGCCTCTGAAGTAACACAGTTGAGGAGAAATCATCCAATAATTGTGCAGCTGCTATTTTCACATAATTATTAAATCACCCCCACTAGGGAGCCAACCTCAAAGGCTGTGAGTGGGGTGCAGGGTGGGCAGGAGGGCCCTCCAGGGATTCTGAGTCTCCATCCACGTCCTCAGTCAACAGCGGCCTCCCACAACTCCTAGCTCACCCATTCGCCTTGAAACCCCGCTTACAGGAATTTTTTCTTTCCCCCACACATGTGGCCATCATGGAGAAAATAATGAGGGAAAACAACCTAAAATTAGGTACAGAAGAGCTCAGCCAGGAGCACGCACGGCATTTCTGCGAACGGCTCGCCCTGGGTCTTGTTCCTCTATGCAGGTTGTCAGTAATAGGTAGTGGACGTCCTCACCAACCTCAAATTCCACAGAGATTCTAGGCCCTGGGCCACCTTAATGTAATCAGTGTTAGGTTTGCATTACCATATACTGTCACTGTATGTTTTGGTGCTTGTGTAAGAATTATATTTTATCTCCCAGAAAACATGTATTCAGTAGATAGATGGTTCTATGTTTGCAAGTCTCTCACTTTTATGAAGCGAATGCTGAGCAAGAAGGGTGCATGCATTATTTCACTTCATAACTTCAGATGCTTTAAGTGCATAACAAGTGTTTGTCAAATATGACTACATTTTCAATGTACACTAACATTTTTAATGCTATTTTTTCCTGTCTTCATACTTGTTGCACATTTCTGCTTGTGTGAAAATAGAGAAAAAAAATAGAAACTGATCCTGAGTTTGCTACAATTTATCTTCCAGCACAGATTTACTGGGAATTAGACTTTATTTTAGTATTTTTTAAATTACAGAGTTATTTTGAATGCTGAGTTCCTGTCTGATATTGTTAGAGTGATTCGTGTTAATGTTTTGTGATGTTACATAATGCAACTGTTCCAACTAATCAATTAAAAGGGTGGTGATTTCGCCAGCGCTTTGATTTTAGAAGTTAAGATTTAAAAATTCAATAAAAACTAAAAGCTATTGACCTGATATATAGGAGAGACATTTAGCTGCTTTTCTTCTGCTGGAGTATAAAAAGCTAAAGTTTCTATGTAATAAATCCTATGTGGAATGAATTTAGAAAAGAATGTGCTGCTTTGGTGACTCTTGGAGTATTAAATTTATTTAAAGTAATAAACATGAGATAGAGAGTTGTTCAGAGTGAAGGACGAAGGTAGAGCTAAACGTAGCCCTGAAATCTGGATCCAGTGTGGCTGGCACTGGAGCCTCCTCCAGAAAAACCATCATTGCGCTCAGGATGAAGGAGGAGGCGTATCGGACCCACAGTGGCACTCTCAGTGCTTGGGAAGCTCACACACCCCTTTACCGTATTGTATGTATTTGAAATGTAGGGGCTCAGAGAGAGATGGTGCCTGTTGTCTCTTGTGGCTTTAAATTGTGTCTTGTTTTGGGGACGGTGCAATTGTCCCTTAGCACAACCCTCAGAAGGTCAGGACACACGCTCCTCTCTCCACGGGTTGATCGGGGTCCTATCCACTGCTTTAGCCACATGTGCACATACTCTAGAAAGCGGAAGCCCAGACACCCCAAGTGTAACTACACACAGAATGTTTTACTTGAACCAACATTTCAAAATAAACAAGCCAGTTATTCCCAGAATGGTTAGACCTTGCTTAACATGGTCCATAGAATCTCAGAAACATAGACTTTAAGCAAAACAACATAGAATGAAATGAATTTTCCCATAGGCTAGGTGACATAAGCAAGAGTTCAGTTTCTAAGAGTGCGTTTCTGGTCACAGAAACATCACCAAATGGCTAAGTAAAGACCCCAAACACGTCTGATATTAAACATTGAAATAAATGTGAGCAATGCATACATTTAAAAAACATTAACAAAAATAAGTGAGATAATTGTTTACACGCTTGTTCCAGCTCAGCGTCGCGGGTGGCCGGAGCCCGTTCTGGCACCTTAGGCACAAGGTGGACACCATCCTGGACAGACGCTGTCCCATGGCAGGGTTACCCACCGGCACCCACAGTCACTCACACTGGGGCCATGGAGACTCTGATGAACGGAACCAGCACAGCTTTGGAATTAGAGAGGGAACCGAAGGACTGAGAGAAAACCCATGCCAACACAGGGAGAACCTGCAAACCACACACAGGGGCCCTGGTTGGGGATGGATTTTGTTTCTCATAAACGTTGTAAAGAAACCACGTTGAGCAGAACGGCATCATTGGAGGACCTTCTGTACGTCCACAGGGTCTCTGTCTGTTTCAAACGCCAGAGAACTGATCTGAGTAGCAATACAGTCTGTGCCTGGATTGCCCTTGCACAGTCCATCCAAACTGTGTGCAGATTTGCCTGCTCATTAGAAGTTATTTTAACCCTCAAATCAATACTTCAGGCACCTTCCTGCCACTTGGGGACATGTTCTTGTGCAGAGTGGTGACAAATGTGAGTCATCTGACTGGCACATCCCCAGCCAAGGCCGAAGGGCTCACTCTGACTTCCTGTTTCAGCTCATCCCATAAAGACAGGCTCTTTCTGCCATCTTTGGTGCATAATGTTCACATTTTTGTGTCAGTGAATCAACAGTATTCAATGAGGTGTCCTCAAACAGAAACACACACAGATTAAGGTTATGTATTAATAGGTTGACAAATATGTTGTGACCAGAGACTCACAGGAAATTGCCCCTATGCTTCTCCCAGGAGCAGTGACTCAGGACACACTGATTTGAGGTCCACAGTGGCCTTCTCGAACATAAGTATCACAGAAAATGAGAAGAAACTTATTTGTTCAGTGTCCTTCCTGTGTGTCACCCCCCTCCACAATACAGTCCTCCATTCCTAAAAGAGCCCAGGTCTCCTTCGTTTAAAACAGTGTCAGACACACTCTAAGTGCTCAGTGAAGAATGGGCGTACTGGTACCTTCACCAACTAAAATTCAGAAAACACTCCTAGAGACGATTTTACCATCTAAAACCATATAAAGGTGATTCAGACATTCTGAAATTGGTTTTCCCTCTTATTTTCCCAAAAATGTGAACTTGATTTTTAGCCTGTGAAGGAAGGCCTTGCTGCTATTCTAGTCCCCCAGGGCTCAGGTGAGCAGGTGCATGTTCCCTCAGTGGCCAGCCATGTTTGAAAGGTCCAGCAGTGCACCACGGCACAGTGCTTGGGGATGTGGGGCTCCATCGAAACACATTTCAATGAATTCCTGAATTATTATAAACTTGAGATTTCTGTCACATTGAAATTTTGAAATCATTTTTATTATACAATCCTGAGGCCATTCAGAAAAGACACAGTGATGCATGACAGCACCCCTGACGCCTGTCCAGTAAATAATTTGAGTGGGAATATTTATAGTAAAAAAAAAAAAAGCTCGCTCTTATATCACTGAAATAGTTTTTATAAATTGTCCTCGGTCTCTTTTCTTTATTTTTCCTTCTTAGATGGTGACGTCTTGGAAGTTTCTGTGGCACCTCTGGGTGTGGTTCCTGAAGAGTCACCTAAGAAAGACAAAGGACACCTGCAGCTGCACAGTTCACCCGAGAAAGCAAATGTGCTCAAGCCATAAATGGTAAAGTGCAGAAAAGGGGAATGAAATACATGTGAGACCCATGCCCTTGATTCACCGTTCTCTGATCTAACACGGGCATGAGGCAGGCACAGTCACCAAATGCAACTCGTTATGCAACTCGTGCTGTTACAAGGTCAGCTTAACCCTGTGCTTCCCATGTGGGAGTCCTTTTATCTCTTCTTCTTTTTTGGGGGGAGGGGAGGGGACGGAGTCTTACTCTGTAGCCCAAGCTGGAGTGCAATGGCGTGATCTCAGCTCACTGCAACCTCCGCTTCCTGGGTTCAAGCGATTATCCTATCTTCCTGAGTAACTGGGACTGCAGGTGCCCGTCACCACGTCTGGTAAATTTTTGTATTTTTAGTAGAGACAGAGTTTCACCATGTTGGCCAGGATGGTCTCGACCTCAGGTGAGCCACCATCTCGGCCTCCCAGAGTGCTGGGATTACAGGCGTGAGTCATCACGCCCAGCCAAGTCCTTTCATTTCCTAGTGCTGACCCTCAGCAAACCAAAACTTAACTTTGGAGGAAGAATACCTTGGACAGTTTAAAGGGGAGAAATTGCTCCTTAATTTTTGGATGGGCAATTCCCTTTGAGGATTCCCTTGGCCATAAAGACCAGGCTACCACCTCAGAACAGGGGACAATCTTTCAGATTGTCTCAGCTGCACAAGTCTCTGTGGAGTTTGCCAAGACCTTTGCTGGGCTGCACAGCAACTCAGCCTCTCCCTGCCCATTGCTGCCCCTTCCCCTCCAGGCAACAGGCATGGACCCCACTGTACCCCTAGCTATCTCCCCTGTGTGTCAGTCTTTGAATCCACCATGCTACTCTGCCTACACATTTGCATCCATCTGTCCTGACACTGTCCCTAGTCCGGGGACCTGGCCCATGCTCTTTGTAAAATGAAGATCTGATTCAGGGTTCACAGTGACTCCACAGAGCATAAGTACCATGAATAATGAGAAGCAACTTAATTGTTCAGTGTCGGGCCAGTGCTGTTTCTATAATGTGGATCTGATTTGTTTTTCTTCTCCTTTCTTCAAATAAACACTGCTGTGGAAGCACCGGTGTTTCCGTATATTTTAGGTCAGTTGGCTGTCTGTCATAAGACGTCAGTTCTGTGACGGGAATGCTAAAATTATGTTTTGGGAGATTATCTAGCTTTTTCTTATTTATGGGTGGGAGCAACAATCCTTCCAGCTCTTTATCTCCCTGGCAGAAGCCAGAAGTCACCGATCCAATTTGAGAACAGTAAGATGACAGGGAGGGAGTGACTTGTTCTACCAGTTATCAAGGCACATCAACAAGCTACTAAGATAGCAACACTGACATTTCGCGGGCTAATAGACACATGAAAAGAAGGGACTAGAGAGGACAAGAGGACCCAAACGTATCCAAGGCTGGGGTCGGAGGTAATCACCATTTCAAAGCACAAGAGGAACGGAAAGACCGGGTAGTGCGCATCAGCAGAGGAAGCAGGGACAGTCAGCCATCCATCATCCTAAAACCCACGTTTCACACCACAAATAAAATGGAAAGGAAGCACTGAGTCCCAGATCAGAAAAACAAGCCTGAAATACATACAAGCAAATAAAACATTATCTTCACAGTCATAGATTCAGGAGATCTTTCAATCAAGTTCTTAAAAAAAAGGATAAAATTATAACCACATCAAAATTAAAAATTCCTCTGTGACAAGATACCTTAAAGTGAAAGTCAAGGAACAGCTGGAGAGAGGTTAGGGATATTTCAAGCATAAAAAAGAATGGCGCCCTCAATAGACTAATCGATTAGGAGATAAACCTCCCCTGTAAATAGACGGGCACACACCAATGGGAAAAATGGACAAAATATACTTTCTAACAAATTTGCAGAATAATAAGGCATATGCACTCATGACCAATGCACATATAGAAAGAAACCCAGCCTCATTAGCAAGCAGAGAAGCATTAACCATAATGAGAAAGGGTGCATTTCCCCTCATCGTATTGCAATAGGGGAGTCACGATGACACCACTGGGCGTTGCATGAAACAGCTGCTCCCACGGTGCAGCTGGGAGGACAGGTTCCACAACCGCAGGGCACGTGGGTCTGCACCCCTGCCCATTAGAACCATTCACCACTGTCCTTTGCCAATTGATGAGTGTTTTGTTCCTTTCCACTAGTGTTGGACCTGGCCATGTGTCTTATCTCCTGATTGGAATCAGGCTGAAGTCACAGGGACATTGAGAGTCTCCCTGCCCCTCTGCCACATGTAGGAGAGTCCACAAGAACAGCATGTTACGTGACCATGACCAGTGAATCCTGAACCCCAAAGTGTAGACGCTGAAGCAAATCTGAATCCATCTATGCCCAGCCAAGACTTGTCACTGCTGCCAACCAGCAGATGTGCCAGCATGCAATTCACGTGTGCTGTTAAAAGTGTCTCATGCTTTGAGGTTGTCTGTTACCAATAATATTGAAGCATAAACACAAATCCAGCCACCTTGGAAATACTCTGGCAGTTTCTACTAAACTTACAGTTGTACATTCCCTATTATCCATCAATTCTGCTTTGGCTATATTACAGAAATATTCAAATCTGTATTATCTGAAAAAATATACATAAAGTGATTGAATAGTCATTTTGAGAGAAGGGTAAGTAGAGGGTGATATATTCAAAAGATAAAAGAAGACATATGATTCATATGTTACAAATATGGAAAGATCTTTAAAAACATACCATTGTATGCAAAAGCAAACTGCAGAGTCACAAATATAGTGTAATGCTGTTTATGTTTAAAAACACAAATCAATGCTCTCAATTTTTCATGAATGTGTATATAAAAGCATTAAAAATGGTGTGGCTATTTGTAACAGTAGATACATTTGGAAACAGGTAGAGTGAACTAGATTTTTGGGAGTGATCAAAGAGTATTTAAAGTATCTCTATTGTCCCAATGTCTCCAAAAGTAATAATATTTATGTATTATTTATAAGTATATACACTGAATATATGTGGAAAAGTTTGAAAGTGAATTTGCCCAAATATTATGACTATTTAATTTTCTGAGGTAGAAATTCAGATAGACAGACAGATAGAAGAAAGAAGATAGATAGATAATAGATAGATAGATAGATAGATAGATAGATAGATAGATAGATAGATAGATAGATAGATAGGAGACAGAGATAGATAGGTAGATAGATAGATGATAGATAGATAGATAGATAGATGATAGATAGATAGATAGATAGATAGATAGATAGATAGATAGATAGACAGACAGACAGACAGACAGACAGACAGATAGGTCATTCTGGCATCCTGAATCACTAGACATTTCTTCCACAATATAGCATGCTTTGAAGTAAGGAAATGAAAAGACTGTATGTCAAGAATTATTTGCTCATGTGAAGCCAGCATGGCTGTGGCATTAGCATGGATACTTGCAGATGGAACAATGCAGGAGAGAGTAAGAGAAGGGAGACCTGGGAAGGAGAAGAAATGTTGTTGGAGAAATGTTCTTGACAGGTAGAGAGGGGCGAGGTCTAGGGCACAAACAGGGTTGGCTGCCCATGAAAGACAGACACACTGCTCTTCATGACATCAAAGAAAGGGAAACGGGATGGAGGGCCACTCTCCAAGACAATCCTCTTTCCAGCGAGTACCAAGCCACAGATAAGATGATCAAGTTTTTGACACTGTCACTCTGTATACAAGCAAGAAGAGCATGAAAGTGCCTGAGAAAGAGCCACCAGCTCCCCATTCCTCTAAGCCCAACAGCCCCCAAACCCCAACGCTGGCTTCTCCTGATCCCTCTGCTGCCTGCAGAAGCACTTCCATTATAATTGTTGCTATTATTGTTAATAGTATAATACATTAAATTACAATACACATTCTAATTGTACAGCAATGTATTACAAATATATGTTAATAGCCATTAAATAATACTATTTAAAACTATTTCTAGGCCGGGCGTGGTGGCTCATGCCTGTAATGCCAGCACTTCAGGAGGCCGAGCCAGGTGGATCACGAAGTCAGGAGTTCGAAACCAGCCTGACCAACATGGTGAAACCCTGTCTCTACTAAAAATACAAAAATTAGCCGGGCATGGTGGTGCATGCCTATAATCCCAGCTACTCAGGAGACTGAGGCAGGAGAATCACTTGAACCCAGGAGGTGGAGGTTTCAGTGAGCCGAGATCGTGCTACTGTACTTCAGCCTGGGACACAGAGCAAGACTCCCTTTCAAAAACAAAACACAACAAAACAAAACCAAAAACAAACAAAAACCAAACTATTTCTAATTTCCTAACATTTACTCTAGAAAAATATGGTGATGGGCTCTTGCAGGTCTAACAGGCAGATCCTTCCTCCTACCCAACGTCTATGATATAGATTAAAGCCAAATTATTAATTCATCCACTTCAATTGCAAATTACATTTAGCTTTATTGTTTTCTATTGCATACTAAACTTTTCTCACCAGCATATTAGAATAAAAGGTTCTTAGGGAAGAGGATAATATGCCATATGCTTGACCCCATTGCCAAAGACACAAATAAGAACTTTTGAACATTTAATAAATTTTTGTTTTACTCTGTGATACTTATATGCTCAATAGGAAGGGAAAAGCTCAATGGAATTAGTTAAGCATTTTTATATGGTTTCATCTCAAACGACTTAGTCATTTCTGTACATCATTGGTTTCAATCCCTTCCAAGATCCATACTGCTTAATAGATTGTGAAAGGAGATGGATTAGAAAATATCACACACGGTAACATTTATGCTGTAGGGATAAAATATGATATATTATTTGTGCCATATATTATTAATCTGAACTGTTTCAACCCAGATTCAGATTTAAGTCTCTTTAGATAAGCTTGTCTCTGTGCTCAGTGTTCTCCCGTGAAGGAAGCACTTTGTAAAGATCTAGTCATACTCTGGAGACCTGTCATTCACAGTCCATTAAAGACAACCAAAAAGTGTATCCAGGAAGACTTCAGAGAGTCTGTTTGCATGATGACAAATTTCCAATTTAAAAACCAATTTTTTCTTCATCTGCTATGAACTAAATTATGCCCCTTCCCACCATTCATATGTTGAAACCCTAACTCCAGATGTGAGGATATTTGGATATGGAGCCTTTGGGAGGTGATCAGACAAAGATGAGGTCATGAAGGCATAGCATTTGTGATGCGATTTGTGCCCTTGTAAGAAGAGACACGAGAGAGAGCACTCTCTGACTAGTGCTCTCTCTCTCTCTGTCTCTCTCTCTCCCCCCACCCTCTGTCTCTCTCTCTCCCTCTCTCTGTCTCTCTCTCTCTGTGTGTGTGTGTCTCTCTCTCTCTGTCTCTCTCTCTCTCCCTCTCTCTTTGTCTTGCTCTGGCTGGCTCTCTGGCTCTCTATTTCTCAGCCATATGAGGACATGAGGAAAGGACAGCATCTACAAGCCATGAAGGACATGAGAAACAAATGATCTTGAAGGTGATTCAGAGGTCATCGGGGCTCTGCCTAAGTGCTTTTACCTGTAGCTGTGGGTGTGGGATCCCCCAACAGAGCTTTGGGGGAAGGACCTCACCTGCAGCCCTAGTGGACCTGGAGGACAGAATATTGAACCAGGAAGGATCATCCTCAAGCCTTAAAACCTGATGGATTTTGCCTCATTGTTTTAGACTTGCCTGGGACCCATCACTCCTTCCTTCTTTCCTACTTCTCTCATTTGGAATGAACATTCCTAGCCTATGCCTGGCTCATCATTGTATTTTGGACGCGCATAATGTGTATGGTTTCACACGTTCACAGCTGGAGAGAAAGTTTTCTGTAGAATGAATTGTATGTGGAGTCTCACCATATGATTTAGATATTTAGATTGACCTCAGACTTTAGAGTTGACGCTGGAACATGTTAAAACCTTGGGGTCTGTTGCAATGGAATGAATGTATTTTGCATATGAGAAGGACATGCATTTTGGTGGACCAAGGGTCAAATGCTATGGATAGAATTGTTTTCCTCCATGTACGTTTTCAACGTATATATTGAAGTTCTAACTACAGATGTGATGGTATTTGGAGATTGGGCCTTTGGGAGGTGATTAATGTTAGATAAGGTCATGAGAGTGTGGTCCTCTTGATGGAATTTGCATGCTTACGGAAAGAGACCAGAGAGCTAGTTTGCTGTCTCTCTCCATCATGCGAGGACACAGCCAAAAGGTGACCATCTGCAAGCCAGAAAGAGAGCCCTCCCCAGCAACCAACTATGCTGAGTCCCAGATCTGGGACTTCCAGCCTCTAACATGTTTGTTAGATTTTGTTAGTTGTTTTTAGATTTTGTAAGGTTTTTGTTGTTTCGCTCACCCAGTCTATAGCATTTTGTTGTGGAAATCTGGGCGTACTAGGACACCGTGATATGGCCAGCAATATGGAGTTCATCACATCTTAGATGTTAGCCATTCTGAGACATCCAGACTCTGGAGATTCACGAAGCATCATGGCAGTGACAATGTGGTGTTTTTTTATTGCTGTTGTTTTGTTTTGTTTTTAAAAGAAAGCATTATTTGGGGGGACTGGAATAACTCTTTTAACTTTAATTTGAATAGTAGTCATAGTCCAACCTTCCCTTTACCCAAACATTCCAGAAGCTTATTTTGAATAAAGTCAATTATTCAAAGATGACTGACTGTTTTCCTACTAACTCTATCCAATCTAGAATCAGGGGGTGAAAATTCTGAAAGTGTTTTTTTTCCCACTGGAAGGATAACATTTCATCCAAATAAAACATATGGTTTAATGACAGCTTGAATCTTAAAACATTTCTATTTTCATTTTTAAAAGTGTCAAAAATGTCACGGTGCTGTAATGAAGTCAAAGGCAGTGAAGATCTTTTTCCCATGGTCTTACAGTGATGAAACCGTATGTGAAGCCTCCTTTCCATCCAACGCCGGGGCTAGTAAAAGATCTGCCCTTGATCATCAGGTTTTACACATGAAAGACTTTGACTCCCTCCATGCCCAAGATGAGCACAGAATACTAATTTGGATCCACACGAGACACTATAGAAGTAAATCCTTTATTTTAAATTGTTGGTAACCCATTTTTCTAGGGCTCCATTATTACTCCTAAATCTACTGAGAAAGTACCCTATGTGGTTATTGTTAAAATAAACCTCAAGGGTGTGCGTGATAATCTGCAATTACTAGAGGAATCTTCTCTGCCTTAATAACAACACATTTCATCACATGCTGATTTCAGAGCATCTGCTACCATACCATTAGAGAGAAAGATCTGGGCCCATTGTCTGAGTGCAGCAGGGCTGGGCGTGTTGCATGTCTCCCCAGCTTTATGATAACTTAGCCCAACTCAGGTAAAGGTCAGGAGGAGTAAATGAAAATTGCCTGGGGATGGACCTCACAGCACTGAACAATGCACACACCATACAGCCACTCCTGGTTTCCCTGCACATTCTGTGTGTGGCTCGGCATGTGCTGGGCCCTTAACTTAGAGCTATAGGGTATGGGACATTCTGCCAGGAGCAATCACTAGAGGGTGTGGATTTGGCTTGCAGTTCAGGGACTGCATGTGGAAAATTCTTTCTCAGGACAGCAGAACTTGACGAAGCGCAGACCAAACTCATTACCTTATTTGCCAATGGTCTCCTTGACTTCTCTGTTAGTTAAAAGCATGGCAATCAGCAGTCACTCAAGATGAGAGTCCGTCCTCCTCTGCCTCCTCCCTCTGCCTCATGTTCCCATCTTACTGGGAGCAGAGCCTCTCTCTCACTGCCATACCATCCCATAGCACCTCTCCAGCCTCGCCACTCCCATACTGCCTCACCACAGCCCTACTAGCCCTCCTCAGCTCCCCCTGCCAGCCCTTCCAGATGAGCCCACCTCATGCCAGGCCAAACACCTCTCCTCCTCTTCTCCCTGGTCCCACGCCACAGCAAAGCCTTTTAAAATCTGTCGTGTCTGGGTTTTCTCCCACCATAAATGGCACATTCCGTGCTTCAGCCAGGTTGGAATTTTAGTAATAATGATCATAACAAACCTCATGGAGGACCTAATGAGGGCAGGTGCTTTTCAAACATTTCATGTGCACCATCTCATTCAAACAGTCCCATGAGGTAGGCCCTTTACAACAGACTGGTGAGAGAACAGGGGCCCCATAATTAAATACTCACACTGTGTTGCTCATTTTGTAAAGAGGACCCTGAGTACTCATCCACAGTTCCCCCCCCCCCTCTTCTCCTGGTGAAATCTTCATTGCCTGTATTTATTGAAACGGATGGGCAGAGCTCTATGGCACAGGGGCCATGAGGCAGATCTTGGCAGATAAGGACAGGAACATGTGACAGCATCCCCACACCACCCCGCTCTGCTTCCAGTAGCTACTCCCCAGAATATACTCTCCTGTCTCTGCTCTCACACCTTTGTGGGGTTATTGTTTTGCTTTGTGTTTTTGGTTGGTTATGCTTACACTTTATTTATTGGAGCAGTAATAATTCTACAACAAAATTGAAAAAATAGAGATTTTCCATATACCTCCTATCCCCCTGATAAGGTTTTGCTGTGTCCCCACCCAAATCTCATCTTGAATTTTAGCTCCCATAATTCCCACATGTCATTGGAGGAACCTGGTAGAAGGTTCATGGGGGAGGGTCTTTCCCATGATGTTCTCATGGTAGTGAATAAGTCTCACGAGATCTGATGGTTTTATAAAGGGCAGCTACCCTGCACACACTCTCTTGCCTGCTGCCATGTAAAACATGCCTTTGCTCTTCCTTTGCCTTCCACCATGATTGTAAGGCCTCCCCAGCCACGTGGGACTGTGAGTCCATTAAACCTCTTTATATATATAAAAATTACCCAGTCTTGGATATTTCTTTGTAGCAGTATGAAAATGAACTAATACACCCCCACATGCACAGCCTCCCCCATTATGAGCACTCCCCACCAGAGTGGTCCATTAGTTACAATCAATGAATCTCTATTGATACATCAGTCACCCAGAGTCCACAGCCACATCAGGGTTCACTCTTGGTGGTGTACAAGCTATGGGTTTTGATAAATATATCATGACATGTATTCATCACTATCAATTCATGCAGAATAATTTCACTACCCTAAAAATCACCTGAGCTCCGCCAACTCATCCCTCCCTTCCCCCTAACCCCTGGTAACCACTGACCTTGCTACTGTCTCCATAGTTTCATCATTTCCAGGATGTGATATAATTGGAAACACACAGTAGGTAACCTTTTTGGATTGATGATTTTTCACTTAAGTGATATGTTTTTAAGTTTTCTTATGTCTTTCTGGGGCTTGATTGCTCATTTCTTTCAAGTGCTGACCAAAGTTCCATTGTCCAGATATACCCAACTTGTAGGTGCCACCTGCTTCCTGCTGAGACCTTAGTAACACATCTGCCCAAGGAAAACCTTGTGAAAGATGTATATACTGTATCATACTCCTCTTTTCTCTCCTTAGTAAGCGCTTGCAGAGTTGGAATATGGCTACGTGTTCTCTACAGGCAGGGATAAATTAAACGTTATGACTATTCTACCCAGAGTAGATGATGTAGCCATTACGATCCTTTTTGACATGACGAAGCATCTATATTTCACAAAATCTTTGACCTCATTTGAGAACTGGAGCCTATTGTCATGATCAGTACCAGAAGCCTCTATAAGCATAATAGTCTGTCTCAATAAAAGCATAATAGTCTGTCTCAATAAAAGATATATTTGTATTATTTGAAGTTTAAACATTAATCCCAATCCATGTATACCATTCCCCCCTCCAACAACCAGAAGAGGGGGTGATGGTAAGAGCTGGGCTCTCGTTAATTTGGATTTCTGAGTTGGCAGGTGGAAACCTTTGATAAAATGCCATGTGGGAACACGACAGTGAACCTTGCTTGAGAAATGGCATGACTCATCCTAAGTACCCACCATTGCAGGATTCGGGGGTACCTGAATGCTACCCTCTATGCTTTGTCTGTTTTGTCCTAAGATTTATTTCCATTTTACTTGGTTAAACGATCTGGTACTCATGACATGTTCTGCTGTTACTTTTATTTTATTTTTATTGTTATTTATTTTTGAGATGGAGTCTTGCTCTGTTGCCCAGGATAGAGTGCAGTGGTGCAATCTCAACTCACTGCAACCTCCACTTCCCAGGTTCAAGTGATTCTCCTGCCTCAGTCTCCCGAGTAGCTGGGACTACATGTGTGTGCCACCATGCCTGGCTAATTTTTTTTTTTTTTTTTGTATTTTTAGTAGAGATGGAGTTTTCATTGTGTTAGCCAGGATGGTCTTGATCTCCTGACCTCATGATCTGCCCTCCTCAGCCTCCCAAAGTGCTGGGATTACAAGTGCGAGCCACTGCACTCAGCCTGTTACTTTTATTCTAAAGCAAACTCAGCATTTTTTCAAAAATAGAAATTATGATTAAAACCTCATGTAGGTATAATAGAACTCCCCTGCAATAGAGTGAGAACACTAGTCAGAGGAATTTACGCAAAGTAATGTTTAAGTGAATTCTGTCTGTGTGCCATTCCATGGTTGTTCTACACTGCACCTACATTTCATCTCACTTTGCCATACTCATCGACGGCAGGAGCCAAGCTGCTGAAGGCAAACTGCGCAACTCCTCCAGTTGTAAAAATCAGGCTGAGATCTTCTTTCTCTAAATAGAGAGATTGTAAAATAGGCTAATAAGAAACAATCACCTGGTAATAGAAAAAATACAAAATTGCAACAGGTAACCATGAACCTCACTGGAAATGTTAAGCTAATATTCTTGTTAGACCTTAAGAAAGATGGTGCAAAGCCGTATAATTTCCCTAAGTCTGCTGCTTGCTTTACTTACTATGTCTGTGAAAATAGTGCTTGTGGAAATACTGTTAGCAGTTTCCTAAGAATATTGATTTATGCTTCATATCAATAACCAGAGAATGAATGTGGAACCGTTAATTATGACTCAGGCAGGACAGACAAAATTTGGCAGGCAAAATGACTTTTGAAAATCAGAGATGAATTTCATTTTATTTCTTTTTTTTTTTTTTGACAGTCTAGACAAAAGCTCACGAACACACACACATGCACACACATGTAATTCCAAATGTCTGTACCTTCACAATGACATTTTAGGATTACCTTGTCAAAATTATTTCATCAAGATGCAGGACTAAATTCTGTAATCACATTAGGAACCAAATGTATAGTTTGTTTTTTATTATGTATGTTTTATGTGTTAGTTTCCTTTAAAAATACAAGTTCTTTCATTACTGAGTTATCATACAATCCAAGTTGAAACTTTACTAATGTAATATTTGTCAAAAAGAAAGGTAAAGAACTCACCAAAATGTTACAGGGTTTCAGAAGCAGCTGATCTTGCAGAGACTAAGGTAGGTGAGCAGGCTCATGGGAGAAACTGCAAATTTGTTTTTGGAATAACGATAGGGCTTTTCCCTTATAACCAGGTTCTTCCATTTCATATGTTTAATTTAATTGCATTTTTTTTTTTTTTTTGAGACGGAGTCTCGCTCTGTTGCCCAGGCTGGAGTGCAGTGGCGCGATCTCGGCTCACTGCAAGCTCCGCCTCCCGGGTTCACACCATTCTCCTGCCTCAGCCTCCCGACTACATGCCCGGCTAATTTTTTGTACTTTTAGTAGAGATGGGGTTTCACCATGTTAGCCAGGATGGTCTCAATCTCCTGACCTTGCAATCCACCCGCCTCGGCCTCCCAAAGTGCAATTTAATTACTTCTTAAGAAAAACTTCCGGATTTGACCTTTCATCTTTGTATATATATTTAAGATATGAGCTGCTACGAAGACCAAATGAAAATATTTGCTTATGTATGGAATGATCTCTCTTTTATATGTATTTATTTTGTATTTATTTTAGATTACTCTCTGAATAAATTGCTACTGAAGTTTAGTTGGACAGAAGTGTTCCAAGTGTCAAGGGGATGTGGCTATCTGTATTTCAGTAATCGCTGTGATGGTAGTTAAGTCCATTTTCTCACTATTCAACTGCCGGAGCTGGCCATGTCACAGGCCAGAGTCTTGTAAAAATCTCATAAGGATGTAAATTTTTTCAACTTCTTTGAGGAATATACTAGATGCTTCATCCAAGGGCATGAAGGAATCATTCACTTGATTGCTCAGGAAAGATATAAAAGTGAGAGTTCTCAAAATCTAGTTAGGTCCAGGTTTGTTTTCATTATTTCCACAAAGAAAAGCCTTTTGTAGAACATAATCAGCACTTTTAGGATTGCTATGCCCATTTATTCAGTTACAGTTTCAGAGAACAAAAATTTACTAACGGATTGAAATGCTGTGGTTTTCCAAACATTATCTTTTAAAAATGGGCTAATATTACCTTTAATATTTAACAAATTAACAATAGCACCTATGTCCACACTCCTAAGGAAAAATAATTCTGGCACTAAAGATTGCTAAACCATGAAATTCAGAACAAGAAAACCACTTATTGATAACACTGGATTTCATAGAAAAATAAAATGAAACAACTAATTTCCAGTCATGTTTCCATTCTAACATTGAGAAGATTAAGTACTGGCATGATTGTCCAGTGATGCAGTTTCATATTTCTATTTCCTCTCTTAAACTGGAGTAATTCAAGTTTCATTCCTAAAGGATTCCCTTGGCATGCATGATGAATGTGACAGCAAACCTCAGTTTGGAACTTTTTGCTAGGTTTTAAGCAATTATTTGTTATTTTTAAAGGTTTCTTTGGTTCTAAGGGGGTTTAAAAGCAAAAAGATTAGATCTATTCATCACAAAATGTGAAAGCTAACCTCCAAAATGTCTATACAACTCAACTGTGGTTAGAAGAACAAAGAAAGGACAGATAGGGCCACTCCTTGGGAAACCGAATGGTGACTGCAAACTCCTACACAACCAGCTTCCCCTAGAAATCCATTTTTTCTAAGAAAAGTCATAGTGTTCAATGTAGGAATAGCAGTATAAAGAAAAGTGTTTGAGGAAAAATTAAATGTGTTAGCCAATCTAAGATGATTTCCAGGAAAATAAGTTGTAGGCAATGTTTACATTTTGTTTTGTTTTCTTGTTTTTTCAAAGACCCAATTGCAATCACAGATTTTCTAAAATATTTGAGAAGTCCTGGAGAAAGTAAAACAGCCACATTGACAGACACATAAAATATTGGCCCAGTTTCAGAAAGGAGAAAAATAAGACACACTAAAATTTACATAGTGATGAGTTCATTATAAATGGGACAGAATTATAAAATGCGAAGCACCAGTTAGACTACATTTCTTCAAATACATGTTGTTCATACTGTATGGGTTAGTAAATAAGAAATCAGTTGAAACAAACCTAATTTGAAATCTTATTTCCAATGTGAAGGATCACAGAAAAATCATACAAATAGTGGTTTCAAAAACTTACGGAAAAGTGCTCAGAGGGCATACTTGTTCATATATGATGTTCATTGTAAATAAGTGAACTTTTAAGTGGTGGTTTTTAGGTTTCCAACTGCCTCAAGGAGGGTTACATGGGATTGATCACTTAGGATTCCTTTTTTGCAAGCAACAGAGACTGTACAAAGGGACTTTACAGTAAAGGTGTTGGGAAGTTGACTCAAAAGTTTCACAGCAGACCCGGCGAGGTGGCTCACACCTATAATCCCAGCACTTTGGGAGGCCGAGGTGGATGGATCATGAGGTCGGGAATTCCAGACCAGACTGACCAACGTGGTGAAACCCTGTCTCTACCAAAAATGAAAAATCAGCCGGCCATGGTGGTGCACACCTGTAATCCCAGCTATTCGGAAGTCTGAGGCAGGAGAATCACTTGAACCTGGGAGGTAGAGGTTGCAGTGAGCTGAGATCATGCCATTGCACTCCAGCCTGTGTGACATAGCAAGACTCTGTCCCCACCCATCCCGCGCACACACACACACACACAAAATTCGTAGCTATTCCACAGGACTGGAATGTAGAAGCCACAGCCACAGTCTAGTAGCAGGAAATGGTTCGGCTACATGTGTCCATTGCAAAGAATCATCTCCAGCTCTTCCTTCATACCTGATGTCACGAGTTCATGATGCAAAGTCCCAGAAGGATCTCATTGGCTGAGCTCAGATCACGTGACTGTCACCATGATCACGTGGCCACCTCAAGACAGGAAGAGGACACAGCTGGACCCTTTTGTATTTGTCATTCCCCTACAGAGGCTACTCATCTTGGAAGACAGAGATCATTTCCCACAAGACATTGTGCTGATTCTGAGAAGGGGGTTGGATATTTGTACCAAGCTAGCAAGTGTTCACTGAAAGTGGCCTGTGCCAGACGCTGTTTGAAGAAGACTTGGCAGACAAACAGTTAATGTGGAATATTCCTGTAACATTTTCTTTACTACAACACGGTATTTGTCTTGCCATGATCATTTAATATCCTCAGTTGAGCAAAGTGATATGGCACACACGACTCAGTTGTGTGTTCCAGGGAAATGGGCTCTGGGGTAGCACATGAAGAAGATGGACTTTATTCACAGGGTGACAGTGCACAAGTATTGCATGGGATTCAAGACCTTAGGAAGAAAGTATTAAATGCAGCAATGGAAGGAAAATACGAGTGAAGCAAGGGAGAGATGCTGGAAACGTGAAAATCAAACCTGATCTCTAAAGAGATATCTTCACTAATCAGAATTATGTCTGATATTCAACATGGAACAATTTGGGGAGTGTTCTGTGACCAGTGTGCTAGTGAGTGATGTCTGTGAGGAGCACCTTCCTGCAGATGAGTGGAAAAGGTCTGTTTGCACGGGCAAGAAAGTTTCTCCAGACAGCCATGCAGCTGAGCTTGGACTACAGAAGCATCTATTTCTACCATCACAGGTAGCAGTCATTCCATACCACATGGGCACTGGATATTCCAAATGCCATGTTTTAGAAGATATTTCAAGAGAAATATCATACTTCCAGACATAGACACTTGGAGAAAGAATGACCAAAAAATATAATGATAATAGAAGGAAAAGAAAAGAAAGAAACAGACGGTTGGTGGAGATAACTGGAATTATTGTTGATGGAAAAGAGAAGACACCATTGCACAAGTTTTGTTCCCCACAACCTGAATGCCTTGAAGTGTCACTGAGTAAAACATTACCATTCCTCCATTGTTCTGTGGTGCCATCTTTGTTGTAAATCAACTGTCAGTGCATGTGTAGATTTTTTTTAATCTCCTTATTCTGGTCCATTGATGTATTTGTACTTGTACTGAT
Source organism: Theropithecus gelada (assembly GCF_003255815.1). Lineage (NCBI taxonomy): Eukaryota > Metazoa > Chordata > Mammalia > Primates > Cercopithecidae > Theropithecus > Theropithecus gelada. Next base: position 3,500,220 of record NC_037673.1, on the reverse strand, counting down.
ATTATATCATTTGAACCATTCTGGCCTTAGAATAATTCCTAGTGTCAAGTAGAACAAGTTCTCCTACTTCATTTTCAAGAATGCCTTGACTATTCCTCATCTTTTTCATTTTCATGTAAGTTTTAGAATGAACTTGTTAAATCACACTCCCACATAAACACAGACAAATGCAAAATATATGCACGTAGTCTGTTGATATGTGTGTTAGACCCTTTTACAATGTCTCATATAACTCACATGCTATGCTTGCTTTGTTTTTGTTTCTTTTATCTCTCAGTGTTTGAATACAGATATTTAATGTTGATGTGTTTTTGAGTTCATTAATTCTATTTTCCTCTGTGTTCAATCTTCTACTAAACTTAGCTATGGAGTTCTTCTTCATATTTTAGTTATTGCATTTTATATGATCTGAATGCTGTGTATTCTTAAAATTCCTATGTTGAAATCCTAACTAATACCTAAATGAAGGTATTAGGAGGTGGGACTTTTGTGCAGGTTATGAGGTTATAAGGGATCCAGCCTCATAAAGGGTTAGTAACACTATAAATTAGGCCCAAAGGAGCTTGTTCACCCTCTACTGCATGAAGACACAGCTACAAGGTGTCATCTATGAGGAATGACCTCTTGCCAGACACTGCATCTGATGATGCCTTGATTTTGGACTTCACAGCCTCCAGAATTATTTAGAAAAAAATGCTTGTTGTTTACAAGACACTCAACTTATGTTATTTTGTGATTGCAACTCAAATGGACTAAGACTGTATTGGACAGTTCTAAAATGTCCATCTGACTCCTTTTATGTACTTTATTTTTTAACATTCTCTATATTTTAATTCATTTTTCTTCTTTTCTCCATCATCTTTAACTTAGCATATTTATTTTGAAGTCTTTTTCTGATTAATCTAATATCTGGATTATGTTGAGTCTTCTTCTATTGATTATTTTGTCTCTTCATGGTCAAACACTTTTTTTTTGCTTCTCTGTGTAATGATCTCTGACTATGTGTAAGAATGTGTGTATGAGCCATTGTAGATGCTAAAGTTTACTTTGTGCTTTTTTTGGTTTGGGTTTTGGTTTCCTGAAGGGAGCTTTAGATTTTGATTTTGTTGTTAGATTACCAGCAGGTCACCTTTGAAACTTAGTTTCAGCTTAATGACAATAGATCTATTTCCATCTTGCCTTTGCTCCCAAGACACAGCACTCAGAGTTGTGTGCGGTGCAGGAATGCACTGCTGGGTCATGGTTGTCTTTCCTCTGAACATAGAGCACTCAGTGTTATGTATGGTGCAGGGCTGCACTGACAGGTCACAGGCCTCCTGAAGTTTCAATTCCATAACCCTTCCACTCTGGCCAGGCACATCCTAATGTTTCTCCAGGACGGAGATGCCTGCTCAGCTCTCAGCCTCCCACTTGTGGTTCCCTGCCAGTTCCTCTGGAGTCTTGCTTGCAGTTTGAGTTGGTCAAAGTCCCCCAAATTCTGTTGAAGAATACTTCTCTATAGCACCGTCTCTTCTGGTAGCCTCCCCTGAGAGGTCACAGTTGCCTTAGCATTCCCCATCTTTATTCCCTATGGATGCTGCCCTGCAAGACCACCGCTCTCTGCTGGGGCTCTGTCTCCAAGAGTTTGGAAGGTGCCCTCAGGGAGAATGCTGGCATGCGTGTGAGGTCCTACCTGTGCTCTGCTCCTCTCAAATCCTTACATCCCTGCACTGGTTAAAGTCCAATAACTGCTGACATGTGTCTTTGTCTTACAAAGTTCCTCTAATTTCATTTTATTTTCTGTTTATTGCCACAGAGTAAGTCTAATATTCTGTCACAGATGTAGCTGAAGGTCCATGCACTTATTTGGATATTAGGAGTATGTTAGAGATGCAGAAGAGAAGTGAGGTACTAACAACTGCAGCATTCAAATGGGGGGTGTGTGTGTGTACGTGTTTACTTTTGGTCAGCACCCATAATGTTAAAAAACGGTAAGTAATATAAATTAATAAAAGATATTCAGATGGCCAATGATCTCAGGAAAGAACGAACACATTTTGTTTTCATTTTTTTCCAATCAACTGTCAGAGCTTACAGAGATTACAAAGGCCATTGACAATGAGGTTGAGGGATTAGTGAGGAATACCCATTTACAGTGCTCAAATGTAGAAATCAGGGCAACCTTTGTGGGGGACTATTAGGCAAAATGTATCAAATTTTTAAAAAATGTAAATACTGTTGTCCAAGCAATTCAGTTTCTAGGAATTTTTATACAGAGCTTGTTAATCATGGGTCAGAGACCAGAGCTCTAAAGATGTTCATCTCACTGTGGTTTACATAGAAAAGAACATGAACACGAGCTAGTGATTTATTAGATGATGGAGTGTACATCTTAAAGTAATTAAAAATCATTTAAAAATAGGAAAATGTCCATTTGTTAAGTGAAAATCTATAAATTATGATCCCAGTCTTGAGGTGTGGGAAATATGTATGAAAAGACAGTGGGTGATTTTACCTTATTTTTGTGTGTGCCTCCATTATTTCTATAATAAATATTAATTGATTTCAAATTAGTAAAAAGATCATTTTTATCTTTAGAAGCTTTCAAATGCTAAAATAAACATATAAGTATAAAATTCTACAAATTTTGATGGAGAAAATTAAAAATATATTTTTGTTTGATAGCAAATATCTTTTAAATCTTTCTTCCATATGTTATTCTATTGGTTAATTCTTCTTTCTTTGCTGCTAAAGGAAGTGGCTGTGGATCAAATTATTAATGCAAGTGTTCACTAAGCTATTTCAATAATAAATGAACAAACTAATTCATTTTTTAATTTGGCAAATTATTTTTATATTAGTGTTTTGGGTTTGTAATATCACTTGTTATTCAGCTAAGCTTTTATTAAATTTGACAAATGTAAAATGTTTTAAAGCTTGATGATAAAAATTTTTTTAAAGTTTTACAGGTCTCTAAATGTTTTGTCCTACTGAAAACAAGTCACTTAAATCTGGCCCATTTCCACTCCTGATGGTATTTTTCTAATCCTTGCTTTACTGCCTAGGTATAAATTTAAACAGTAGCTTAAGTTCAAGCCACCAAGGGCTGGGATAAATGCATATTCCACTGCATGATATACAAAAACAGCATGTGAGAATGGTCTACAGAAAGAAGTGTCTATATTTTAAAATTGACAGAAATTGTTTGAGTTTGGGACGCACACATGGAGATTTTTCTTCTAAGGCCATTTTGATTAATCTAATCCACCACGACAAATTCACAATTCAATATGAGAGGTAAGGGTGCCTGAAGATGCCCTTTACTATCCCCCAAGGGGAAAAAAATATGTCTAAGTAAGAGATGAAAATGTGGCAAGCCTAAGTAGGTGATAAGCATCTGAACTGTGGCTGGCATGATAATGCAGGAGTGACAGCTCTGGGAGAAGAGCAGGGTGCCCTGCATTTGCGCTGCTCATGCAGGCAGGGACGGGTGGAAACTGGCTTTCCATACTCACTGTTTCCTCCAGCATCAGCAAGGAAATGAAGGCTCTGAATGCTCAGATTATACGCCCAGATCAGTACCTGCAGAGATTTATTTATTAAAGAAAAATTGTGTTTTCTGAATAATTAAGCTCTTGGGTTGTCTTACACTATTCCCCCCAAAAATATTGCCAAGCTTCCAAAAAGCAATTATTTCAATTTGTGGGAAAAAAAGAAAAGAGAGACTTAAAGAAGAACACAGATTCTATCTAGATTAACTGGGCAAATGTGAATGGTCTTTCTCTAAATTTCCAGTTGGTTAAGTTTGATTCCCCTTGGGTGATCTTAAGTATTTATTTTCTCTGCTTCTTCTAATGTCTCCTCGGTTTTTATCTACCCATCCATCCAGCCAGCCGTCCATCTGCCCATCCACCCATTCACTCATTCACCCACCCATTCAGCCAGCCATCCACCCAGCTACCCACCCATCTACCCATCCAGCCATTCACTCATCCACCAATCCACTACCCACCCAACCATCCATCCAGCCAGCCAGCCATGCACCCATGCTCCCAAACATCCATCCACTCATCTACCCACCCATGCAGCCAGCCAACCACTCATCCACTAATTCACCATTCAGCCAGCCAGCCAGCCACCTACCCATCCACCCCTTCCAGCCATTCACCCATCCACTCATCCACTATCCACCCAAACATCTATCCAGCCAGCCAACATCCACTCATTCACCAAACCACTCATCCATCCACTCTCAATTCATCCATCAATCAAGCACCCTCTATTATTGGGTGTTAATCTGGACATGCACACAGTAGTAAACTCATGGGCTTTGAGGTTTGTGGAGGTGCAGACATTAGACACATAAGTTCACACATAGTTAGAGATCACAATGGTGATAAACATTATGAAAGAAACTGTGGGACTTTATGAAGTCATCATATAAAAAACGTAAAATCTAGAGAGAATCAGAGACAGGGTCAAGGTTGCTCTAGGGTGGACAGGAAAGTGACATCAAAGCTGAGCCCTGCAGGGCAGGAGGCAGAGTATCCCAGACAGAAGAAACAGCATGAGGGATGCCTTATGGCAGAGAAGGTTAACATTTTTAAGGAACTGAAGGAAGGCAGCTCTGCTGAAGTTCAGGGCCTAGTGAGTACCAATGCAGTGGAAGAGGACCACAGGTGCAGGGGAATCAGACTGGATCCCTCGTGTCTGGTCCACTGTGGAAAGTTCTTTACTTTATTGAAAGTGAAGTGAAAAGCAACTGAAGCTTGCAGTGTACTGGAGCAATGCCTTCAAATTTTAATTTCTACAATTTCTAAAAAATTGATTCTCCTCCCTCAAAAAATATCCTGGAGGGAGACAAGGTCAATGTGAGAAGATGAGCTAGAACAGAGAAGATGAGGAAGGAGGGAGGATGCTGACACAGAACAGACTCCCTAGAGTCTGAGGGTTGGGTCCCTTGTCACAGGGATCCAGGGAATATCAGAGTGGAGAGAAGCAGAGCTTTCAAAGATGGCTTCCTGGGCCTGACCCATGCAATTGGGTCTGGAGAAGGCCTTTCAGAGAGGCAGGGAAAGCTGGAGGCAGGGAAGGAGTTCAGTTCTGAGCACAAGATGTTTGAAATGCTGGGGAAAAAAATCCAAGTCCAAGTGCACATGCAACATAGACAACAATCCCATAGTTAAAATAATAAAAGGTCTGGCTGGAGGGCATATGTAGTGTAAGTGACATCATTTTTTAAATATGCTTGAGCATCTTAAATCATAATAAATAACTATGCTATTACTTTACCTCATTTGCCAAGAGGTAAGAAAAAAAATATCAGATATATGGACTTTTATTGTTTCCTGGTAAAGTCAATTAGAATAAATTTTTTCTAAAGCTTTAACTAAAATCAGTCTTTAAAGGATGGGAGGACCTCAGGAAGGTCTTGAGAGGACCGCAGAGACTGCTCCCCACAACCGCCCGTGGACACCTGCAGTCAGCTCTGAGTTCTGAACATGCGTAGGCCTCACAACAGGCATCCAGCTACTGTTTGCATAGGATTATGTGCATCCTCACAGATGTAGCTAACTTTCTTGTATTTAGTTAACTATATAATTTATAAATGGAACAAATGGAAATGTCCATTTTTATGTGAAATTTCCGATTTGAAAAGTGAGCTGATAAGTTATTAGTCTATATTGTTCACTTGGCACATAGCTTAGAGATCTGATTTCATTTAATATGAATTGATTTCCCTCAGGTGATCTTAAATATTTGTTTTCTCCACTTGTCCTTAGTTTTCACCCACCCATGCAGCGAGCCAACCATCCATCCACCCATCCACCCATTCACCCACCCATTCAGCCAATCAGCCACTCAGCCACCCACCCATCTACCCATCCAGTCATTCGATCATCCACTCATCCACGATCCACTGATCTGGAGGTGCTGAAGTCATCAGAGGCAAAGTGGTTCCACAAATTATGGCGTGGGTTTTCTATAGGAAGTTTTTTGTTGTTGTTGCTTCTTATATTTCTGTAACAAGTTGGTTTTTTTCCCCCAGTGAACAACTTTTTATTAAAAGAAGAGTGGGATGGAGAAGGAACATTGTTAATCCCTGGCTCAAAGCAAGGCCCCGGCATCAGTCATTCCTTTGCTGGGAGCTGTTATGCAATGGGAATGGGTAGTGAGCAAGCAGCCAAGTGTCCTGCCCCAGGGATTTCTGCTAGAGGAAGACACTGGGAGAGTGATATGATTTGGCTGTAACCCCACCCAAATCTCCCCTTGAACTGCAATAATCCCCACATGTCAAGGGTGGGACCAGGTGGAGATCATTGAATAATGGAGGTGGTTTCCCCCATACTGCTCTTGTGGTAGTGAATAAGCCTCAGGAGACTTGATGGTTTTATAAAGAGCAGTTCCCCTGCACACGCATTCTTGCCTGCTGCCATGTAAGACGTGACTTTGCTCTTCCTCCACCTTCCACCATGATTGTGAGGCCTCCCCAGCCATGTGGAACTGTGAGTCCATTCAACCTCCTTTTCTTTAAAAATTGCCCAGTCTCAGGTATGTCTTCATTAGCAGTGTGAGAACAGACTAATACAGAGAGCAACAGACATGGGATCAGAGGTCGAGTGCTTCCTCATATGTTCTATGAACGAAAATCAAGCAGAGTTACAGGTAGAAAATGGCAGGGTGGTGGCTAGACGTGATGGTCAGGGCAACCCTCTCTGCAGAAGGCACAAGAGGGCAGAGTCCTGGGGAGCCCTGGGAGCAAAGCCAGGGAAGGTTCCAGCAGCCCGAAGGCTGGAGTGGTGTTAGAGACATGTTGGCACATGGCCACCTGAGGATCTTCTAGAAAAGTGGATGGATAATGCCTTTATCAGGAACACTGAGGTGAACAGAGAACCAGATTATCAGGGGTTGGAAATAAAGGAGAAACAAAGGCAGTGGATGATGCACATGGACACTGAAGCCAACAAGAATGAGGTCATTGTTGATTTACGTGTAGTTCAAGGAGAACGTGCAGGGTCTCAGCATTGTTAAAGAGAATATATATGCCAAAAGAAACTTAAGAAAATATGAGAAGAAATTGCAGATTCTGACATAAAAATCTCCATGAAAGAACAACAATTTCTACGTTTGCGTCTCTGTTTTACCCATCTGAATCAATGCTCACACTGAGAGGCTTACTGCGGCTGGAGTTAGGCCCCAGCTGGGGTTCCCCAGAGTAGAAAGAGACTACCTCACTCTTTGGGAGCAGAACTCCCCAAAACAGGGCTATATTTTCCTTGTATTCTCAATAATTTGAGTAGTCTATATTTTTTTCATGGGTGGAATGTCTCCTAATTATAAACTTTTATCTTAAAATAGTTAACCCAAATTTCCTTATTAAAAAATATAATCAGAATTACTTTCCCCCATGTCATGTTGAGAAGAACAAAAACATATTAACAGAGTTACCAAACCCTATTAAGAAAAAAAAAATTCTTTTTTACTTAGTATAAAAGAGTGTACGTAGCTTTATAGATGAGAAATTGTATACTCCATATGTTTTGTTACAAATATATGTTTTACTTCTGGGGAATTTTCTCCCAATTTTTTACTCAGCTTGCTCAGTCACACTCAGTCTTTGAGATGCAGTTGTAGAGTTTCTTTTTCAGCCACGCAATGTATTTTAAGTATGTTCACTTTGAACAAAACAGCCAATGAAATGCTTCCTTGCTAAGTGTGAAGTAATCAGATGTTTTCATACCCAGGCAAGTTAAAATACGTAATTAGAAATAGTATCTTTCCCTGTCACAGAAATCCCCTCTAATCTTGCCTAAGCCACTTTTGCTCACCCAGCACATTCAGGGCCATTTAGAAACCAAATGAAACAGTCAGTAATTTACTTGTTTCTTCAACAATGTGTAATTTAAAATACTGATCACATTGATTTTCCACTTTAAACAGAAGAAGAAACTTCACTCTTCATTTCAATATAATTGTGTATTTACAATGAAATCCCCAAACCATGGCGTTATAAAAAGGATCGCATGTTTGTTTAGTGCTACTGAATAGCCAGAAACTTTCTTCATTTGCACCATTTACCTTTCATTTATATTGTTTATTGAAAACTTCTGCAAAATATCAAGAAATGCAGCAGGAAATTGCTCGCAGGCCGGGCATGGTGGCTCATGTCTGTAATCCCAGCACTTTGGGAGGCTGAGGCGGGTGGATCACAAGGTTAGGAGTTCAAGAGCAGCCTGGCCACGATGGTGAAACCCCATCTCTACTAAAAATACAAAAATCAGCTGGGAGTGGTGGCAGCCACCTGTAATCCCAGCTACTCGGGAGGCTGAGGCAGAGAATTGCTTGAACCTAGGAGGCAGAGGTTGCAGTGAGCTGAGATCACGCCACTGCACTCCAGGCTGGACGACAGAGAGAGACTCTGTCTGAAAAAAAAAAAAAAAAAAAAAAAGAGATTGCTCTCATGAAGAACTGAAAGGTGCTGGTGCTTTGCATGTACAGTAGAGGTGGTGGCTATTGCCAACACCTACACCACTTTAGACCTGTTTGTTGTCAAAGGTGAGCATTAACACACATATGGTTACATGACATGGAAAATTTGCATTTGAAAGAATCCATCAGGACAATAACATTGACAAGGTTTTTTTTTTCCTTTAGAATCTGGACATGCTCTTAATTAACAGAAAGAATACTAAACAATAAATGCATATTAGTTATTCTATTTTATATATCATTGATTCATGTTCCAATTTTAAGAATTTTAACGTACTCATTAAAATACAATGTAAGGTCTTCATTGAATCATTGAAGGATCAGTGACACAGACACATGAGTTCAGTGTTGTAGTGACAACAGGCAGAGCATTCTGGTTAAAAGAGCAGATTAACTGCTCGTGTTCAATGACATTTTGGCATCTCACTTTTAGAGAAAACATTAAGCTTATTTTTCACCTTTAACAAGATGGTGCTGTTCTACTTTTACCAAATTTATTACCTGAAATAGCAACATTAAAATTACCTTTAATCTCATGTTTAACACATCCACAATTTTAAAACAGTTGCTTACCCAAATGTAACAGTCCCCTGTGTGCCTTTCTGATTCTCTTCTTAAGCTATTTTTCACATTCTCTTCCAACAATGCTGTTGTCTCCACGCCGACCTTTGAGGTCACACTCTCTGGTTGCATCCAGTGTGTCACTCACAGAAAATAAAGTGAGGTGCGGGCCCTGCTATTTTCAGCCCATAGCCATTCCCACCCCTCTCAAGTCTCTCTGAAATCTGAAACCCCTTTCACTACTCTCTGTTAATGTTTGTGGACTCTCATTTTCTTCCTAAAAAGTATATGGAGTACAGTTGTTTCTTCTATGAAAAATCATGATTGTAACAGCTTCATCATCATCATCATCACCATCATCATCATCACATCTAGCATCTCTTGGGGGGTTAGTAAGTGCCAGGCAAGGCACTATGTATTTCACATGTAGTTTCTCTGTTATTCGTCACAATGACTCTGGAAGATTCTATTCTCTGTTTCCAAAGGAGGAAACAAGGCTCAACGCGGGTGAGCAACTTGTCTAAGTTCACAAAGCTGGTAAATTCAGAGCCAGCCTTTTTGAGCCAGACTCACTCTATCACACGGCCTACCTTCCTACTTTGAGGTACTAAATCTCCCATGGTTGCCTGCAATTTATGTGGGTGAGATGTTGCAACATAGATCTGCACTTACAAAAATAGTCACCTTTTTCATGACACAGTTTTTTGCTTAGTAGGCTCTCCATAGGAGAACTGAGCTCCAAAATACATTCGGAGTGTCAGTTCTCAGAGAGATATGGAAAGCTGAGCTGAGACTTCCCCTTAGAATCATGTTATGGTGAGTGGGACAGTCCTTCAGTCACTTGAAGCAAAAGCTTTATTTTATATGGGGGGAAACTGCATGCCTGAAAAGACAAGTGCCCTTTGCACTCTCCCTTAAGGAGCTAGAAGAGGAAACTAGTGGACTTCAAGCCAGCTGTGAGCCCTGGAAAGTGTTTAAATATCTCATCAGATTCTCAAAGTTTCTGTAGCCAACAAAGATCTCCAGCCTTTCCCTGAGACTTGATGGCCTTAAGAAGCGTTTAAACAGCAGGGTGGCCTGGCCAGAGCTAGCCACTTTGCTGAAGGTCCTTCCAACCAGGGGTATGAGCATATCGGTTGAGGAAGCAGGTCTCACCTGCCAACCTTCCACCCAGCATATCCACTCCAGAGGCAGGAGATGGTTGCCCGTCACCCCAGGCCCAAGCCTGGGAGGCTCACACAATCTGTCCTTTGTTGTAAGTTCCAGAACCTTCTCAGAAGCTCAGGGCAGCAGCAATTGACCTGAGAGTAGTTATCTCCATAGACTGCAGCACAGATGCCTGGATTAAAGTCACATTCATTGCAGGAAAATGCAGCATTTACCCTTAGAACTGGTGGGAATGAACCAACCCCGTCATCATGGTCAGCTCTTGAAGGGACTTGAGGCTTTAGCTGCAGAGCCACCTCTAAGTCCCCATGGACACTTACTTTCTCTGTGACTGCAACCTAGCATGGTTGGCCTGGATAACTCACAAGGTGACTTTCCCATTTTAAAATACTATGATCTGCACAACGTTACCCAAAGCTCAAAAGAATGCTTTCCCGTCAAAACTGTCTGAAGAGGACATTTACATGGATCTCATGGCCCCTCCACTACGCAGGCATGAATCTTAGCCAGAGAAACGAGCAAGCCCAGGTGGCATCTCTGCCTTTCCTAACAGGCCTCAGGACTTTCAGATCTGTTCTCTGGAAATCCAGAAAAAGGGAGGTGCTTATTGGTGAGAGGCACTTTTTGCCTTGAGAAAGCATTTTGTTTGCTTATTTTGCTTCGTTTTTGTTTTGAGGTAAAAGTACATAAGGAAGCCTCTGTTGTGGTTCCTGGTCTTTCCCTCTACTACCACCACCTCTGTCCCCTAAACTAGAAGTATTTACATGGACCGTGATGAAGACTGCAGCCCTGGCCCCTGTGCCATGCTTTCCTCATGCTCATGGTTGCTCGACCAACACATCTTCCCAATTCTCTCTTCCAAATGCCTGATGTCTCTTATTTTTATTTCTTTAAACCCATGGCGGCTGCCTGAAGTATGGGTACTGGCTGCTCCATGATGGAAACTCCTGAGTGGGACTTCTCCAGCACACTTTTTTGGGCTTCCCATGCCTGGTGAGAGTCCCAGTACTCGGGCATGTGCCAGGACTGGGACATGCATGGCTGCATGTCCTGTGCCCGTTGGTGCCCATTGATGCTCCAGGCTCCACACCTGGAGGCTGAAGGGACCTGTCCATCTTCCTAAACATCCTCCCCTGTGTCCTGCCCCAACCCCAAACTGCACTTCCCAGCCCCTTCACCTTCCCAGAAAATGCCTCCTTGTCTTGTGCCGACTCTGGCCCCCTGGGACTAATGTTTGCTGCTTCTTCTCTGGTGGGTGCCCCCATCATCTGTAGGACCCTCTTGTTCTTCCACAGATGTTGGCAGAGTTTCATCAACATTTGGAACAAAATGACCCTCCCTTCCTCCTCACTGAAGAAGGATTACCAGCCATAACCAGGTCTATGTGAGAAGTTCTTAAAAAAGGAATTTTTTTTTTTTTTTTTTGAGACAGGGTCTGGCTCGGTTTCCCAGGCTGAAGTGCAGTGGTGCAATCTCAGCTCACTGCAACCTCTGCCTCCTAGGCTCAAGCGATTGCCATGTCTCAGTCTCCAGAGTAGGTGGGACTACGGGCATGCACTACCTTACCCCGTTGATTTTTGTATTTTTAATAGAGACAAGGTCTTGCTGTCTTGCCCATGCTGGACTCAAACTCTAAGCTCAAGCTATCCTCTTGTCTTGGCCTCTCAAAGTGCTGGGATTACAGGCCGCTGGGCCCAGCCTGTGTAAGGAGTTCTTAGCAGAGAGCATAGCATGATATAAAGTGTGAGTTAAAGTTCTTTATCATTCTTCTTAGTTTTGATAATGTTATAATCACTGCTTTCTTTTTATTTCAAACAGCTTTCCATGGCTTTATTTGTTGTTTTTGGTTTGTTACTGAGAAAAAAAAAAAAAAAAAAAAAAAGCTTCTCTCTATTACTATAAGAAATAGAAAATAAGCCTAGTTCCGCACACTCTCTCTGGTTAAGAAAAAATGAACAGCATGTGAGTAAATTTAATAAAATCCACTCGAGACCTAATCATCCTGGAGATGTGTTAATTTCAATTTCATATATTTTATGTTATTTAGGAGGAAGGAGTAAAACCTAGTATTATTAACTCTAGTAGAGAAAGAAGACAGTTGAATAGATAAAATGAATAGATAAAATTTCATTGCTTGTGATTCAGTTGTATTTTTGTGCTAAAGTCAGCTAGATGGGAAAATGACTCTATCTTTAGCCTCAGGAATAATGTGCCTACAATCAGATCAGCCTTGGAGGAATTAATTGTGGTTGGGATTTTTAAAGTAAGGTTAAAAACCCAAGTGGTCAAAGTTGAATTTAGCTTTGAAAAAAAAAAAAAAGCGAGGCCACAAATTGTCAATATTGTATTTCATTCCTCTATTGTGCACATCTGTACAAAAAATCATTGAAGAATTAACATCATAAATCAAAAATGCATGTTTCCTAAAACCATATATTCAAGACCATGCAAATGAGACAGGAGCGGGTGACCCTCAGCCTTGCCTCCTTTCTCCTCCAGTTGACCTTGGAGTCACTAATCCAAAGGGACCCAGAGCCCGTACAGAGAATTTCCTCCAGTCGCCAGATAAATTAGATCACCGCTATTGCTGTCAGCGGCAGAGAGCGCACACTGTATTCCACGACTGTCTGCTGGCACTGACGTGAAGTCATCGTGACGGTTTTGGAATCTAGATGAATACAATTGGAAGTGGTGATTCCATTTTAAAGAAGAAATATTCAAAATAGCATTTCACAGCAGGTGAAGGGTAGAGAATAGTTTCTGTAGAGGGTGAGCAAGGGAAGTCCGGGGGGATGAGCAGGACCTGCAGAGTTGATTGTGATTTATAATCAATATTAACCATATCATACACAGGGAGGCTCTGCTGGCAGAAAGAAAGAGTTAGAGCGGGCTTTTTCATCCAAGGAAGGTCATCATAAGATGGGTGAAATGATGAATAAATTGATGGAAGGTAGTTGGCTCAACAATGGAGAAAAATCTCTCAATTCTGATGATGAATTCTCTCCAGCGATCTTGCAAAAGTACTGGCCGCTGTTGTAAATTTGCTTGAGAACGAGGAGGGAAAGTTTAAATGAGATTTCTAGTGATTTCTGGCCTCACTGAGGGCTGGAAAATGACAATTATTCAATTTAAGAGATTTTCTGCCTGAAAAAGCATGGGAGGAGCACCCGGTTTGGCAGCCTGGCGGACTAACGCAACCGTGGGTCACAGCCTTGTCCCAGAAAACACCCCAAATGCCACTAATCACGCTCACACCTAGGTTCCCGTGTCAAGTAATGAGGGGCTCCGAGGATTGATCCCTGATTTCCATTGAGGGGAAGAGAGGAAAAACTGGCATTAACACTCCTGGGGGAGGTTTCTCGTAGACACAGAAACTCTGAAAGTGTCTCAGTGTTTCCTGGAGTTGGCTTTTCCTTTTTAGTGGTACCTTTTTGTACCTTTTGATCGAATGTTGAAGCTCTGTGGCGCAGCTAAGACGCAGAGCTCCTAGACCCCGATACACACGGAGGTGTGTTTAATACCAGAGCTGGGCGGCTGGGCACAAGGAGTGAGCAGCAGTGACCTGCTGTCCATGGATAGCATTGCAAGCTAGGGACAAGGTCAGCCACGGCCGGATGGCTGAGGTATCAACATACCCCGAGGTCCTCATTCCAAATACATGTGCGTGGATGAAACACATTGCTCCCACACACTGTGGACGCAGTCACTGGAATGACTGTTTTCTTGTCTCTAAAATCCTGTGCATCTAATGCAGACTGTTTTTCTGGAAACTGATGTTAAGAAGAAAATTATCTCTTAAAAGACCAATTGTTAAACAGGAATTAGTGGCCCTTTCCTTGGGTATGACTTTTACAAAGATAAAGTTCGTGAAGCCACTGCAGATAGAGGTAGAGGTGTGGGTGTGAGTGTTGGTGTGAGTGTGGATGTGAGTGTGGGTGTGGATGAGGATGTGGATGTGGATGCCAGTGTGGATGTGCTTGTGAGTGTGGATGTGGATGTGATTGTGAGTGTGGATGTGGATGTGATTGTGAATGTGGATGTGGATGTGAGTGTGGATGTGAGTGTAGATGTGGGTGTGGATGTGAGTGTGAGTGTGGATGTGGGTGTGGATGTGAGTGTGGGTGTGAGTGTGGATGTGAATGTGAGTGTGGATGTGGATGTGGATGTGAGTGTGAGTGTGGATGTGGATGTGAGTGTGAGTGTGGATGTGAGTGTGGATGTGGGTGTGAGTGTGGATGTGGATGTGAGTGTGAGTGTGGATGTGGGTATGAGTGTGGATATGGGCGTGGATGAGGATGTGAGTGTGGATGTGGATGAGGATGTGGATATGAATGTGAGTGTGGATGTGAATGTGGATGTGGGTGTGAGTGTGGATGTGGGTGTGAGTGTGGATATGGGCGTGGATGAGGATGTAAGTGTGGATGTGGGTGTGGATGTGGATATGGATGTGAGTGTGGATGTGGATGTGGATGTGGGTGTGGATGTGGATGTGGATGTGAGTGTGGAAGTGTATGTGGATGTGAGTGTGGATGTGAGTGTGGATATGGATGTGAGTGTGGATGTGGGTGTGAGTGTGGATGTGAGTGTGGATGTGAGTGTGGATGTGGATGTGATTGTGAATGTGGATGTGGATGTGAGTGTGGATGTGAGTGTGGAGGTGGATGTGGATGTGAGTGTGGATGTGGATGTGGATGTGGATGTGGGTGTGGATGTGGATGTGGATGTGAGTGTGGAAGTGTATGTGGATGTGAGTGTGGATGTGAGTGTGGATATGGATGTGAGTGTGGATGTGGGTGTGAGTGTGGATGTGAGTGTGGATGTGAGTGTGGATGTGGATGTGATTGTGAATGTGGATGTGGATGTGAGTGTGGATGTGAGTGTGGAGGTGGATGTGGATGTGAGTGTGGATGTGGATGTGGATGTGGATGTGGGTGTGGATGTGGATGTGGATGTGAGTGTGGAAGTGTATGTGGATGTGAGTGTGGACGTGGGTGGATGTATAGATCATGTAGATATTTACACTGATACAGATATTGATCTAGATACTGATGCAGATACAGGCAATTATATTATATTGGCATAGATATTAGTGCTGGTGTACTGATAAAGATCTAGGTAGAGACAGATACATTTGAATATAGATATAGATATACAGGTATTGATTTGATGTAGATAATTATATTAATAAATATATTGATATAGATAGGTAAAGATATTGATACATACAGAAATATATAAATACAGACATGGGTATTGGCATAAACGTACTGATATATGTATACGGATATAAATTGAGTTAGTAATCCAATGCGACAAAACTTCCATTTAGTGCACAATACTGAAGACCATAACTGAAGGAAAAGCCCAGTTTAACCTCCATCTCATGCTGTTTACAATCTCAGGAAGTAAACTTGGCAGGGAGCGGGGAGAAACCATTTTAGTTATTAAAATAATACATAAGATTACTGGATGATCATGCAACTTGATGACAAAGTCTATGTTCTAGAAAAGCACATTTCTAAGCAATCTCAGCATACTCTTGGCTGTCTGTCCTGCCACAGGGGAGCTTCAGTCAGAATGTTGAAGTATTTCTCACTGGGACATTAGCATACCCCTTTCACGTCAATATCAGGGCATGGCAGTTCCAGTGAACTGACAGGTGGGGTCATTCGATCTCAGTTCCTTGACATGAAAACAAAAGGGGCAGGTTGGGATGGAGGACACCATTGGCCAGGAGCCCCTCTGTCTCTTCCCTAGACACTGCGGTCCCTTTCTTTGGGCCAGACGCTCAGGCCCCTGTCTCCTTCCCAACCCACTGTCCTCCGGAACCAGACACTCCAATACCAAGACAGACATCACTCACCTGTTTCCAGATAGGATTGTTTTGTAGTTTGTATTGAAGCATAATGTTGGCACAGATGCATGGGGGTGCACAGGTTCTTTTGATGCATGTGTGAAATGTATGTGATGAAGTCAGAGTGTTTGGGTGTCCATCACCTCCAGCATTTATCACTTATTTGTGTTGGGAACATTTCAAATATTTTCCTCTAGCTATTTTGGAATATACAATGCACTGTTGTTTACTGTAGAGTCACCCTCCTGTACTATGGAACATTAGACCTCATTACTGCTACCTGACTGCAGATTTGTTCTCATTTCCCAACCCTCCCCACACACCCGCTTCTCAGCAGACCCACTGGGGCCTGTCATTCTACTCTCCGCCTCCATGAGATTACCATTTTGGGCTTGCACACATGAGTGAGAACACATGATATTTGTCTTTCTGTGCCTTATGATTTTGATTTTTGAACATACTAGTGTTCCACTTAAGAGAAAGGGATGGATATCCATCCTGCCAAAGGGGAGGATGCTGTGGACATCACAGCTCCAGATTCTGATCCCAGGCAAGACTGAAAGTGGTATTTTCACTGACAATGAAGCGGGAGGGAAAAACCCCACTCAAGGCCGAGGTGAAGTGGATCCAAAGCACGGCGTGGCTAAAACATGAGTGGGTTAGAAGTGTTTGGGTTATGCTAACAGTGCTTCTTTATCTACTAAGGAGAACGCTGTTCACAAAAGAAATTGCCTGTCTGTGAGGAAAAGTCGCATGAAATAGGAAATGAGAGTTGTGGTAAATAACAACATCTGGAATGCTAGATATTTATGTTCTTGGTAATATTTGGTATTTTTATGCATATTTGGGCATGCTTGTGAAAACACACACACACGTGTGTGTGCACGGCAGTGACAGCCCATAGGTACAGTCTCCAGCCACCCCATGTAATGTTTTTGAAATGGTTTTCCCATGTAACCACTCAACCACCCTGTGAAGTCAGGGTTATTATTAAATAGTAGACACAGAACCTGAAGCTCAGAAATATTAATAGCCAGCAACTTGCGGGGGGTGCCGAGAGTGTGAGTATCAGAATTAGGACTTTAAATCCAATTTTGACAAGTCCTGACCCACAGGCTCTTAAGCACTGCTGTGTGGGCTCTTCAGTTCAATGAGGTTGGGAGTTTCACAAAAATAAATTATTCTCTTTCAATCTCCCCTAATGCCAGATCTACCCATTACTCTAGTTGCTAAGTGAGACTGCAAGCAGCGCCCTGCTAGCAGAACGCCAGAGGCTTGCACACAGCCACCTCCACCTGCTGCAACCTTCCAGTAAGGTTTCCCTTTCATGGAGGCAAGGAAAATGGGGATAGTCTCAGAAATGATAGCTGAACCAAGGGTGCACAAACACATTATTTAGAAAAGAGCTTTACCAATAAGCCTGTACATAGTCTAGTCCCCAAAAGACGACAAATAAGAGGCGTACCTAAGTATTTCTCATGCTTTAGTGCAATACCCTCCATAAATTTTATGCATTTTAGAAGCCCAGAAAGTTACCTTTGAAAGTTCACTTAAAGCTATCTTTGGAGCTCTTCATCAAAAGAAATGGAGACTGGAGCTTAGCGATGACTTTAACTTCCATCTGTTCCATGATGCTGTAGCAATCTCAGCCTGCAATTGGCATGGAGCATGGCAAACATTACTCTACAATGCTCTTTATGCAACATCAATGTGCTCGCGATCCAATAATGAAGTGCCACAGAGCATCTGTTTGTATTCCCAGGCAGTGCAAGGACCGGATTTCTGAGGAAGGACTCGCCAGCATCTGGTTGAAATGAACTGTGTAATTTTAGTATCTTTCAGATTTTTATTTTGCCAAAAGAAACACCCATTTCATGTAATGATTACTTATTTTTTTAACCCTGAGACTTAATGGAAATGGTAACTCCAAGTTGCAAATGTGTATACAGGCCTCACGCATATTTTAGGAGCCAGCCATACATAGGAACCCCAGAAGTAACAAGGCTCACAGAGCACCCTCGTTTTCATCTAATGCAAACAGCAAATGAACTCAGCTTCCCATGGCCATTTGAGGGAAGACTTTCACAACTCTATGGATAGGCACGTTTTCTTCTTAGAGTCTTTTTTTTTTTTTTTTCTTTTTTTGAGATGGGGTCTTACTCTCTCACCCAGGCTGGAGTGCAGTGGCACGATCTCGGCTCACTGCAACTTCCGCCTCCCGAGTTCAAGCTATTCTCCTACCTCAGGCTCCTGAGCAGCTGGAACTACAGGCACGTGTCACCACGCAGGGCTAATTTTTTGTATTTTAATACAGACAGGATTTCACCAGGTTGCCCAGGCTGGTCTCCAACTCCTGAGCTCAGGCAATCTGCCCTCCTCGGCCTCCCAAAGTGCTAGGATTACAGGTGTGGGCCATCATGCCCGGCCTATTTTTTTTTTTTTTAATCTCAGAAATATAAAATCATTCAAGAGGTTTGCTATACATCTGCAAACTTCTCAGCCCACGTAAAGGATGGGTTTCTAGAGAAGAGGAGAATCCTGACTTTGATGGAAAGTCATAGCCAAGCGCAGATGGTGTCCATTCATTGGGAGCCTTCCCTTTCTGCAGTAGGAAAAAGAGAGATATCTGCCTTGCCTGGGCTGCCCCTCCTTTCCTCCTGGCCTGGGCTCTGCCTGTAGCTGAAAGCCATGACAGTCACGCCAAGGAGCACGACATCATCGTCCTGCCAGGGTGGGTCGGCCTATGTGTGCATCGCGCGTCTCATTCTAGGTGCGACTATTTCACCGAAGCGTAGCCAAGGCTGGGCCAGGTGGCCAGACTTTCCCTAGAGGTCCAGTCAAAGCCCTGCAGAGCACAGTGGGGAGCGTCCCGCAGCTCCCTCCACAACTGCGCTGCAGAAACGGCCACAGCCCTGACGTTCCAGAAAAGCAACACAAACTGAAAGCGATGCCAGACAGGCCAGGGGCAGGCAGCACATCCAACAGAGGCTGGGGAATGGCCTCCAGATGACCTTGTGAATGTCAGTGAGTCGCACCCCCCTTGCCAAGTGGGCATTTTCACACCAGAGTATTGCTCTCTCCTCGTAGATGTTCTTTCCATCCGGGAGCCCGCCAATTGCCCATCGTTAATCCCCATTTTTCCTGTGACAAGCCTCAGATTCCACAGCAGTGGCTGCCCATCCTGGGCCCTCCCATCTGGGCTACCTGGAACTATTGCCAGGAGCCCACAGATCCCTCGGCCATACGTGATATGGCAGATCAGGGCAGGAGAGAGTGCAAAAGCAAATAGGCACATTTTTCTAATTCTCAAAGGTGGAAGTTCCTAAGATTCCATACTCATGAAACCTTCCTAGACTCTTTTAGACAGGTAACACCTTCTCCAAAGCAAGTAATGATGGATCTTGGCTTCAAATATATGTTTAATTGGAGGCTACGGCTTGTGATAAATGTGTCTTTACTGGTCTTTGAACTAAGGACAATCGTGGTGATATGCCAGTGAATTGCTGTGAGTTCCAAGGGTGTAATTGGGACCTCACGTGGGGGCCCATGCCTGTAACTCAGCACTTTGAGAGACTGACATGGAAGGATTGCTTGAGCCCAGGAGTTTGAAACCAGCCTGGGCAACATAGCGAAACCTCATTCCTAAAATATTTTTTAGAAAATTAGCCATGCTGGTGGCATGCACCTGTAGTCCCAGCTACTCAGAAAGCTGAGGTGGGAGGATTGTTTGAGCACAGGAGATTGACATTGCAGTGAGCTATTATCTCATCACTGCACTCCAGCCTAGGTGACAGAGTGAGGCCCTGTCTCTAAAAAAATAAAAACAAAATTACAAAAGTACAGCTGCATCTTATTTGCTGGGTGGTTTACCTACCACGTGAGGAGCTTTCTTATTTGTTTCTACAATAACATTACAAGATAAATAACATGATCCCACATTTGACCAATAATAAAACCGAAACTCAGCCACCAGATCAACAACATCAGAGAAAAGATTCAAGCTCTGGTCTATCCAATTCTAATTATATAATCTTATTTTTATACATCAAACAAAATAATTCTTTTAGTTAGATATTGATTGGTTTGGATTAGCCCCAGCCTACAACGGGCACCAAGTATGGATATCAAACCTTGGTTTCTATGCTCCTGTTCTTATTGTGTTTGTGATGATTTTAAAACAAAGAGCTGTGCATTTTCTAGAATGTCTAAGTTTGTATTAGGACACACAAACAGATTACATTTTCAATATTCTCAACTTTTTGTTCTTAGAACAATATTCGCCTATTGAAAAAATGGTTCATCTCAGGAGTCAAGACTTCTCTACAAACTTGCCTTAAAGTCACTGCCGCAACTTTGGCCAAAACTCTAATTGGTATATTGCATTTGAAGCTTCAGTCATTGAAGACAGTACTGAGAAGCTGACACCCAGGAAGAGGGGCTACCGTGGCAAGACAAAGGGACGGCAGAGGGGGCTGCTGTGGCCCCTCTCTCCTGGCCAGCACTCCTCCTGAAAAGGCGCAGTGGAACTCCGCTACAGAAATGGTGGCTCCATGCCTCTAACACGCTATGGCTGGTGTCTTCATAAGCAGACAAGAGAGACGTAGCAAAGGCTTATATTTAAAACGTGTGTCTAGTACCTTCTCTGTGAATCACCAGGAGCAAAGAGGGGTAAATGCGATAGCTTTTGGTAGTTAGCTTTGGGCGAGCTCGCAGCAGGAATCTGCTCTTTGAAAGCCCAGAGTGTTAACTTTGAAAAGAAGTGCTCAGAGAGCCAGGAGCTAATGAGTTTCATCAGGGTGAATCTAGCAGCTCTCGTTTACCTGACCTGTTTCCAACAGCATCTGTCCCCATCCTAGGCAAGCAGGCGCTATCTGCCATCCATCACGGCAGGGACCCACAGCTGAAGAATGAAATGGAAACAGCACATCTAGCCTGTGCACACTCCTTCCTGCCAGATACCACAGCTATTTTAAAACCATTTGCCAGGCCTCTTATGAAAACTTCCATGCAGGGGGAATGGGGTGCCAATAAAGTTGTAAGGCGAAGGTCCATTTTTCTTCATTTGATAGCTCCGCGCCTTCATGGGGCCCCACACGCAGGCAGCGAACAGGCAGAAAAGGGCAGGATGACTTGACTTTTTGTTGTTTAAATTGACTCCCTGGCAGTGAAATAGCTCCCCAAAGCCATTCTTGGTATGTGTGTAAATTCTCTCCAAAAGGAGGGAAATTTCTCAATTAGGTAACTTTACCACGAAGTCTTCAGAAGTAACCGGATAGCAAGCAGCCACCACCTTCCCCAGAAAGGTCACTGCTGGCCCCAAGGGGCTGACCCGAGCCTCATCGTTTAACTAGAGAATGATCTAGACCTGAACATAAAACCACGGATTCTCATGGAAACAAGGTCACTTGGCCATGGCTGTGCCACCAGGAAGTCATTCTAACAACAGCAGCTGAGCTCCCTGGCATTCCAATAGTGAAGCAGCCACTTTCTTTCATTTAAAGAGCATGAGAAGAAGCATCCTGGACCATAACAACGCAGTAGAGGATAAACTTTTGCCTTTTACTTACAGTTTTGTCTCAGATGAGAGCGAGTTGATGTAAACTGAAGATGCCACATTTTTCCCCAGGAAACACAGCTTTGCTATCAGTCACCCGCCCAGCAAATGCTTCATTGCGAAATACCCTTATCAAGATTGCATGCAATAGACAGAGCTGTTTTGAAAGTCAATGCCTCGCTCTTTTTGAAAGCCTCACTCGCTGTGTGTTTTTAGATGCAAGCTTCAAACTGTCAGAGTTTTGTTGCTGTTGATAAAGCCGGCCTGAGATTGATGCCCAGAGGGTGGTCTGACTTGAAATTATGAGACAAAACTTGAATTAAATTAATTCTCTTGGTAGCTCAGGAAAAGAAGCAGAGAAGACATACTTTCTGAGCTGCACAAATAGATAATCCATAATTGTTATTGGTCAATGAATGCCTTGCTTTCCTAGCTTTAATGGCATTTCTTACACACTTAGTATTTGCCAAGATAATATTTCTGCCAACATTTGAATCTAGTGGCCTCCAGGAGACTTCGCCAGCAGCATACTTCATGCTCTAAGTACTAGCTGGCCGTTTGTGTGAATAGAGATGTCAGAAATGAAAACAATTGGTTTTTCTTTAACGATGTTACATATTTACACCTTAAACCTCAGTTAGCTTTCTGTCCATTTTGAAAGGCAACTTTCAGTAGAAATGTCCGTATTACCCTTTAGCTACTACAGATCCTACAAAAAAATTCTGAAAACTTCTCAATAAATATTGTGGTCACATAAATGATCTCAGACACTCTAGACACTCCGTAAAATGAAACAAATGCAGAGCTTTTTGGGGGGAGAACTAAAGGGTTCTGGAATTAGACAGTTGTGCTGCTTGCACAAGTTTGTGAATGTACTAAAATCCACTGGATTGCACACCTAAACACGGTGAGTTTTATGGTATCTGAATTGTATCTCAATGAAAATAAAATTAACTCTTGAGACTAGCATGCCCACCATTTAAATCTACCAGCTATTTCCTGTGGGACTTTAAGCCGCACTTCCTTAAACAGGGTTTTGTTTCTTAAATATTCCACGGGTTTAATCTAACATTTCTGCTCATTTGAGCAACGAACTTGGGTTTTTCTAGCTGTGGAGCATCCCTTGTAGAGACATTTTTTAGATTGGTAGCCTTTTATTTGAATGAATCAGAATAAAAACTACAGTGTGCATGCTACATAGCGAGCGTAGGCATCCCTCACAGGGTGAGCATTGCTCCACCTCTCTGTTCGTTGATGCGAACCAGGCCACGGTGCAGAATCCATTGTTGCTGTGGTTCACGATTCAAACTCTGAAAGCTACTGCCTAAATCTCCCACACAGGGATCTGCATCCAGGCATCATGTTTTGCTGGTGTTGCTTCCAGCCATTTCCAGAGATAGAAGGGTCCCACTCTCAAGCCGCTAATGTCTGAAGTGCTTGGAGAGTCCTACAGGTAGGAGGTTTAAACATTAAAAAGTATCTAAAAGTAGAACTACCATGTGATCCAGCAGTCCCACTACTGAGTATCTACCCCGCAGAAAAAAAGTCATTATTTGAAAAAGATACTTGCACACGCGTGTTTATAACAGCACAATTTAAAATTGCAAAATTGTGAAATCAACTCAAATGCCCCTCAATCAATGAATGGATAAAGAAACCATGGTGTGTGTGTGTGTGTGTGTGTGTTTGTGTGTATATATGATGGAATACTATGTAGCCATAAAAGGAATGAATTAACAGCATTTTCAGTGACCTGAATGAGACTGGAGACTATTATTCTAAGTGATGTAACTCAGGAATGGAAAACCAAACATTGTATGTTTTCACTGATATGTGAGAGCTAAACTATGAGGACACAAAGGTCTAAGAATGATACAATGGATTTGGGGGACATGGGGGGAAGAGTGGGAGTGGGGCCGAGAGATAAAAGGCTACAAATATGGTGCAGTGTATACTGCTCGGGTGATGGGTGCACCAAAATCTCACAAATCACCACTAAAGAACTTGTTCATGTAACCAAATACCACTTGCACCCCAATAAATTATGAAAAAATAAAATAAAATAAACATAAATAGGTAAACACAAGCTTCACCTGCTGTGGGATCCAGGGGCTCACTTATCCTGTCTGCGTCTAGGGTTCCCCGTGTGGACAGCATTCCTTGCACAGAGGGTGGATCCGAGTCTCTCTGAGCAGGACCAAGCATGGAGGGTGTGAACCGCTCACCACCTGTTCTGATGTCGATCTCCACAGAAGAACCCATGTCCTAATAAAAAAACTTTATCTTTCTCAAAGACATAGATTCTATGAGGGTCAAAACTTATGTGTCATTTTAAGTGAGTGGGAATTTTCTACAACAGCTGACAGCGTGAAGCAGAGGCTGGGATGGCATCATTCTTGAACGGCCAGGCCCGGCCGCATGGGGCAACTGGGGGTCAGTGCTGAGGCCACGGTTTCAAGTCTCTCCTGTAAGCCACCCAAAGACACATCGAAAGGATTCCAAGGCAAATTTGCAAAATTGTGAAACCACCTTTTTTAGGGTCTTTATTCAACATCACATCAGGAGCACAAGGCTATTTCATCTGAGTTATTCCATATAACACCAGTATGTTTTAAAGTCAAGTGTCTTCTGTGAATGAAAAACTTCCGGCATGTCTGAGGTATGTCAGGTTCAAAATATTGTCTTCTTCACAACTATACGCCTCTATTCTGCTGCCCCCGAAATGCACCTTCATCTCTTCTTTCTAGGAGCTTCTCCCTGTTTCTGGCTCCATGTCTAGGTAAAACCATTCACAGTTTTGGTCGTAGGGAATGTGTCAGTCTTTCCCACCATTTGGGTTCTACCCCTGTTCATGTTAAGCTGCCCTGTTGGATGCGTGAGAAATTTGGTCTTTAGGACCCACTAGTTCTGCGGCCCCCGGGCAGCCCCCACGTGCTTCTTTCCATTCTTAGCATCCTCCACACACTCTGTCCTACAGCCCACAGCCTTCTATGGTGTGAAGCATGCTGTGGGCCTCAGCTGAGCCCTGGGACAGAGGTTAGGCCGCCCAGAAGACCGGGAGCATCATGGCCACAGTCCCATCAGAATCCCCATTGCACAAGGCCCAGAAGAGCATCTTTTAAGAACGGGCGACTGCCAGGAAAGACGTTGGCGGGTCAGCCTGAGGGGATGGCGAGTTGGCCACCCTCTGGCCCCTCACTCCTGTGTGAGCCTCCTGACCAGGAGAGCTTCAGGTTAATGGTGGACAGGGCACCCCTTCTGAAGGGAGCAGAGAGAAGCAGCCTGGCCTGTGCCCATCCTGGTGATGATGGTTGGCGTAAAGAAGGGAGGAAGCCCTGATACCGGCCTCTATGGGGCCCAAAAGACCACTTGGATGCATGAAGACTGTGGCTTTGGGGGCATGCAGGGAGCCCACCACGGGGCAGGATCGGTGGAGTCAGGATGGGTGTGTTGAGTCGATGGCAGGGCGGAGTCCTCCACTGCAGTCACAGGCAGAGCTCAGCAGTTGGGGCCTGGTGGGGAGGATGCTGGAGGAGCCGCGAGGAAGATGATGAAAGGGAGCTGTGGTCCCTGCTTTGGTAGATGATAGCAAGGAAGCCCGAGCAATGCCTTCGTTCTGGAGCAGTGACCACACATGTACCCTCAGCCGGCAAGTCCTGGGGAGATGTGGATGCCATAAATGGGGGAACATGGAGAACACCCAGGAATGTAAGGTTCTCTGTCCCTTTATATGGATCACATCTCAGTGCCAGACACTGAGGAAGGCTTCTGGATCTTATCTCCAGCCAGGGACTCTGGAAAACCAGCAGCATGGGCATGGGGCCACCATGAGACAAGAAACGAGAGCAGCGTTTACCTCAAGGAGAAGCTATGAACAAGAGCACAAGTCCCAGCTTGTAAACACAGTGGTGAGTCCCCTCAGAAGGGTGTGTTGCAAAGGTTAGACCTCAAGAGCTTCACGAGGCAATTGGAAGGGTAAGATGCTGTAACTCCAGAAGAGCTGGCATTTTCACCACGTTGGAACAAGTTCATACCTAAGAAAAGCAAAGAGACAGAGGGTAGAAAAACCCATGATGTAAATCAGTCCAACTGAAACCTAAGAGAAAGAGCAGAGAATGCATTCAGCTGGGTTTAGGACTTCTCAGGACACCTCAGACCCTTTCTTCAAATGGAGCACTTTCTCCAAAGTGTTCTTAAACAAACCACCTCTGGCTTTGTGCAATGGACAGGAAGCATTATGATCAGTCCTTTCTAATCCATCATGGGAGCCCCTTAGAACTCTGCTTTCTAAATGCTGAATGACACAGGCTGCTTAGAGCAGGTAAATTCTGATCATTCATAAGAAGACCTTGGGGACAAGGTCTCAGACAAAATTGAGAAGCTATTTGACTGGTTGTGAACCACTTCAGAGGAGAACAAAGTGCATTCTCTCAGCATGAATACGAGAGGGCTTTACACACATTAAGGAGATCTGGATCCTAGGATTAGCTTTCAGGATAGGCATGACACAAACACTCTGGGAGTGTCAGCTTCCCTTCTAGCTGGGGATTTCACTCAAGGGCATTCCACCGGGAGACGCCCCAGGAGAAGAGTCCCCCGATGCAGCACAGGATATTGCCAGGGCAATGGGAACTCTCATCACTAAACACCCGTTTCCCCCTTTTGAACCCCTCACCTAGCCACGAGTATGTCAAAAAATCTTCAAGGACTTACCATTTTAGGAACATTCCTCAAATAAAGGCTAAGCTAAAGAACCTCATAGACCCTTTCTGGTTCTTAATTTCCATGAAAATCTATAACTATCAGTTTACAGTTTTGTGCATTTTCTGATGCAACATGTAAATGATGTTTATTTAAAGGGTCAAAAAAAAGTTACTGTTATTTGAATAGGTGTTGACTGGAAATCAGATTAATTGTGCCAAGAAAAGTTTTTCTGGGGAATAGTTTGTGTAAAAAAGAAAACAAAACAATTCTAAAATACAAGAATCTGTTTCTGCTGGAAGAGACACGGTCAAGGATGAAAACAGGTCTTAATTATGCTAATTTTTGGCTCTTTGCTGTATATTAAGTATGTGGTAATAAAGAACGTGCCTAAGCACGAATGGACAGGGGTATTTTGATTCTACTCGGATTTTACTTTCACTCTGTTTGTCAGCCTGACATGGGGGCAGCACAATAGAAACTTTCACTCTGTTTGTCAGCCTGACATGGGGGCAGCACAATAGAATTCTGAGGAATGACCTTAGAGAGTGCTATTTTGCAGAGGAACAATATTCAAGAACAAATACATATTTTTGGTATTTTTAAGAAGATATTAAAATGGAGAGTTAATGAGTGTGCATCAAAAACATGAAACAATGCATGTGTAAACAGCTGGGGTACCTGGGAACATGAGATGATTTTATGAAATAGAGCGGAAGGCAGTACTAACACAGTGTCCAAGTCAGAATGCAGCTTCTTAAGAATTCTATGTTACTTTTTTTTTTTTTTTTACCACACGCCTGAATGTCCTGGTCTTTCAACAACGCAAATTAACTAACATCAATCAATAATTTTGAAAAAATAAAATTCTCAAATGTGATGATACTGTTTGATATCATTACAGCAGGCATTTCTAAGACATTTAGCACATTTTGGTCCTTCAAAACACTTTTCAAATTCAACCACATGTAAGAATTCCTCGCTAATCTCAGTCATCTCCCCAAATCCTCAACTCTTTGCAGCTAATATGGTTAACCTGATTATTAACTATTAGTATTCAGTCATCAGTTACGAATGCCCCAGACTTAGCATCTAAGGTGCCACCCCAGTCTTGATGTTGCAGGATAGGAGAGGTGGGTGAGGCAGAATTCATGAGCTATGGAGTGATGAGACCAAGGTCCTAACTAAACTCCTAGCACTGTGATTGATCTCCAAGCCGACTTTCTGCTCCTTGTTATTCTCCTGCATTCTTCATATCTACCAGAAGTGTCTGATGAGCTCACTGCTCCCAATTGGCCCAGCCCAATGGCCACTTCCTCAAATGACCTCTCCTGACCGCTGCACCACAGCTGTGGCCTGAAGCTGTTGCATCACCCAATACTTTGCTTCCATCCCACTCATCACTGTCCATTAGTATTGATGATAATCTGTTCCTGTATGAGTGGGCCACACTTTTTCCCCACCTCCAGGACAATGTGGCATCCTCCTGGACCCACCACTAACCAGGGGTCTGTTGTGCTACTTAGACAATCTGGACAATCTCAGTTGGTTCATCTATATCCTGATATTTGAACACTGTCTATTTCATAAAGCTGGGGTTATTTCTATAACACTGTGCAACCACCAATGTAGAATGCTCTTTAACTTAATCTTTCTACTACCAGTAGCCCTTGTCTTAATAACACACACGTGTAATCAATTAATCATTCTGTTTACAGATAAAGTGGTTTTGAGTGAACACATGGAATGGAAAAAAACAAACAAACAGGGCACAAAGAACTAAAGTATCAATATCGTGATGAAAAGGGAAAATACAGATTTTGTGTGTGTGAAATAAATGTCACAAAGCCAACACAATTTCAAAAAAGGACTAAAAACATTGGGCCTACAATGAGTGTCGCTAAACTGAGTGGTTGCTCCCCATCTCATCAAAGCTGCCTTCTTTTTTTGTTTTTTTTGTGTGTGTGTGTGTGTGGTTTTTTTTTTTTTTTTTTGAGACGGAGTCTGGCTCTGTCGCCCAGGCTGGAGTGCAGTGGCCGGATCTCAGCTCACTGCAAGCTCCACCTCCTGGGTTTACACCATTCTCCTGCCTCAGCCTCCCGAGTAGCTGGGACTACAGGCGCCCGCCACCTCGCCCGGCTATTTTTTTGTATTTTTTAGTAGAGACGGGGTTTCACCGTGTTAACCAGGATGGTCTTGATCTCCTGACCTCGTGATCCGCCCGTCTCGGCCTCCCAAAGTGCTGGGATTACAGGCTTGAGCCACCGCGCCCGGCCCAAAGCTGCCTTCTTACTCCTGCTTCTGCAGCTGCCTGAAATCTTGTCACCGAAGTCCCTTGGACATAGGTTCTTCTAGTCCCATGGCTTTTCAAATTACTCTATAGACGTATTCATCATGCAGTCTTTTAAAAACAGGGAACATGAATTCTATCAGAAACAGTCTTTGGAAGTCACACCCTGGAGCCTCCAGGCAGGTGGCCAGCTTCATCGTGGACACCCCGTCTCATCCTTACGGCACCGCTGCCCGCCGTGTGGGTGCACTCCTGCTGTGATGGCAGCACTGACCCTGCTGCGATGGCAGGTGCTACACCTGCACACGCAATCGGTGTGTTTGCACTGAGATTTTCAGGGTTGGTTTTTAAGTGACACTACGTGTCAAGTGCAATCTTTAGAAAGTTCACTGCCAGTTCTTCACACAGGAATGATTTTACTTTTATTTACTCAAAGGCAGCAAGGTCTTGCCTCTAACAACAGAGACTAAACATAGTAGTAGGCTTAGCTGTGTCCATGGTGAGTCCTCAGTGATTACTACGGTGGAAGCTTTGACCTCTGTGCAACGTATATTTGCTGTGGCGATGCAGGAATATCGGGCAGCAGCGGTGACCTAGTCCTTGTGTGGGGATGTGGATGTAAGGGAAGGCTGGGCTTGGGCGGGGTTTCCTGGCTGGCATATGGGAGTCTGTCTGTGTGCTCAGGGCCCCACATTTGTGCAAGCAGCATGGAGATGCTCATGTTCCTGGTTGCAGTACTTATGCATGGGGTGGGACGCCTGATATTCCATGGGCCTGGTTTGGAGAGAACATCAATTACCCAGATATAAGCACAGCTCTGGCTCTAATTATTTCTCAAAGGTTAAAACATGTTGTCCTGTGTTTTGCGGTATCTGTGTCATGAGTCTTCCCTTACTTTCTATGGCTTTCAAACGTGTTGATTTAAGGCAGCCCAGGGACCATCCTAAAAGTACAAGAAAGCAGAAGCAGTTGGAAGTGGGCCCAACCCTACGACCTCCTAAAGTGTGCATTGCTTCCAGGAAGCTGGGGTCGGGGAGTGGGGCAGGCAAAGCACCCTTCGGAAACACTCAGCCCCTCTCCGCTTTGGTGATGTTTAACTCTCTGCCAAAAGCTGTTCCTTGTGCTCTTCCAACCCTCCTCTTTTTCTGTTCATCCTGCAAGACCAGTGACTGCTGCTTGTAATCTGCTATGGACAAGGCTCTGCATTCACCACAGGAACTGTCAAGACTGCATGGCACATTCCAACCTTTCCATCTATACTTATAAATCGTAGGAAAAAAATAATATATTTTTGCAATTAAGTATGCATTGGTCTGTCTCTTTCAGAAATATTTTTGGGTATTATGGTGTTGTCAGAATTAAGGCTCCTGTTTATTCTAAGAGAGAAACTGTGTGGGTGTTATGCTAGCATCATTCCTGGCATTTGCCTGTTTCGCTAGATGCAAAAACACAGGGCCGAGGCATGGCCCTGGACTTGCACCATCCTTGTTCTGCAGCTGATAGCATCTGCCATCGTTGCCTTACTAGAAATGAATTTTCCCTTTTGTGTTTTTATGGCGCATCATATTTTAGAGTATTAACCTCTTACTGCTGTTTTAAGAGAACCTGAAGACCCCATCTGTAAGCATCACTCTGGCCTCCTTGCATAGGGAACAAAACACAAGAAAGAAAGAAAAGAAAGAGGAAGGAAGGAAGGAAGGAAGGAAGGAAGGAAGGAAGGAAGGAAGGAAGGGAGGGAGGGAGGCAGGGAGGGAGGGAGGGAAGGAAGGAAGGAAGGAAGGAAGGAAGGAAGGAAGGAAGGAAGGAAGGAAGGAAGGAAGGAAGGAAGGAAAGGAAGGAAGGAAGGAAGGAAGGAAGGAAGGAAGGAAGGAACTCGCTCCCTGCATCTGGCCGGCTGATGGGAAGACAAGAACAGTAACTAGGAAGCTGGATGGCCTCTGGAAGTCTCAGGAGTCCAGTGGTTCCCCAAGATGCCCCAGACTGTCAATTTTTCCCTAAAATGAAACAAGAAAGGGTAACAAGGATGCACCCACACAAGTGGGTCCACTGGTAATGCAGAGTGAAAAGGTCATGTCCTCTGCCATCCTGGAGCCTCTTAATTCCATGCAAGCCACCGCCTGTCCAACACAGGGCCTTCCGCATCTGCACATGAGGGTAATAATCCACAGACATCTCGGCTTTGTTCTAAAGTTTTCACGAACGTGCTTGTGCAGAACACGTAGCATGCATCAGGTTAAGCTACTGGTTATGGAAGGTTCTGGAGACATGCTGCAAAGCCCGAAATTGAGGGAACTGGGGTACACATCAAACAGACTTTATTGTTGTATGACTCACTCCTGGTTTGTTAATTCCCCAAAAAATGAAAGAGGAAAACAAAGGTCGGGAATCATAATGGTGCATAATTGGTCTATATTCCACACCAACTATGATATGAATTCCTTTCATTCTAAGAATTTGGATGAGAAAAAGGTATTTTAAAGAACATTCAGATAGCCCTACCCTGATATCCCATGCAATTCACCCAGTCATCACAGGTCACCTTAAAAGTCAATATTGTTGCAAAAACTTGATGCAAAGACTCCACAGATACACATACACTAATACAAACAAAAATAGATTCTGCTGAATTATTAGGGGCAATGTAACTGTGTTGGTAGCTGGATATTCATTGTTAATAAAACGTTTATCAGAAGCTGTTAAATGGAAGATGACTATAACAAGTCTTATGCATTTCAAAATTGTTAAATAAATGCCCTTTGAACTTAAAAAATGGGAAGCTTCTGAATAAAACAAGAATGAGAGAAAAGTGGTGTGATTGGGTGGCATAAGAATACACAGAACAGGCTGTTGGACATCTCACTTCAGTTGGAGAAATTAGACCTACGACCAGGACATGCCTTTAGAGCTCTTCGTATTTTTTCCTATTTTAAGTCACTCAAAAGGATTTGTCTTGAAATGAAAATGAAAAACAGATAGAAAATACAGTAAATGTGCACTTTCCGAGGAAAGACGAATGGAGAACTTTCGGCAAGAGGCTTTGCTAAATGCCATTTTCTTCACCAGAAACACATCTGTCAGAGCCAGCTCTGCTTTCTTGGCCACCTTCTCCTGTCACAGTACTCTCAGCTGCCATACCTTTGTCGCTGTGTGCATTTCTTTTACAGTTTAAAATATTAAAGAGCTAAAGTTTAAGCACAAATAGAAACAATTTTCTCTTAAGGGTATTTTAATAACAAACCTTTGCAGTTGTTTGTGTGTTTTCTTGTCCAAAAAAAAAAGTGGTTTTCTCCAGCTTTGAGTATCTAGAAGTTTCCCTTCTGACACAGGCCAGGCCTCAGACCTATTTGTGGGACTCTCAGATGCAGCGTGTGTCTGGAAAGGACCGGGGCATCCGTTTCTCTTGGCAGCGCGCTGAGCGGCACTCTACACCCGCATTCCAGCAGGGTTATTAGTCAAAGTAATAGTTTATTTTCTTCAGCAGAAAAATAAACCCTGATGCACTCAACACAGCAGTTCCCTGAGCCATACTTGGGCTTTGTTTGACTTAGGAAGTGCTCTTATTATGAAAAATTATTCAATAATGGATGAGGAGTCTGTGAAAACTTCTCCCACACAGCATCAATTTACCTGAATTATATGGCACTGCCACTGAAAAGGACCACCAAAGGTTATCTCAGGCCTGACAAGGGCCAGAGGAGGAAACTGCCTGGGGAGCTGGGTTTCAAGGCGGTCCTCCATCCGCACCCCGCAGCCCTGAAACTTACAGCAATGAAAACTGCCCTTTCTGGGAAAGCAGAGGTTGTCTGCCTCAGACAAAATAGTTGATCTCTTATAAATATGAGCATGCCTAGCAGCGTATGTAAGAGGTGAGAGCGTAGGCTAAGTCACAGCCATCACAAAAGCACCATTCGCTCTCAGGGGTTACAAATGCACGCTGCACTATTTATTTTTAAACATGTTCCTAAAACAAGGTTTAATTCAGGACTCACGTAAGTGTTGCTTTTCTTTATTTTAAATGTCGGCAATATTTTAGGGATGTGAGGACTGAACTTTACTCTTCCTAATGCTCCTTGTCCTTTAGCATAGTCTTGGAAATTCAGTATGGTATGCACTTTGTCTGGGTGCAGTGGCAGGGTGCCTCTCCCCCAGGCTTGCTCCTCCTCATTGCCATCTCCGGGTTTCCCTGCAATAGTCACACAGAAAGCTGAAGTTGCAATTGACACCCCAGTAGGCATCTGCCCTCCAAATTCCTCACTCGCTGCTCAGACAGTTAGCCCCTTTTTCCAGGGAGGCTTCCTATACCCATGAAGAGCTTGGATTTTCCCGAGATGTGTAACTGTGAGACCTTGTGGGTGACCCTTTGCCTCTGAATTTTCATGGAGTCATCAAAGAATGAGGCAATTGCTCTGGGACATCTCAGTTGTATTTCTTCTGGAATGCAGAGTCCAGGGTTTTCCTTCTGATCCTCCACCTGGGTCTCTGGATGCCTGGAGGCCACGATGGTGGAAAGAGCCGACCGTCCCTCCTAAAGACCTTCACCTTCCCTTTGAATTTTAGAACTGTTACTAAAACAGACAAGAAAGAGGCTCAGGTCTTGTCTTTCTATCTGGTGGCCCAAACTGTTTCGAGAAAGATGAAGCGGAGAAGAATAACACAAAATATAAGCTGAGAGGCCCAGATCTTCACTGCAGCTTCCCAAGGCCCCTGTCGGCATCTGCAGAGTCTTCAGGCTGCACTGGGGCCACTCACAGATGACCAGGGCCCCGTCCACAAGCACCAACCTGTCCTGGCCGAGCCTGCTCAGCACGACCAGGACACAGAGCAGGCCGCGTCCTGGGTGGCCCGCACATAGGGTATTGCTACACGAGAGCCAAACGAACAAAGACAGAACACACCCAGGTTATCTAACATTTGTTGAAATTTCTAAATGATAAATGCTGTTGTGTTTCAGGTAATATAGCCATTTATACCAAAAAATCTTCTGCAAAATGGTGCATTTTCAAAATGAAAATATACACATATGATTTAAATCATAAATTACATTCATTATGACAAACAATTGTGAATGGACACTGCATGGAAATGAGCAAGAGATTTTAGACTTTTGGGTAAAATCAGAGCAAATTATTGATATGTGTTAATTCAATGACATGGAACCAACATTCAAGAGCTATAAGAGCTCACGAAGCCCCTGGGATGTTAGAGCTAATGGTTTCTCTCCAGTTACTTCTTTTTTGAAGCCTCTCTCACAGCACACCCATGTTCCTGATATGTCTTCACTTCACCTGCAGACTCAGGGCCTCCAGGACAGGAACCAGGGCTCAGGTAATTCCATTGGTTCTGTGGGGCCTGGTTGAAGGTTTGAGAGGAAATATACAGCTTTTGCCTGCCACGCTGTCTTCATGAGAAATACCAGGGAGGAGTTTTGGGAGCCTCGGTTTCCCCACTGTGTAACAGGGAGACCACGGAGAAGTCAGTGGTTAGCTTTTCTTTCTTTCTTTTATTTTATTATTTATTTATTTATTTATTTGTTGAGACGGAGTCTCACTCTGCGGCCCAGGCTGGAGTGCAGTGGCCGGATCTCAGCTCACTGCAAGCTCCGCCTCCCGGGCTCACACCATTCTCCTGCCTCAGCCTCCCGAGTAGCTGGGACTACAGGCGCCCGCCACCTCGCCCAGCTAATTTTTTGTATTTTTAGTACAGACGGGGTTCACCGTGTTAGCCAGGATGGTCTCGATCTCCTGACCTCGTGATCTGCCCGGCTTGGCCTCCCAACGTGCTGGGATTACAGGCGTGAGCCACCGCGCCCGGTCAATCAGTGGTCAGTTTTTCTAGCTACCATTTGCCTGGTCTGACAACTGGGAAAAGGCAAGCTCTCCATCCCAGCTGGGTAAGAGCATGAAAGGTGTGGGGTGTGGGTCATTGTCACAGCGGCAGGCGGACCTCGCAGCTTGTGCCTTTGGCTGCCATCACCCCAGTGAGGAGCCTCGTCAGGGAATCCCAGGGCAGGGCTTGCAGACACCAGCCTTGACTTCCCGAGGTTATGGGCCGACGTCCTGTGGCTTGGGTCCTCGCCTGTCCCCCTTTCCATCAGGGCAGCTGAAGGCTTAAGTGCTTTTGTGTTTAGTCATTCATAAATAGTCTCTGCTATAACATTTCTAAACACAATGGGACATGTTTAGCTTTTCCCAGAGTGACATTGGACTCCAGCATCGCCAGGACCCAGGCAGCCAGCCCAGGATGGAAGGTCTGCTTTCCCAAGCTGGGCCACGGAGTCATTAGTCATTATATTGAATGGTATGTTTTTGCCTAGAGCTCTTCTGTTCATAGACTCTGATTTCAGAGGCCAGGACCGCAGGCTCCACAGTTAGAGCTGGGGATAATTGCCCGAAGGGGCCGTGGCACAGAGGTGCTGCTGGATCCCTCTCAGGATGCGAAACCAGCCCCTCTGTCTGCCCGCCCTCGCTGGGCTGCTGCAGGGCCCATGGCTTTCAATCCTCCACTCAGCTCTGAGCACAGCCCAACAAACCCCAGCCAAGAAACACCAACAACATTTCAGTAAAAATGATAAAATTACGGGAAAGAGGAGGGGATGAAGTTGCACTTTGTAAAGCATCTTTGAAAGTTAAAAAAAAAAATTCTCTCGATTTATGAAAGCTTATTTTAAATATGCCCAAGAAGTTGTTTAATTTGGGGAAATAGAGGAGGAATTGCTGTTTCTGGAAGACAGTGTATGCAGGAGAACTTTGCTGAAAGCACGTGGCAACACTTCTTCCTCAGATTAAAACTAAGCATCATTTTTATGTTGTGAAAATTGCCACACTTACTTCACTTAATAAAGAAAAATCTCATACTGTGACTGAATTTAAACTAGGAGGAGACTTTCATCTCGGAACAATTACACAAACACTTTCACATATTAAGACGCCATTAGTAGGGCTGGACTCTTTCCCGAGCATCGGCTTGTAATATTTTCTGAACAATTTCTTTAAAATGTTTTTTCTCTTATTATGCTTTCCTATTGCTTCTATAATTATTTTAATTATCGTTTTTAGTGGATGTTTGGTAGCCAATGCTGGGAGTGGGATTTTACAAATGTAGGGCCGCTTGCTGAGGTAAATTCAGCAAGTCACCTGTGCACCCAGAGAAGGGCTAATTTTAACAAGTCCCCATTTGAAGGAGCGCTTGTGACATTTAGTGTCTTAATGTTTCCAACTCCAGACCTTCAATTTTGATCCTAAACGGGAGTGTCTGGCAATGTACAAATTACAACCCACTAGAAACAAGAGATTTTAATTTAAAAACAAAAATTGGCAATGCATATTTATTTATCTAATGATGGGGAGGAAAAGAGTCTCGAGAGCACTGATGCTGTGTGTCTATTAAGATGATATTTCAGTCTTTAAAACCTTTTGCCTGGAGGAAAATGCTCACTTTCTTGCCAGGTCTGGGATATCTGCTGTCAAGAGTGAGTTTCTACATATGAACTGGAAGCTGCTGGAATAAATATGACACAGATGATCAATTTTCGAAAGGAAAATAGAGCACTATTGGACATTTCCGTGCTGTTTACTTAACATTTTAATACATTGTTAATTCACTTTAAAGCTTAAATGAGGAAGACTCATGTTTTCACAACATAAAAGCAAAAAGACGTCCCTTGAATGGTGCCGTGGCTGGACTGGCGCGTGGCTCCCTCTCCTGCTGGCTGCTTTCTTCTTTCCGATGGGAAACATTGCCCGTCGGAGAGAGTAGGAAACCATCTCCAGGAAGCTGTAACTCAGCAGGCCTTTCTACCTCTTGGCAGGAAAGGTTTTGAATGTACCTAAATAAAGCTTCCCAGCCTCATCTTCCTGGGAGGTGGCCCTGGGCAGCACTTAGCCCACTTCCTAGGAAGCACCAACTTGGGGATGAAACCCCTTCACGTGGAACCTTTTTCACCTGTGGGTTCTTGTACGGGCTGCAGACAAGGAGCCAATGCAGTCGCAGGACAGGTGGCTGGGCCCAACCGTAAGGGAGAAAGGTGTCTCATGTCTGTCTTCCCTGTCAGTGTCGCCTCCCGCCTTCTCTTCTTCTGACTCCTCTACTGCTGCCCCGTCGGCTCCTTCCCAAACCCTCATGCTCCCACATGTCTCCCCTCCCCA
The DNA here is from genome assembly GCF_003255815.1 of Theropithecus gelada. Lineage (NCBI taxonomy): Eukaryota > Metazoa > Chordata > Mammalia > Primates > Cercopithecidae > Theropithecus > Theropithecus gelada. The sequence goes on along the minus strand of NC_037673.1, from coordinate 3,463,480 downwards.
CATTGCACGTACCGGCCTTTCTTTTTTTTTTTCCACTGCAGAGACCGAGTCTCACTCTGTTGCCCAGGCTGGAGTGCAGTGGCACAATCTCCACTCACTGCAACCTCTGCCTCCCGGGTTCAGGTGACTCTCCTGCCTCAGTCTACCAAGTAGCTGGGATTACAGGCATAACACCAGGCCCAGCTAATTTTTGTAGTTTTCGTAGAGATGAGGTTTCACCATGTTGGCCAGGCTGGTCTTGAGCTCCTGACCTCAGGTGATCTACCCGCTTTGGCCTCCCAAATTGCTGGGATCACAGGCGTGAGCCACCACACGCGGCCCGGCCTTTCTTTTATATTCCAATTGTTATTCTTTACTTTCTCCTCTACTTTCTCCTTTCGATGTCTGAGAACAGATTATGATTAGAAAAGATACAAGTGGCTAATCTAAAACCCAAATTAAGGCTAGGTGTCCACTATATACTCTTTTTAGAAAAAAAGATTAACCAATGGCAGGCGAATAACCATAACAGCTTTCATGTGTTACATCTAGTTTGTGCCAGTTGTTTTTCTGAGAAGCTGCTCATAAATCCATTTCAAGTCTCACAAGCAGGATGTGGAGCCTGGGACTCAGAGAAGTCAATTAACTTTAACAAGAGCACACAGCTATTTAGTAATGTGGTGGGAAGATCTCAGGTTTTGCTGGGCTTCAAAGCAAACTCATGCAGTTTTTACCATATTTGGTACGCTGCAGTGGGATTCCTACTGATTTTTAAATGCTTAAAGAACAGGAGTGTTTCTCACATTTTCTGTTTATATTCTTGTACGTGTACATAAGCAGCTCATGTTTTATTGGGAATTTTCCAAAGTTTTTACCTTGTCCAATAAAAATAAATCTCTAATGTTGTGTGCTATTGCTTTAAACTGGAACTGGAAAAGGTAAAAATAAAAGAAGACATCAAATAATGATGCTTGCATGTGTTTTCTCCTCCCAAGCACGAGGCAGCCAGACAGGCCATTGCTGATGATGGCAGAAAGACTATGACATGGCACAGCCTGCAGGGCAGCCTCACAGGCCTGTAGGAAGGACGCTTGCCCAGGCTGAAATTCTATGAGAATCACTTCCTCTCATTGCAATACACTGGCATCTGGACAACATGCAAAGAAGCAAGAATGTCCTCAGCCCTTGCAAGCTGGCCAAGATGTGCATTGCACCATGCAGCTTGCATCCACAACCCATGATGCAGGTGCAGGGACGCTCTAATGGCACCAGTGAGGGAAGAAGCCAGCACAGAACCAGGGCAGCTCTGCACGGGATGATGTTCCACCCTGGGAGGAGTCACTGAAGCGAAGGGCTCAGACTTCCGGTGTTCGGGCCCAGTCTGGAAATGGAACTTGCTATGCGAGATTCCGTGAAGGTGTATTGCTCTGCAGAAAAGCTCTGTTAGCAAGGAGTTGATAAAAAATAAAAATAAAAATAAAAAAAACACACAATGCTCGTGCAGAGAGTTATTTTCCAGTTGGCACCTGTAATCATGACAACCTGCTTTTCTTCAACTGAGAAACATTGAGTTACTGATTTATGATAATTCCATGTGCCATTTAAATAGAGTTGAGGGTTTTTTCTTTTTTTTTTTTTTCATAAAGGAACTAGAATGTTAAAAATAATGATGATTAGTATCATGATATTAGAGACTGTCACCACCTGGGAAAGTAGTAGAGTCTCTTACAACTTTGGAAATCTATGCTCTGCAAATCCAGGCTCATAGACTGACTCCAGTTTTATGACAACATGACTTAGCCAGGCTCAAAGCATTTAAGTTAAAAGCATATGACTTATAGAAAAGTCTCTGAAGCATTTGTAGTGTGTTCAGGTCTGGGAAGTCTTTACGAATATGTGTGGATGGATGAGGATGATTCGTGTAGGCACAGAAGCAGTACTGGCCCTGGTGACCCCACAGAAGAGGAGGCGGTGCACTGCTCCAGTCCTTGGTGCCCCAAATCCACACACGTTCCCCAAATCTGCCATGTGCTGTCCAACGTCAGGGAAGTTATTCCACTTCTGAGCCTTAACCACCCAAAGGGTCAGTTTTCTGGATCAAAGATGGAGCAATAGCATATGCACAGACACAGAGTGCAGAGCCCACCAACATGGAAAAAGAGCGTGTGCACCCACACAGAGACGCAAAGGCCACGGAGATGGAGGGAGGGCATGTGTACCCACACAGAGACGCAAAGGCCGTGGAGATGGAGGGAGGGCACGTGCACCCACACAGAGACGCAAAGGCCATGGAGATGGAGGGAGGGCATGTGCACCCACAGAGATGCAAAGGCCATGGAGATGGAGGGAGGGCATGTGTACCCACACAGAGATGCAAAGGCCATGGAGATGGAGGGAGGGCATGTGCACCCACACAGAGACGCAAAGGCCATGGAGATGGAGGGAGGGCATGTGCACCCACACAGCGTGTTACTGTCCTAATGCTGGACCATGCTAAAAGTCTTTTTTTCTTTACACCAAATTCACTTTTTCTTGGGGTCTGAGCATCTTGCATCTGAACACATGGACATGATGCACGGCTCCCGGGTTGTGAAGCAGAAGCTTGAAGGGCACCGTCAGGTTTTTTTACACAGCTATTCAGGTAAACCTCCCCGAAACGGAGTCATCCACTCCCCTTGTCTTGGAGGCGCCTGAAGATTCTTCCTCTCCGAAGGCCCTCGGCAGCTGCTAGAGTCACATTCAGTGGGCATTCTGGCTCAGGCGCTGCTGATACTCCCATCCACTGTGTCTCTACAGCAGCTCTGTGTGGTAGACAGCGCTACCTTCTCGTTTGGAGATGAGAGGAATGAGGCTTGGGCAGTTGAAGAAACCTGAGTAAAAGGACAAAGCTAAATATCAAAACCAGATTCCACGCCTCCCCATGCCTGGAGTCTTCTCTCTGAATTCTATTGCAGGATCAAGAGTCTATTGGAATATTGGAATTAAGGAGACCCTGTTGTAGTAAAGGCACACACCTCAATGTATGAAGATGCAAAGACCACAGGTTGAGTTTGAAGCCAAAAACAATTGGTGAGAAATCAGGGAAGCTGGTGGTTTCATGCCATGAAGATAAGAACTAGTCATGAGGCCAAACTTTAAATAATTCACTTGGTTGATTAGTGTCATGGAAGCACAGTTTCATAGTCAGATTTTCGTCTCAAGGTTCAGTAAAAGGCAGACAGGAAAATTAAGAAGATAAACATGGGTACAGAAATCCCAAAAGTAAAGAGGTTGCACAGAAAAAAAAAAAAAGAAATGAAAAAAATTCAACATGTTTGTGCACTCTCGCAATAATTTTCTTCTTTTAGAGCTTCGTATTTATTTATTTTTATTAATTGACACACATTCCAGTAACTTTTTTTTTTGAGACAGAGTTTCACTCTTGTTGCCCAGGCTGGAGTGCAATGATGCAATCAAGCGATTCTCCTGCCTCAGCCTCCCCAGTAGCTGGGATTACAGGCATGGGCCACCACGCCCGGCTGATTTTGTATTTGTAGTAGAGATGGGGTTTCTCTATGTTGGTCAGACTGGTCTCGAACTCCCAGTCTCAGGTGATCCACTCGCCTTAGCCTCCCAAAGTGCTGAGATTACAGGCATGAGCCACCGCGCCCAACTCCAATAACTTTTAAACCATGAGAAAGCATTTCCATATTGTTACACCCATAGCCCAGCTGCCAACTCAGCCATGCTCCTGCTAATGGAATAAGAAGTTTCCCGAGTCCACCACCCCTTATTATCTGCCTTTTATTCTTACTAAATATAAGTCGATTCATCCTGAAAGAAAAAGACAAATATAGCATTGTCTAGCTCTATAGAATAAATTAACTAGCTAGCAACTACTTTATAAGAGCTTCGTAGTGATAACAGAGAGAGAAACTCACATTTCAGTAACCATGACAAGGAAAACCAAATTTTTACTTGGATATGTGGCTGTTTTTTCAAGCTCTCGCCACACCTATCCACATATTTGGAAGTATTCAGATGTTTAGGTCCATTGACAAATTCTGTGGATAACTTGATAAAACTGAACTAAGTGATTAAATAGTTTGAGAGATTAAAGCAAATCTGTAGAGTTGACAGGTTAACAAAAATTACCTTTGATTTTTAAAATTATATTCTTTATGCACTATTACCTATCTTTTATATTTTTACCAGATTAATCCTCCAAAAACTCTCCCCATCATGGTATTCCCTCTTCTAAACCTCCCAGCCCTCCTTTACCCCTACCCCATCGACGTAAGAAAATCTCCTGGTAGCTCACGCCTGTAATCCCAGCACTTTGGGAGGCCGAGGCGGGCGGATCACGAGGTCAGGAGATCGAGACCATCCTGGCTAACACGGTGAAACCCCGTCTCTACTAAAGCTGTAGTCCCCGCTATTCGGGAGGCTGAGGCAGGAGAATGGCATGAACCCGGGAAGCGGAGCTTGCAGTGAGCCGAGATAGCACCACTGCACTGCAACCTGGGCGATAGAGTGAGACTCCATCTCAAAAACAACAACTACAACAACAAAAACAACAACAACAAAAACCTCTTAAAGAAACTGTTAGGACTTTTGCTTCCTTGACTCGGAATCACAGGCATTGGTCCATGTTTGTGTTCTGCCAGGCTGCAGTGTGTGGTGGTGGTGTTTGCCTCTGCTCACCCCTCTGTTATATATCAAATAATATTGCCAGCCTCCCTCAATGACAACTTTCTACATTTGCCTAATCAAGCATCCATTTACAATAATTCATGTTTCCTTATATCTTGAATATAAAACAAAAATTTCCCAATGCAATGAGCCATTCATGACAAGTCACTGTTATTTACATGTGTGTTTATTTTTGCTTACTGGTACAGTAAAATATTTTATATAAGTGTATTAACTACTTGTAAGTCTTTGTACACTGAATATTCATAACTTTTGTTAGTTTTTAGATTGTCATGCTGTCTTTTTGGTTGTATGAGATTTTATGTATTAAGATTTTCAAACTTCATTCTAATTTGTCAAATGCCTTTTAATTCTTATGGTATTTTTGACAATTATAATTTTTGCATTTTTATGATATTAAACCTCAATATTTCCCTTTACAATTTTTTTTTTAACTTTTCTATTTAGAATGGCTTCACCAAACCCCAAGGTTTAGGGGTCCAGTTTTGATACTGAACACAAATCTATCTGAAATGTATGCTGTGGTGTTGAGAAGCATAGAATATGATTTTTGTTGCTGTTTTTGCTATTTCATGGCTCATCGCTTTCTCTCGCCATTCATCAGCTCTTTTCTCCATTCCTCAGACACGGACCTTCTAATGCAGAGGGACCTGAATGCATCAGTCACAGGATTTTTTTTTTTTTTTTTTTTTTTTTGAGACAGAGTCTCCCACTGTCGCCTGCACTGAAGTGCAAGTGCAATGGTGCAATCTCGGCTCACTGCAACCTCCGCCTCCCAGGTTCATGTGATTCTCTTGCCTCAGCTTCCCAAGTAGCTGGGATTACAGGTGCACACCACCACACCTGGCTAACTTTTTTTTTTTTTTGTACTTTTAGTAGAGACGGGGTTTCACTATGTTGGCCAGACTGGTCTCGAACTCCTGACCTCGTGATCCACTCGCCTCAGTCACAGGACTTTTTAACTGAAACTGATGTTCTTAAAATCCTCTCCTTTTAGAGAACACTGAGATTTAAAGAATGTCTGTGGTGTGTTGCTGACATAAAGCCCAGCCTTCAGGGCCATGCCAGGAGAAACCCTGCATTGTTGCATCATTCCTGCAATGTGGACATAGCTGTCACCCACTTTGAGGTTCCAACCTACAGACATGGCCCGTGTAGGATGCGCCGTTACCAAAAGGGTCCCTGATGAGTAAGGAAATGTCAATTAGCCTTTCCAGATTGCCTGCAGGGAGCTTAATTTTAGATTCCAGCATCTTTTTCCCTTTTTTTTTTTTTTTTTTCTTTTTTAAGACAGAGTGAGTCTTGCTTTGTTGCCCAGGCTAGAGTGAAGTGTCACAATCGTGACTCACTGCAGCCTCTGCCTCCCGGTTTCAAGCAATTCTCATGCCTCAGTCTCCCAAGTAGCTGGTATTACAGCCATGCACCACCACATCCAGCTAATTTTTGTATTTTTAGTAAAGACAGGGTTTCGTCATGTTGGCCGGGCTGGTCTCGAACTCCTGGGATCAAGTGATCTTCCGCCTCAGCCTCCGGAAGTGCTGGGATTACAGGCGTGAGCCCCTATGCCCAGCCTCAGCACCGGTTTCCAAAGTGTCCCAGGAATCATCAGAGAGCGCTTGTGTTGGAATGTGAGACTGAGAAATGGCTACCAAAAGCTCCCAGGGCTTATGTTTGAAGGTGGAGATGTTTTCAATGTCTTTGCCATTCAGTGCCCCCAACACCTTGGAAGAAGGAGCGCTGGCTCTCTAAGAACGTTTGTTCTGGTATTTGGTGATTTGACAAGGAAAAGGGAAGATACATTTTATTTAAAATTTCCTTGAAAGCAAGATAATGGGACATACCCTTATGTCATGGTTTTATTCCAACCTTTTTTATACTGTAACAAAGGTGCTTTCTGAATATGTTTTTTAATATATCGTGGAAAATGATGTGCATTTTCTTGATCATATTGTTTAACAACCTGCATAACACATTGTTTGTTCTCTTTCAAGTAATATGTTTCAAAACAGTGGTGTTTCTTTTTCTTCTGTTTTTGCTTAAAAGTGAGCTGCTTCTGAGATTTATTTAAAAATTAATTTATTTTTATTCATTACGCAAAACATTGTGACAAGCCCATGGTGTGCTTCAAAGTTGATTGCAATAAAACTTATGTTAGCAAGGCATGCCTATTATAAAATAAAAAAGTATATACATACTTTCATGTCACGTGTTACATCAATGATATTAAAATCATATCAAAGTTCATGTAATTCTCATGTAAAAATACACACATATGTTAAATTAACCTTTTCATATACAGTTAGGAGATAGGTATGAATATATAAAAAAGTAATCCCTGGCTGGGTGCGGTGGTTCACGCCTGTAATTCTAGCACTTTGGGAGGCCAGGCTGGATGGATTACTTGAGGTCAGGATTTGAAAACCAGCCTGGCCAACATGGTGAAACACTGACTCTACTAAAAATACAAAAAAGTTAGTCAGGTATGGGTGGGGGGTGCCTGTAGTCCCAGCTACTCAGGAGGCTGAGGCAGGAAAGTTGCTTGAACTGGGAGGTGGAGGTTGCAGTGAGCTGAGATCGTGCCACTGCACTCCAGCCTGGGCGACAGAGACTCCATCTCAAAAATAAATAAATAAATAAAATAAAAAAGTAAACCCTGATCTCCTTTAAGGATATATCCTGGCGATAACTGTAAAATCATTTAAATTATATAACCAAGTTTGATGTTTTGTCATACAATAGTTTAAAATGATTATACTTCATTTGAAATTAAAGTTATCTGAGGCAGGTCGGGGTGGCTCATACCTGTAATCCCAGCATTTTGTGAGGCCGAGGTGGGTGGATCACCTGAGGTCAGGAGTTTGAGACCAGCCTGGCCAACATGGCGAAACCCCGTCTCTACTAAAAATACAAAAATTAGCCAGGCATGATGGTGGGTGCCTGTAATCCCAGCTACTCAGGAGGCTGAGGCAGGAGAATCACTTGAACCCAAGAGGTGAAGGTTGCAGTGAGCTGAGATCGCGCCACTGCACTCTAGCCTGGGTGACAAGAGCGAAACTCCGTCTCAAAACAAAACAAAACAAAAACAAAAATAAAGTTATCTGAAGCTCTTATTTGAGAAATATTTGTGATGCAGATTTGTGACGAAGCTATTCAGTGAACTGTCTACATTATGAAGTCTGTTTTTTTTTTGTTTTTGTTTGTTTGTTTGTTTTTTAAAATAAACTCAGTTTCTCTTCCTTAAGAAAACAGCAGAAGAGAATTTGGGCCGGTACAGTGCCTCACGCCTGTCTTCCCAGCACTTTGGGAGGCCAAGGTGGGTGGATCACTTGAGCTCAGGAGTTCAAGATCAGCCTGGTCAACATGGCAAAACTCTGTCTCTACAAATAATGTAAAAACTAGGTGGGCATGGTGATGCGTGCCTGTGGTCCCAGATACTTGGGAGGCTGAGTTGGGAGGCTCGCCTGAGCCTGGGAGGCTGGGGTTGCAGTGAGGTGAAATAGCTGAGATTGTGCTACTACACTCTAGCCTCTGTGAGCAAGTGACACCCTGTCTCAATTTTAAAAAAAAAAAGAAAAAGGAAAAAAAAAAAAAAAAAAAAAACGCGCGCGCGAGAGAGAGTGAGAGGGAGAGAGAGAATTTAAATAACATGATTGAAAATTATCACAGTTATGAGGCAGGTTGTCCCAGAGGCCCCGTGCCTGTGTTCCACTGGCTCCCTGCCCTCCTCTCCTGCCTTGGGGCAAGTGCTCTGACTTTCTCACCCACAGAGTCACCCCAACAAGGCCCGCCAGCCAGCCCCCTCTCCTCAGCCCCTGTGCTTTTCCCTGGTGGTGCCTAGGGCTGGGGTCACACATTAATAAGCCTTATACCTCCCCCAGATGCTGATGACTCTCCTTGAGGCAGGACCCAGGTATCCAGCTGGCAAGAGACCCCAACTCAACAGAGTCACACCCCACTCACCCGTTCATTCTTTGACCTCTTTTCATAGACCCCGCACCTCCTCTCTGGGGAGAAGGTTAAGACTTAAACCTCAAGTCAGTGTTTTGTTGAGGGTTTCAGCCGTCCCCGGAGTGCCTGCCTGTTCCAGGCTCTGGCACAGGACTCAGACTTCCAGAGAGTCAGTGGTGGGGATGGAGAAGAAAAAGGTCCCCACTAGGCTTGAGCTGCCCGTCCCCTCAGGCCACCCCCAAAGCCTATGCCCTGTAGCTCTCTGTATCCCAGGCTCTCTCCCAGGTTCTCCTGCTGGGACACAGGAACTGCTGTGAGGTTTCCAGGGTCCCCCTCTCGGGATGCCCCGGTGGCAACTCCCCTCCCTCCTGCCCCAGCCCAGCTACGGCTGTTTCCAGGGACTGTGTGTAGGGAGAGAGGTGACAGTGAATCCTGATTCCCTGGCCACTGCAGGGTGCTGTGACTCTCTTCGCTTGGTGCTTCCTTCGAGAGTTCCTGTAGAACCTACAGGATGAGTTTGAGCTTTTAGAAACGAATTACACATCCACAGATTTCCCTGGAGGTGAAGAAGCAGGAGGATGCTCTCCACCTGTATTGCAAAAGGTAAATGGAACACAAAGTAATAAAAATATGGTCATTATGCAAAACAGCATCCACCTATTAACACGTGGACCTTCTTTCATTAGGAAAATATACAAAAGCAAATGGAGCTCGGCTTATTTGCAGAACTCCCGCTTCCACGGGAAGGACCTCTCTCTAGAGAATATTCAGAAAGTGTACATTTCTAAAGCGCCACTCTAAAGCTTCAGGTTACATATGCAGCAGCAATTCTATATGGGTATTTTCCGTTTCTGTTTTCTGGGTCCTCACATATATTCAATCAGCGACTAAATGGGCTTCCCCAGTGGAGAATGAAAGCCATACAAGGAAGCCATACATCTAGAGTGGGGGTTATTGGGACATACGTCTTAGACAACTCTGCTCTGAGAACTAACAAGCACCCCCTACAAGAAGTGAAATTTGTAAGCATTGGGAAGCAGGGGGCAGAGCCTACGGAAGTGAAGATGCGCGGTGTGGGAAAGTTTGTGTCTGAGAAGACAGCCTTCTTCTGCAGAGCCGCCAACGGGGACAACCCCCAGATATGATGGCGTTCTCATTGCTTGAGAGAGCTCCAGGAGTCTGAGATGGGGAAATAACAGTATCCCTGATGGTTGAGTCCATGAGGGCATTTTCGTTTTGGAAATGCTGCAAGGATACGTGCCATCTTGTGTCACCGAAAATATCAAGGATAGCTAATCTTAGAGCAATACAGTTCCTATAACTCACCAGCAGAAAGGTGCAGGGCACCTTGATGAGGGTGCAGAAACGCCTCCCCCTAGCCTGGTGTCTGGTCTCATTTCTTACAGCTGATGAAGGAGGCTCAGGGGTCCAGCAAGGTTTGCATTGCAAATGCTCTGGAATTGTTTCTTCTTCCTCAAACTCCCTTGCTCCGGAGGGGTTTTTCCTTCTGTATTTGCTTATCCTGATGCTTCCCTTTGCATAAAAAGCAGTCCCATAATCCTACGGATCAAAGAACGTCGGGTTTATTGACTGACTTCCTGGTGTCAGAGGTGAGAACGTACCGCCAGACACGGGGGATACTAAGAAGTAAAAAAGGTTACAAATATGAAAGCCGGGATAAAACGCCAGCATCGAGAGACCTTCAGCTCCGAAATAATCAGCTGCAGTAGATTTGATGTGCCGCTTTGGCAGCCAGTCCAATAATCTGAATAAGAAAACAAACCATCCTCAGCTCTTTGGATCAGATCCGAGGAGCCGCTGCACCACCAGCCTGCAGAGCCACAGAGGGAGGGCTGGGGTGGTGGGTGCTCCGTGGGATCACTTTCCAGAGGAAGATCTCAGGGCGGAGGGGGTTAAGCGACTTGTCCAAGTTCGCGGCAGAGTGCAGCATGAATACAGATTGTATTAAGGACTCCTATGAAGCCCTGTGAAGATGCTGGCTTATCTCAATGATTCCTTCTAGGCCGAGGCTGCACAGCAGAAAAACAGTGCAGGATTGAACAGTTTTGGCAGAATAAACGTGAATGCCTGTCTGTCCATCATGCTGATACTGCAATTAATCTAATTAGACCCATTGGTTTGTTTCTGGGAATCTCCATTGCTTTTGACTATAGACCATACATGCACAGCTAAGATAGGGGTGGCACAGACACAGGCCTGTGTCCATACCTTTGGTCGTCCTGATGAAGATGGAGGATTTGTTTACCGTTTTCTGTTTCTGACTGTCTCTAGCGTCTTCCGAAGAGCTCAAGGCCTGTGTACAGAAGACAAGTTAATGCCTATAATATGCATTGTGCGTGGGTGTGGGTGCTGGCGTTGTATGCAGAAGTCTCTGTGTGCCTGTGCATGTGTGTGTGTGTGTGTGTGTGCATGTGTGCGTGTGTGTGCGTGTGTGTGGGCGTGTGCATGTGTGCGTGTGTGTGTGTGCATGTGAAGGTTGGTTGTGAGGACACACAGTAATCAGCATTTTGCAACTCGTTCAAGTACTCAGTACTACTATTAGCATCTACTACTAGCAAGGTCAGCACTGATTACTAGTAAATCAAGAGAGAGATGCTTCCTTTGACATAAGAAGGCTTCCTGGGTCTTCAGTGCTGCAGACCCCTCACAGTGCCACACCCTTTCCTGGGGGGAAGGCCTAGGCTACCTCTGACTACCTGGGGGTGTCGCACACTGATGGCCACAAGGAGGGGCTCCCTAAATATTTTGCAGGAGATGGTGCCTCTCCTTCCTGGAAACACCGTGCTTGTAATTTACATCTCTAATAAAATATTTTCTGCTGAGTCACCTGTGTTCTAAACACAGAATTCCAACCTCAGTTGCCCAAGGCCTACTCATCAGATAGTCCACAAAAGCTGCTCAATACATGACCTAGAAATGGCTCCTTTCATCCGTGAAGCAGTAGGGGGTCAGGACTTTTCTATTCCCACGATCCCACCAAGGCCTGGGGTAGAACCTGGCACATCACAGTTACTCTATGCATGCTGGAGAAGGAGGTCACCAAAGAGCCCTTCCTTTCTTCCCTCCTTCCTTCCTCTCTTCCTCTCTTCCTTCATCCCTTCCTCCTGTTCTTCCTTCCTTCCCTCCCTTCTTCTTCATTCCTTCACTCTCTTTCCCGATGGACTCATATGCAATGCTTCCTTCCTTCCTTGTTTCTACTTGCTTAGTCCCTTCTTTCCTGCCTTTTTCTGTTTCTCCTTTTTTCTTCATCTTCCTTTCTTCTTTTATGTTTTTTTCCTTCTTTTTTCTTCCTCCTTCTTTTATTCCTTCCTCCCTCCATCCTCCCTTCTCACCCTGCACCCTTTCTTTCTTCCTTCTTCTTTCTTTCCTTCTCTCCTTCCTTCATCAACTCTGCAGAATTTGCAAAGTAACCACTCATTCCAGAACTCATTCTGAATCAACAGGTTTCATTCAACTTATTGAGTGATTCCTTTCAACATACTGAAACTACTTGCCAAGAATGATTTAGGTGAGATATTGCATATATGAAACCTACGTGCCTACGTGCTTTTAACCTGCTTTTTACCTACTGCTTTGGCAGCCACTCCAAGAATCTGAATAAGAAAATAAACCATCCTCAGCTCTTTGGGTCAGATCCGAGGGGCCACTGCACCACCAGCCTGCAGAGCCACAGAGGCCCAATCTGGCCTCACTGGGGCTGTTACCTGCTGGTTACTGTCTACCAGATACAGATGTCACATCTTTTAGATGTGGCCAAAGCACTGTATGTGGCCACATTCCTGCCAAATACCAATACCAAGGGAGGACTCCCACATCATGGAGGCCAGTAACTGTCATCACTGTGCCAGCCCTGAGGAATAGGAGTCCAGACACTCCTGCCACTGCATCTTGGGTTACAGTTTTACTAGTTGAGTCCAGTGAGACAGAATAAATTCACAACAAGCAGCATGATGTAGGTTTACTACTTACACACAGGCAGAGAGAAACAAAAGAAACCTTGGATCTATCATGAGCTGGTCCCCTAAGCCTTGAGAAAGCTGTCCAGGGCAGACAGAGTCCCGGCTGTGTGTGCCCCATTTGTACCGCAGCTGAGTGACCCTGGAGGGCAGTCCACCCTGGTTGTATACATCAGAGGCAACAGAACTCACTGGGCAATACTTTGAGGGACATCCTGCTGCCAGGGGAGGGAGGAGGAAAGCTTGGCTGCCCAAGGCACTTTCTCCCTAACTCGAGATGCTGCATTCACTGGGAGGGACAGGGAGGAGGTTCCAGCTTCTTCAGATAGTTCCACCCTATCTCAGGGTGCTGCCTTCTTACTCTTTGGTTATTCCAAGAACTGCACACAGAAAGTAAAGGAGACGACCCAGTCCTCCAATGCCACCTGGAGAACTGTCTGCAAGTCCCACCAGCTTCAACAGCCTTCAGACTCTCCTGGCCTCTGCACCTACCTGTTTGCCTCCTTAAGCTGATAAATGATAGTGAGTGTTGTTAACGAAACTTTATATCCACAAGACCTAGTGCAAGGTCTGCCATAGAGAGGAGGGCTGATTAATTTTTCTGGATGAATATGTGGATGAATAAATAAATGTACTAGTGTTAAATCTCCTGTCATGTCCCATATATTGTTAAGAATATTCATGTAAAAACAAGCTAAAATTAGAAATGCTGTCCATTAATACACTTTAGTCAAATTCTGCTGAAAATAGTAATTTTAGTTAAAAATTTGCATAACATATGGTGTAGCCTACTGAATTATTTACAAAGCATTCAATATAAAGGTAATTAAGAGAAGTTTGTAGTAAGTAAAGATTCAAAATCAACAACTTGTTCCTCTGCTTATCTGTCCTTTTAACATTACTTTTGGTAAATGTCAACATTTTAAGGCCCAGCATGCATTGTGCAATTTAGAGTAAATACAAATGCACTCAGATTAATGTCTTTTTCATCATGAAAGTGCAGAGATTTGCATGAATGATGAAACTCAAAGTGGCATCTGCCACTCAAAGGGGCTCTGCCCCGTTTCCTGACAGCTGGGTCCTTATGACTGATGATGCCATAGAGGGCAACTGTACTTCTCTTGCCCACCTGCTTGTCTATGTCCGTGGCTCCTGAAATTGACTAGAGCCCAGCACTTTCATTCAATTTATGTATTTCCCTGCATCCCAGACTCAAGGCTTTCATGGCATATTTGTCAGAATAGTATTCCTGTCCTGGAGTATGTGGAAGTGAAACCAGTAATTACTGGAAAGCCACTGCATTTAGAGAATATTTAGTGGGTCACTGCCACCAGGTGGAACTGGGGCTGAGCTTGGGCTCAGAAGATACTGCAATTTTAGGCCCTACCCTTAGGATAGAGCAGGGCTACATTTGCTCATTTTTAGCCACAGGTTAGAAACCACAGTGGACTCCTAATGCTCAATAAATGCTGATTCGATGAATTTATAATGAATGTTTTCTTGCAAGAGAAGGTAACTATGAACCACCAAAGGACCACCAAAGGACAAATAAATCTGTGCACTGAGAAAGAAAGCACAAATGACTTTCCCTCCAGGAATGAACAATTCTACCATTCCCTGTGGTCCTGCTCTTCCCCAGGTAACCTGTGGTCACCAGAAGCATTTTCTCCTTTCTCACTGCCTCTAGAGAACAAGCCAAGCTCTAAAGCAAGGTGACCCCATGTCTATTGGAAGTCAGGAAGCAGATGCTCCAAGAAGGTTGGACCAGTCTCCCCCGTGCTGCACGTGTGGGACGAGGTTGGCCCATCATTACCCAGCAGGGATGGTGGGACAGTGGTATCGGTGGAGAATCTAATTAAAGGAAGCACTACTTGAGAAGGAAATATTGCCCTGTGATGAAAACAAGCCTCTCTAGCTCAGCAGCTCATGAAGAAGGCACAGGGAGCTACTGCTCAGGAGCAAGAACTTCAGGGCGAGAAGGTGATGACACCCAGGAGAAGACTCAGAGCTGTGGCCTCATATCTTAGAAGTGTCTTGACAGAGTGAAGGTCTGACCGAGAGGGACATCCCTGCAGGGGGACAGCTCAGAGGGCAGAGTTGGCAGCTCACATCAGCGGGGGACATAGGCCAGGGGGCAGAGTTGGCAGCTCATATCAGCGGGGGACATAGGCCTGCACAGACTATGACGCCAGCCAGACACCAAGGAAGTGAAGGGTGGATGGTCTCAGCAGGCGGAGGATGCAGGCTCTGGTCAGGGACAGGGCAGTGAGGGCTGCTTTTCTTCATATATGTCCTGAGGCCACCGAAATAGTTCAGGCATGGGGAAGGGTATTCGTCCATTCTCACTCTGCTGTAAAGAACTCCCTGAGAATGGATAATTTGTAAACAAAAGAGGTTTAGCTGACTCACAGTCCTGCATAACTGGGGAGGCCTCAGGAAACTTACAGTCATGGTGGAAGACTTAAGGAGAAGCAAAAATCTTTTTCACATTGTCGTGGGGGACAGGGGTAAAGAGGGAGAGAGAGAGAGGGAGAGAGAGAGAGAAGGAAGGGTTAAATGTCACTTTTAAATCAACAAATTTCATGACAACTCACTCAATATCATGGGAAAAAAAACATGAGGAAAACTGCCTCCATGATCTAATCACCTTCCACCAGGCACATTCCTTGACACATGGGGATTACAATTCAAGATGATATTTGGGTAGGGACACAGAGCCAAATTGTATTATTCTGCCCCTGGCCCCTCCCAAATCTCCTTTTCACATTTCAAAACCAATCATACCTTCCCAACAGTCCCTCAATGTCTTAACTCATTCTAGCATTAACTCAAATGTCTAAGTCCAAAGTCCCGTCTGAGACAAGGCAGTCCTTTCCACCTATAAACCTGTGAAATCAAAAACAAGTTAGTTACTTCCAAGATACAATGGGGCTGCAGGTACTGGGTAAATGTTCCCATTCCAAATGGGAGAAATTGGCCAAAACAAAAGGGCCAAAAGTCCCCATGCAAGTACAAAATCCAACAGGAGCACTCATTAAATATTAAAGATACAAAATAAACACTTTTGACTCAATGT
Source organism: Theropithecus gelada (assembly GCF_003255815.1). Classification (NCBI taxonomy): domain Eukaryota; kingdom Metazoa; phylum Chordata; class Mammalia; order Primates; family Cercopithecidae; genus Theropithecus; species Theropithecus gelada. The sequence goes on along the minus strand of NC_037673.1, from coordinate 3,447,808 downwards.
TTCACATCTAGGGCACACTGATGCAAGGGGTGGGCTCCCAAGGTGCAGCCCTACCCCTGTGGCTCTGCAGGGTACAGCCCCTGTGTCTGTGTTCACAGTCTGGCATTGAGTGTCTGCAGCTTTTCAAGTTGCACAGTGCAAGCTGTCAGTAGATCTACCATTCTGGGATCTGGAGGATGGTGGTCCTCTTCTCATAGCTCCACTAGGCAGTGCCCCAGTGGAGGCTCTGTGTGAGGGCTCCAACACCACATTTTCCCTCTGCATTGCCCTAGCAGAGGTTCTCCAAGAGGGCTCCACCCCTGCAGCAGACTTCTGCCTGAACATCCACGTGTTTCCATACATCCTCTGAAATCTAGGTGGAGGTTCTCAAACCTCAATTCTTGTCTTCTGCATGCCTGCAGGTCTAACATCATGTGGAAGCCACCAAGTCTTGGGGCTTGTACCATCTGAAGCCATGGTCCAAGCTGTACCCTAAAATTCAGTCTGAAGCTCCAGCTTGTGTGGTTGCAGCCTGCAGGGTTCTCCCAGCCCAATAGGTATTGCCTGGAAAGAAAGCTGATGGCCCTGCCCAGAGGGGTAGTTCTGTGTGCTGTTTTCCATGGGCCAGACACAACCACCTGTGAGACGCCACCAAGGCCCAGCATTCCTGACATAAAGGACCAGCCATTTGGATGTGTCTCTGAAGTTCTTCCCTTCTCGCACTCTTCTTTCTATCATACAGCATGGAGAAGAGACAAGTGCCAAGAAAAATGTTTTTATTTTATACTGTTTTAACATCAATGGGGCAGTTCAGCTGTCAAACACATCATCCTAACATATACTACTCACATTAATACTAAAGCATTACAGCCAATTAAATGCAAGAAAAGACAGGGTCCTCTGTCTTCCCTCAGGGATGGTTTCCTGCTGTTGCTCTGTGCAAACTCAGCCAGGAGCAATCCCATCTCCCACTTTTGCTTTATTACATAAGGGACAAGAAGGACATTTGAGCTTCCTTTGACCCAGCATTTATGCCAATTAGTCAGGCACAGAAGGAAAGCCAAGAAGCAGAAGTTAAAGAAAACTTTGATGGTGCTTACACCACGTCAGGCACCGTTCCTAGCGCTTGACATATATTTTCTTATTTATCCCACAGCAGCCCCAGGGGGGTGGTTCTGTTGAGGGTGGGCTTTTGTTGTCTCTTTTAGATCACAGAAGCAATACAGGCTTGTAGTTAAAAGTTGAACTATAGAGTTTTTGTATGTGCATTGGTATTCCCAGAAAAACAAATATATATAGCCATGTTTATTGTTTTAGACTAGAAGTTATGAAAGAGCTTAAACTATAATGTGTTTAATAACATGAATGAAAATAGCACCTTGACTCATGCTTGCTTTCCTGTTAAATAGGAAAGAAATGTGGCAATGGAACAACTTCTTTTGAAAGAAATTGGCAATGATGTTTTCACTTGGTGCCTGAGAGACCAAGTCTGCCTGTTCCTCTCTTTCGATTTTCTGATATTGAGCCTTTTGTTGTATTGAGGGACAAGTCTGAGTGGAGGGCAGGCTCTCTCGGTTCTGGACACATCTGTGACTGCTGATGGATCAGGCGATTGCTGCCTTGCTGCTCTTTGATCTTCAGTTTGGACCTGCAGAGACTTCAGATGTTAGTGGTTGAATTGTCAGATGATGGAGAACCAGCTCGGGGCATTCAAGTGGGGCTGAAGGGATCCTGAGATAAAGTACCGAGTCTGGTGTGAATACTTGTACAGAACAAAAAAAAGTGGGGGGGACTGAACTTCAAATCTTTCCTTTCCTATTTAATTTCAGAGACATAACTCTTTTATCTAATAATAGTTTTGAATTTTCCATGTTGATTTTTTCTTACACATCTCAAAAGGATATTTTTTTCATGTATTTTTATTCTCCGTGTATCATCTATTTCCCACAATGGAAGACATGAGGCATCCTGCTAAATATATTCCAGGAAGGGTAGACGGGTTACATACATTACAAATTCAGGAGTCATTATGTGGATTAGAGGTGGAGATAAACCAACATTTTTCCTTATATGAATAACATTGCCAAATTGAGTTGGATGATCCAAGTGCATAATGGAGAAACAAAGGATACAGGAAATTCCATTAAAGCACAAGAAAAAGAAGGAATAAAACAGAGACACTTTTTGGCCACACACAGCCATACACACACTTTAAATATCACATATACAATTGAATAGGCTGATGGTTGGCTTTCTGGTTGGAAGATGGGGCTTCATTTGCTTATGTTGTGTTTTTGGTATTTACTGTTGCTTACTTTTTTTTAATTATCTCAAAACTTAACATCATAAAGCTACCATGTTGTTTTGTTTGTGGGTTTGCAGGTAGAGAATGCAGGAAGGGCTCTGCTAGGTGGTTTTCCTCTGACCCACATGACTTCACAGGAGTAGTTGCACCTGGGGGCTGCGCCTCCATGATGGCTCCTCCCACATGGAGGTGTTTCAGCCTCCAGCATTCTTTCCCAACTGAAGTTCTTCTGAACTACAAAGCACAGAGTAGAGTTTGAATAGCTATTTTCTCATTGTCCTAATTATGATTAAAAACTGTTATTATTTTAGATGCACACAAGCAAGGTAATTATGAATAATTACCTTGAATTATTCTCATGAATACCTTAGGGCATTAGGGTTTAATTATTTCACAGAACTCCAATTCTGAATGGCTATTTCAGTACATCTCCACACTGGGGCTTGGGATTCCTACAGCATGGGAGCCTCAATGTAGTCAAACTTCATGTGGCTTCTCACACATTCAAGAGACCAAGGTGACAGCTGCCAGTCCACTCAGAGTTTAAGCCTCTCAGAGGTCTGGCCTGGCATCGGCTTGGTACCTCCAGTGCCACACTCCACTGGTGAGAACAGCAGGGAGCCAGCTCAGATTCACGAGAGGGGCATAGACTCCCCCCTTTACGGTAACAGTGTCAAAGAAGCTGTAGCCCTCTAGAAAAATAGCAGTGATTTATAATGAGGTATTCACTTCATACTATCTAAGAGTGAGCTTGTTCACATCAGAAAGTATTATGGTTTATGATCTTCCTCCTCTTCTCGTCTTCCTCCTCCTCATCATGTTGAAGACTGTCTCGTGGGCTAGAGACTGAGGAATATTTTCTCATTGTTTTCCAAGCCATACTTTTGAATAAGATTAATGACAAAAAAGAAAGCAGAGGAGAAACATAAAAGTTGGCTTCCTGGCTAACAATTAATAAACAATTTCTCTACTGGTCAGAGTATAGAGCCAGTTTTTAATATCTTCTAATTGAGCAAATGCCATTCTGTAAGAAACCTACTAAATATATGCCTGAATAATAGAAGCAGCAATACAGATTCCTTCCAGGGAGGACATTTTATGAAAACTTTGATTAAAGTAGTCACACTTTCTACTGAATTTACTGCTAAGAAAAACACATCCAAGGCACTTGATAATGGGCCCACTTTAACCCCTTACTTGCACAGCTCTCACTCACCTGGCTACAAATAAATACAACTCCAGACAGCATCTACGTAGTTATCTGTAAAGCAATTAAATTCCACCTCAGATGCTTGGTAATAAATCACAGAGTGGTTTTCAGACATTCACAAAATAAACATGACAATGGAAGGGTCAAACATTCAAGAAGTTCAGTTCCACACAATATTTATTACTCAGTCCCTGGGGACACACAGGAAAGGAAATAAAGGATCTCTCTTGAAACCCCCAGGTCAGGCAGGGTAACCAGAACATCCAATCTGTCGGGTAGCTGAAGACGCTATTTGGTTATAGCAGGAAGCTGAATTGTTTCAGGAAAATGAAGTCAACACCCCAGCATGAAGGAGCACACTCAATATTTGACTTGACTTCTGACACCATTCTTCAAGAAAATGAACCAGGGTTCCTTGGACAAATGGTTGACTGTAGGACTGTGCCTGCAGACATTCAAGAGGAGCCTAGAGCATCTTGAAGCACCAAAAAGTAAGGGAGTCCCCCCAAAAACTAAAGGGTGGGACACACCTATAGGACATGGGAGAACCTGAAAGCATACCTCGTGGCCAAAGCTGAAGTGAACACCAAAACAAATTACATAGTGTTGGATTATAAAACAAGAAATCAAATAAATATCCTTTGTCCATACCTATATGACTAAATAATCAAATGTATGGAAGAGACAAGTCTTCCATACAGAATTATTGCAAATAATTTATGCTGATACTCTGCCCTCAATGACATATAGCGTAATTCTCTTTCCCCTCATTCAGCTGCGGGATGCACTTAGTAACTTGTTTCCAAAAGGTACATCACAGAAGTGGGCAAAAAGTAACTTTACAGTAGACAAACTTGGCCCATGCTACTTCTGCTGGGTGATCAAAATGAACACCATGAATGGCAAGCCTCATGGATAGATGTGCCCTTGCTATGATGGGACGAGAATGGAACAGCACTGTACTCTCTGCTCGTCTCCTCTGACATCCATATGCCCTGTCTCACCATAAGAAAGTCATTATAATTAGATCGCATTTGTCAATTTTGGCTTTTGTTGCCATTGCTTTTGGTGTTTTATACATGAGGTCCTTGCCCATGCCTATGTCCTGAATGGTATTGCCTAGGTTTTCTTCTAGGGTTTTTATGGTTTTAGGTCTAACATTTAAGTCTCTAATCCATCTTGAATTAATTTTTGTATAAGGTGTAAAGAAGGGATCCAGTTTCAGCTTTCTACTTATGGCTAGCCAGTTCTCCCAGCACCATTTATTAAATAGGGAATCCTTTCCCCATTTCTTGTTTTTGTCAGGTTTGTCAAAGATGAGATGGTTGTTTTACTGTGGCACTATTCACAATAGTGGGGACTTGGAACCAACTCAAATGTCCATCAGTGACAGACTGGATTAAGAAAAGGTGGCACATATAGACCATGGAATACTATGCAGTCATGAGAAAGGATAAGTTCATGTCCTTTGTAGGGACATGGATGCAGCTGAAAACCATCATTCTCAGCAAACTATCACAAGAGTAGAGGACCAGACATCACATGTTCTCACTCATGGGTGGGAATTGAACAATGAGAACACTTGGACACAGGAGGGAGAACATCACACACCGAGGCATGTCGTGGGGAGGGGAGGGGAGGGGAGGGATAGCATTAGGAGATATACCTAATGTAAATGATGAGATAATGGGTGCAGCACACCAACATGGCACATGTATACATATGTAACAAACCTGCACGTTGTGCACATGTACCCTAGAACATAAAATATAATTTAAAAAAAGAAAAAAAAGGAAGTCATTATAAAAGCCCACGTGGAGGGACATTTTACTAAATACCTGAGCAGTTGTCCCTCAAAACTCTCAATGCCATTAAAACAAGAAAAGTCTCAGAAACTCTCAGAGATCAGAGTAGCCTAGGGAGATATGAGGATGAAATGTCATCTGATGCCCTGAACTGGATCTGGGTCAGAATAGGATATTAGATAGAAATTAGGGGTAGTTTAGCACACAGTGATGTACCAGTGTTGGTTTCTTAGTCACGTCAACATACAGTCATATAAGACGTTAACAAATGGGGAGACAGGGTAGGGGTACGCGGGAACTCATTGTTCTATTCTCAACTGCTCCACTAAGCCTACACTCATACTGAAAGGTCCGTTAAAAGTTTATGGGGAACGGTCTTCATTGCAATCCTCAGATGTGTGCTTCTCAATAGGAGCTCAGACCAAGGTGTGTTCCTGGTGCTTAGCAAGGCTGCCTGGAGGGAGCAGGACCATGATCCTCAGACACTTACAAAGCAAGGCGAGATGTGCCAGCTCTGAGTGCTGTTACCACGAAGACAAAGGCATCCAGCCCACACGGGCCTCTGCCATGGAAGCCACTCCTTTAAGGATGTTTACCGAACAAGGCCTGCCAAGAGAATCTTTGATTTGTGTAATTCCAGGATGTTAAACAAAGAGATGTTTCACGATGAGACTGTCATAAACAGTGTAAGCAAATAGAGTGTGTAAGAGTTTGACAGAATTGCAGATCAGGGAGAAGCACATTCACGGGCAGGTGGCAGAAAACTTACCGGGGGCATAAAATATTTGCTTCCAACTGGAGTAATTGTTCATTAAAATATGGGGGTGGGTGTTACAGACTGGCGCTAACTTTTACGCTGTTTGTACTGTTTGTATAAAGCTCTCCTCAGACACGTAACCCGGCCCTGGGCATTTGCCAAAGTGAGTTCAAGGGAGCTTTTTATGAATAAAGCAGACTTTTACACCAAGGAACATTCTTTCCAGGTGAGCTGTATGAACAATCCTTTCTCTAAACACACGAGGATTAATGAATCATTAAACACTCCCATGCCCCCGGCTTTGTCTGGTCTCCCTGTCGCGATCTGAGTTTAATTCCCAGGCCTGCACTGTGGCCCTGCCATGCTGTCCTCTCCCCACAGGGTTGCCACCGGGGGTTCCGTGGGCAGATGTAGAGGAGGATCAAGGGTCGCCTTTCCCTCTTCTCCTGAACGGTGAGGTGTGAGGGAAGCCCGTGGGCGCGCTGGGGTGGGCCAAAAGACAGAAGCTGCCAGTTGCGCGGAGGAGAGAAGGAGATGTGGAGAAGGTTTGAAGGAGCAGGGGGAGGGCTGGGAGCACAGACATCCGGAGACACCTGCAGGCGCTGCACCCACACCCCGGGCTGGGGACACAGGAGAGGTTGGGTGATGGGCATCGGAAACCAGGGGAGGGCCCGCGGGGGGCATGTGGACCTGCAGGGACCAGGCGCTGAAGAGTGCGGAGAGGCCCATAGAGTCTGACTCCAGAAACGCAACGTGCCGCGTCCTCCCAGCGAGGAAGCCAGGCTGGGATGATGGCCTGGGAAGCAGCCTCTCCCTCCCTCCCCCGGATTCTCCCCACCCACTTGGGCAGACAGAGACTGGGCCTGGGACGTCAGGGTCTAGGCCTGGCCCTGCAGTGCACAACACAGGGTCGCCTCACACCGGATTCAGTCCCTCCAGCCCAGGCCTTGAGCCTCCCTGGGACACTCATGGAACCCATGACAGTGGGGCCTGGCTCTCACCTGCCCCGTGAACCTGAAGGTCACAGCAGCCCGTCTGAGGATGAGCCTGTCCAGAAAACAGCTTCTGGAGAAAAGAAACTTGATCAATTATCTCAAGCGAAGTTTCCTCATTTTTGTGTCTGAGTAAACCTGCAAAATACACAATATTTTCCTTGAATGACCTTCTTTGAATGATATTCTGACTACAATGCTTATTCTATTTCTGGATTACCAGACACCAAACTCTATGGAATATTATATGGTGTCATCTCTATGATCATGTATAATATCATAAACAGTGTTGGTGTTTGCAGTGCTTACAAACCACCGTGAAATGCTGCTGTTTGTTAATGGAGAATTGTTTAGTATCCGATTAATTCACTTTAAGAAATGCCACTGAATAAGATCCTAAAACCAGGCAAGTCCATCCATCACTTAACTGAAGGGGAGAGTGGCTGATAGGGACCTTCCATGAAATAGCTTTAGAGCTTCCTTCAGCCACCAAAACACAGCCCAGCTCTCACACTCCTTTCAGGGACCTCCAGGCAATAAAGCAACATGGGTCTTGGAACACAAGAATCACAAACGATGTCCCTCACACAGTGACGTTTGTCACGTAGTCTTCAGAGCAACTTTTGGATCATGAGGAGCAAAGGGGACCTTCCCGTTGTTGCAGAGCAGAACCCAAGCCAGGCCTGGCTGGCACCAGCACAGAGCTAGGCTGACTCAGGGCATCACAGAGGCCTCACCTGCATCTAAGTCAATGCAGCCCACCTGGAAACTCTGGGTGTGTGGCTTCACTGACCTTAGAGAAGGCTTCCAGCCCCACTGCTGCATTTACAGTCCCTAAAAGAGGACAGGGAATGTAGAAACGCCCAGGGACACATATAGGCAAAAGCACAAATCCTCCTTCCATCCTGGACTGCTCAGCAGCCATCCTCAAGAAGTGAAAGGAGAAAAGCACCTTAAATGTACTGTCACCAAGAGTCAGCTTGAGTCTGGAATCTTCCCCATCATGTGCAGTCCCATTCATCCCTACAGGATGCGGTGAAGGAAGCCCAGTTGTGCGGCCTGCAGCTGGAGGGCCCAGCATAGAAGCAGGAGGTGTCACTCCAGCTGTCGGCCAGGGCTCACTGCTGTGGCTGGAGTCTTCCCTACTTTTGAGGACCTTTCCTAACTTGCAGAGTGCTTTCCTCCACATCAATTCATTTGCTTCATTCAAGCACCTCCTGAGATGGGCAAGGCAAATCGTGTTCCTTCTTACAGAAAACAGACACAACTTCCCAAGGTTCCACAGACAGGCAGTTCAAGAAACCTCAGCTGCACCTGCCTTCCTTTCAAGTCGGAGGGTCTCGGCTGCTGATGTTTAGCCTACTGGGTTGAGATTCGCATTAAGGAAATTAAGTTACATTTTCTTTCCTTTTTTTTTTTTTTTTTTTGAGACAGAGTTTCACTCTTGTTGCCCAGGCTGGAGTGCAATGGTGCATTCTCGGTTCACTGCAACCTCCGCCTCCCAGGTTCAAGCGATTCTCTTGCCTCAGCCTCCTGAGTAGCTGGGATTACAGGCACCCACCACCATGCCTGGCTAATTTTTGTATTTTTAGATGATCCAGGGTTTCACCATGTTGGCCAGGTTGGTCTCGATCTCTTGACCTCAGGTGATCCACCCACCTCGCACTGCTAAACTGCTGGGATTACAGGCGTGAGCCACTGCACCCAGCAAGTTACATTTTCATTTTCAAGAGTTTCCCAAGTGTAAGTCTTGCAGGAACAGTGAGGCCAACAGGCATGCGGGCAGGGCCTGACAGTGCTCACTCACCCTGGTCCAAACACCTCATCCAATGTGCTTAGTGTGCACGTCTACCAGGAGCCTTCACTAGCTGGGTTAAGACTGTAAGCAGGCTTAGTTTTTCTCCCAAGCTCAAAAGCTAAAAGGAGTAGCTGTGATATTTTCACTCAAAATTTAAGAGATGTCTCAGCATTTCTGGTTTTTCTAAAGGAAGCCATGCCTGGCTCCAGCAGCAGGCTCTGCCGCATCTCCTGGGTCATGCTAAGGCCTTCACCTGCAGGTTGCATAGGCCAAATCTCAGGGAACAAGCCCTGCATTGCAAAATCCTAACCAAGAGTCAGAAAACTGAATACATCGCTATTCTTGGGAAGACCACCACCTATTGAATTGCCGAGACCCTCTCGGGCAGTCTCCTCTGCAGGTTTCAGTCCAGCATCTGAGTAGACCCTACCTAGCCTGCAATACCTCTTCTAGCTTCCTTAATTATAAGACAACAAACACTTCTGAGTCATCAAATAACTGTATTCAAGAATCTTCTTTTAGAAATCCTGTAATAGGGCCCAGGGATTTAATTGGCTTGTGTATTAACGTGTGTTCCTCCAGTCAGCAATATATTTTTAGGGCTCTGTCATCCACAATGAAGACAGCTTGCTTTTAGTAACATATAATTAGTATAACCAGAAAAGCCTTAGAAAATAATGCTCAGAGCTTCAAAGTGGATGCAGGTTTATCAGCAGAATTTTAGAAGAAACTCACTCCTCTAAGAGTCTACCCCTCAGGAGTCATCTCTGCACCGTGTCATGCTGTTGACAGATCCTCACCTGACACAGGCCCCCACCACGAAGCAGCACCAGCTTCTACCTACAGTGCCAGGCCAGGACCCATTCCACCCTGCGAGCACAAGCCTCTGTTGGGCACCCTCACCGTGCTGGTGCCTAAGAAGAAACCAAAATGGAGAGAACAACCCAGGCCTGGGCACAAGGTGTCAATGTCCAAGGCTCTCAAGCTGACTGTTGTTAAAGAAGGATGACCAGACATACCCACTGTGCAGGTGCCCCTTTAGCCTCTAAGTGAATCATGACCCAAACCCATCCACCCAGATGCAATGTGTCCAGTGGACCCAGACGGTGGTGGCAGGGTGGGTGGGCTTGCGGACAGAGCAGGTGCTGAGGCCAGGAGCCACAGCCTCACCACTTGCCCGGGATGGCTGCTTCAGAGCACAGAGGTGACCTCGTCACCTGCCTGGACGGTGGTCGGATTCCTGATGTGCCCATGTTCTTCTCTCTCATGTATTTTCATCAGACGGTCTGTGGTTTCCAAAAATGAATCTTTCCCTTACAGGAGATGTTCTGGTAGGACAAGGCTGTGCCGACAGGTGGCCTTTCCCAGGGACCTTTGGAGGAGATAAAACCCTCATTCGGGAACAATCTTTGCGCCACGTGACGTGGTGCCAGGAAGGGCACTGCTTGGGCTGTGACGTCATGCCCTGTTATTTATGTTTGTGTTGGCTTCCTGTGGAATTTCATTCCCTTTTTAGCCGTTTCTTTGTATTCTCTATTTATATTTAAGATTGCTTTAAGGCGAAGGAAAGATCTGTCCTGGATATGCCATGTGGTTTTGACTAAACAAAGCATTTTTAAGAGTCAGTAAACTAGGAGTTAGGGTGAGCTCTGAAAGAAACTTTTGTGAAGGCTCAGCATGAACTCAGTTATAATTTATTCTTTTCTTATTTGTTTTGTTTTCAAAATAGCACAGACGACCCACTTGTGTTTCTTTTTCACTTCCACTCCAACAGAGATACGTTGTTTCCCAACAGCTTTTCCTTCCTGAACTTCTCATTCCCAAAAAGGCAGGAATAAGAAAAGAGCTAGAACTTCAAGGTAAGTCCCAGAGTAAATAACTGGCATGGGCTCCTCAAGGATGCGCTCAGCCGGGGGCCCTGAAGCTGAGCCCCTCCCGGGCTTCCCTGACGCCTGCCCTGCAACCAGTTCCCCTCTCAGGCCCCGCCTTTCCTGCCTCGGCCTTCTTAAGGCTTCAGTGCAAAGGCTGGACCAGTCCCCCTATGATTGGAACCGCACAGCTCCGCTCTGTCTGGAGCGTGGCCACGATGCGAGCTTGGCTTGTGACTGAGTGCAGTGTGAACACAGAGGCTCCTCCGCCCGTGGCTCCAAGTGGCTCTGTTTTGTTCCCTAATCACACCCTGATGTCTTCTGAGGTCTGCAAAATTTCAGAAGACAGAGGCCCCGGGAATTTTAGAGAATTCCCTCCTGGGACCATGGAATAGTGTTATATTTACAAATAGCAATAAATGAATATTATCTTCTCAGTTTTCTTATTTGCAGAATGGAGTTCAAAAAATAGGTAGTTATGACAGGTGCTAATTTGGAAACTTGTCGGATATTGAATACATTCTTATTTGATTGAAAAGTATTCACTTGAAAATTAAAAGAAAAAAAAAACCTTTGAGAGAATTATATAACCATAGTTGTTGATTCTGAAAAACTTAGATTGTTTTAAGAGTTTAGTAACTCTAGGGAAGAAGTAAGATGTGTCAGCATCCCAGAAACATCTATCAGATCAACCAGAGAAGTAAACCCAATAGAATATGTGTGTGTGTGTCTGTGTGTGTGTGTGCATATCTGTGTATATGTGTGTGTATATATATATACACACACACACATTTGTTATGCACCACGTAACAATGTTTTGGTGAGCAATAGTCCACATATATGACAGTAGTCCCATAAGATTATAATACTATATTTTTATGTATTTTGTATATGTTTAAATATATTCAGTTTAATATATATATCCCATGTTTAAATATATTTATATAAATATATATTTATACAAAGACCTACCTTTGTGTTACAATTGCCTACAGCATTCAGAACAGTCGTTTGCTACACTGGCTTGTAGCCTGGGAGTCCTAGATTAAATTATACAGCCTAGAGGTGTAGCAGGCTGTACCATTTATGTTGTTTAAGTGCACTCTGATGTTGGCATAAAGATAAAATTGCAATTCACATTTCTTAGAAAATGTTCCAGTCATTTATATTTATATATATAATTATATTTATATATATGTTTATATAAATTTATATATGTTTGTATATTTATATATGTTTACCTATAGTATATATTATATGTGTATATATGTGTACATACATAGGTAGTATATATATCTGTGTGTATGTGTGTGTGCATTTAGCTTGCTCTGAACTAAATCCTAGAAATGTAACAAGTTAATCTTAATCTCTGCCTTCAAAGGTGAAAACCACCTGAACCAAAGGCAGTGGAGTGGGGTCATGCTGGAGGGTGGGGGCGTCAGATGTGGAGGATGAAATAAGCCCTGTTCCTAGGAGGACCTCCTGGGTGTGGGGCTCAGGCTGAACCTCAAGGGTAAGTGGGAGTGGGCACAGGGGCAGCAGAAGCAGCCTGGATGGATGTTGATTTCAGCAGGTGACGTGCAGCCTTGTCCCTGTACCTGGAAGACGACACCTGTCAGAGGGAAGCATGGTGCCTGGTGCCACAGAAGCGTCTGCCTCTGAGAGGTGTGGGCTGCACTTCATAGGGAGGTAATATGGAGCACTACCAAAGAGGAAAAAGAACCCCAGAGTGACCTGTAATAGTTCATCAGTAGCTGGACTGATCTGTGCTCAGTGATAACATTCACCAAAGACACTGATGAGTGGGAATGTTGAAGAAGAAATGACCGGAAGGGCGTGACAACTTGACACAGCCTTATTGTCACTGTGCATCCCATAACAATCCCACAGGGTGCAGCTTTGTATTTCCCAAAATATTTTGTTAATCCGGAACACCGGAGGACGCTATATTCCCTTTTACAGGCGAGAAAACTGAGATTCAAGAGAGTCCAATGTCTTACCCAACACCACATCACTGAGAGGTCAGGGATCCCTCAACAGAATCAAAGATGCCTAACTCATGACTCGAAAGTCTGGTATTTTAAGAGGGAAACATAGTAGATCTAACCTGTATTGTCCCCCCAAGGAAAATTTTTGCCAATAAGTGAAAGTAATGAGAAAGCAAATGTTGGCTTGATAGAAGACAACACTTTGAAACCATTAGAATTCTTTAGAATCCTTGAGATGGGCAGATTTTCAAAGTGGTTCATCGAAGAACTCTAATGTGGTCTTTACCATGGTAGAGGTATTGCAGCAAGAGTTCAAGTCCAGTTTAAGTTTTAGAATTATCTATGTATTTAAAAATGTGTCCCCATGGATATATTTAATGAATTACATGCCAGATATTAAGATATCTGTAGACAGGTTGTTTCCAGAATAGCTCATTCTTCATTTGACCATGGTCTGAGAAAAACCTTCTGATATAAATGACCCCTGGGCTGCAACCTGGAATCCAACCTAGTTATAAGAGTCTTGCCGGCAATTCTCCTGCCAGGAATATTAGCCATCTGAGCTTTTCCTCCAGCTTACTGTAAACATGCTTTTTAAAAATTATCTTCTACTTAAAGAAGTATCACTAGCTAGCATGTTGAGAGAAATAAACTAATAAAAGAACATATGTTTTGCTTAAAGCTCCTAAAAGTAGTAAGCAGTAGAACGCATGACCTAAAGTTCTTCCTTCTGTTTTTCACATCTTAAATGAATAAATTCCTCCTGGTATCTGCTGGATGTCACCACACCACAAAGTGACCACAGGCCTTGGAGACAGCCTGTGAAACAGTCAACAGAGTCAGACACGTCCTGGAAACAAATGTGGCCTCTGACACAGCTTGAGTTCCACAGGTGACTTACCGCTGCCGACAGCAGTTAGCAGGAGGGGCCCAGGGGTGCAGCCCTGAGGAAACCCCACCACATTGAGGCAAAAAAGATTGACTTCATCCCTTGGATTTAGTATCAAAACTGGGATTTTTAAAAAAATTTGTGGTATGGAGCTTAATTGGTGAGGTGGACAAAAAGGTCATCCTTAAATAGGGACTTTTTGTCAATAAAGGTTGGCTTCCAGATGTGGAGAAAATCTTATTTTGGGAATTTAGTGCTAGCAAAAACAAGAGCTGGCTGGATAGACAGCAGAGGCACCAAAGATGGGCCGAGACATCCTTCTGCCAGTATTCTTCCTCATCACTCCAGGGATTGCTTTTTCTAGGGGGAAATGAGATTTTGCTTTCTACGGCAGCCAGGAGTTTTCTTGTTTTATGAAAAAGACAGGGATTTCAGTATTCACGGTTGCTCTTACAGATTTCTTAACAACACCCTAAAAAAATAAGTTCCGAAGGAAAAAAGAAAATCAAGAAATTGGTGCAGCCTACATTTCAGGCAAAGGAAAATTAAGAATTATAATTCCTCAGAATTTAAGGTTCCTCTCTGCCCACGCAGGTCCATGACTCTCACCCTTCATGCCTCTCTATGAAAATGGTTTGTTCAGGAAGTTTCCTTCAGACCAGCTGACCACCCCAATTTGCACACGCTGAGGATGGGATCTGCAGCCTACTCTTCTTCTATCAAACTCTCCGCAGTGCGTTTAAGGTCAGCAGCATTTCGGATCCGCGGTGGCCCGAGGTCCTGGCATACCTTGGAACACACACCCTCCTGATCAGGTGGTTCAGCGATCCACGGTGGCCCGCGGTCCTGGCATGCCTTGGAACACACACCCTCCTCATCAGCTGGTTCAGCTCCATCTCTTTACAAGCTTAGAACTGAGCCCAGGGACAGGGCCATCGGCCACCAGTCACACTGCCGTGCAGAGGCAGAACCAGCACCGAAGCTCAGGTCTCCTAGTTTATTGTCACATCCCCTGTGTGTCTCCAGAAGCCACGCCAGTTCACAGGCTGAGATTCCTGTCTGTATTTCTGTGTGGAGAACACTTTGCTACTCTTCCCACTCCCTTCAGGTCAGGGCCACAGGTCTGCCTTGTTGAGACGTCCACGGGAGTCTCACCCTTACATTTGCCTCCAGGTAGTTTATAGTATGCACCGGTTTTGTCTGGAGAATAATGTCTTGCTTTTCTTATTTAAGTGGAAAATAATTAACTTCCTAAACGTTTATTTAACTTTAAACTGCATTAGTTAGAGCTCATTAAAATATTTAGGATAAACTGACAAGCTGAAATCTTAAGAATTATTGACTTTAAAATGCATTCACCATTAAATACAAACGTTGTATATTCTATGGAAGCATAACATTATCTAACAAAATGTTCAAACACCTTTCACTAACCTCCTGTTATTGAAGCTGTACACTATTTCATGATGCCATCGCCATGGGAGGATATATGCTTACACTGGAAAAGGTACAATAAATAATTTTTATAATTGTACCTCCAAATTCTGAAAAATACACTTTTTATTAAGCAAAAATTAGTTTGTCTGACATCCAAATGACACCACTAAGGAACTACTAAGGATTCCCTGGGGAAATGGCTGACTCCACTACTGGGGCTGGACATGGAGAAGATGAGTCTGTGATGTCTTGTCTTGCAAACAAGAAAGGATGCCGCACTAGGACCATGTCCAAAGGACAAGAGTGCCAGTACAGGGGCTCCTACTGGACAAATACGGGCAATCCTAGCCCGAGGTGACACTGGGATGGGCCCTGCTGATCTACACTCGAGACCTCACCCAGCTCTTTCTCCAAGGCACCTGCTTCTCACAGCATCTGGTCAAGTCGCCTGTGTTTCGGGGGTACCTGTGTCTTCTTCCATCTCCTGCCACCCCTCCCTGAACTGGGACGCTTGTTCATGTCCTTTCTCTCTACCATGACAATGCAGCTGGTTAACAGTAGGAGCAGTGTCTTATACGTCACTGATTCTTGGTTGCTAGGATAGTACTTTGCTCATGTTAGGTGATCAATGATTATTTAAAGATCAGTAAAGATCAATCTGCACTTTGAATATGGGTCTCCATGACTGGGATGCAGAAGTTCCAAGGAGTTGCAGCTATAGAATAAATTGAAGAGTATTGGTTCCCTCCTGTTAAGATTTTTTTCATGTATTCAATGATGACGTAAGCTGGTCTAGCAGTCAGTAGTGCAAATCTCACTGTTAAAATGACACTTACTGTTGAATAGAAGAAGAAAAGGGTGTCCTAGTTTACATGCAGAAAATCAATGTTTCTGGGCTCCTGTGGGACTCTGAGAAGGCTGTAAAGGGCGTCTGGGACTCAGGCTGCATCCTCCAGCGTACAGCCACACCAGCACTGTAAGCATTTTATTTTCAAGTCATAGTTTTGGTGACATTTTTGATGTCTACAGATGTGTACCATGATGAAATGGTCCATATAACATTTACCCATCATGGTTGTCAATAAGCTACAGCCAAAATTAATTTAAAAGAAAAATTGAGTGACCACGAAACTTTTTCTAAAAGGGGAAGAATGAAAGAAAAACAAGTTTAAGTAAGCTTCATAGAACAACACCCTCTCGCTGGTGAGGCCTTGGACAAGAGTAGCAGGGAAGGCGCCACGTTAGGGGTAGGTGGAGACTGTGGTTTGGTGTTTGGTTTGAGCCTGCAACCAGACATTTAGTGGTTGAAAACATCACTAAATAGGCCATTTCATTTTTGTTGCCCTCAAGCCCAGCCATCTGAAGTCTGTTATGCAGACCCAGCCACAATTATTAACTCCATCCTCAGATATACATATTTTTTTTTTCAAAAAAAAGCAAAATGTATTTAAGCTTCTCTCAAGGGGATTTATGTTCAAGTCTTGTATCATTTTGGAGCTCTCTTCTGAAACTTCCCTAAGCTCTCCATGTTGTGCTCATTTTTCTCTCATTCTATTATACCTGTCAAACTCAGCTCCATCATAAGTAGTTGTGACAGTCAAAAAACGAAAAAAAAAAAATCCTTCAAGATTCAAAGCATCAAAGCCTGAGTTTCTCAGGTTATATCTGCAAGAGCCTTGCAGCAGGGCAATCTTTGTGTTAAACAACCCAAACTGTGACACGTAAGTGGGGACAGATGCCTAACTTTATGATATGATAAATGTTCAACGGCCTCACTCCAAATCTGCAGTGCACACAAGTAGCATTCGAGGTCAGTTTTCAAAATGCCCCCTAATCCTTTCATGACAATATATCACTTTACTAACCACCCTAACAAAAACAGTTAGCTGCCCTCATATCACACAAATCCCAGAGGCAAACAGAATGATTTCATGCATAACATAAACAGCCACTTAGAGAAAAAAGTCAAATCACATAAAACCATGGTGAAGAAACAGCCACAATTGGGGGTTAACAATTTCCATCCATGGAAATAGTTTTCTACCCTATAGTAACGCACGAGTGGTAACACCACAAATCTAAGTGTGAGCTGTAATAGCCAACAAAGAGAATTCTCTTTCAAAGCTTGTGGTTCTCCACCCCTTACCCTGCATTTAATAAAGACATGGTTATATAAGAAAATGACACCAGGCGCAACTGAGATTACGACACACAAGTCAAGCCCCATGGTAATGCGGGGGCCAGCTGCCGGTAGCCAGGATGGCTGGTGGATCACCCAAAAACGGCAAATGAAAGGGGCTTCTTTTTCTTTGCCCCTTGAATTGTTTGATGAATCAGCCCCCACTCTGTTAAAACATGTGCAAGTCAGCCACTGTAAGAAAGCAAAACCACAGCGAAAGGGTGAAACAGGGTGAAGTGAAAAGCAACAGATTCGACAACATGTAAACCATAGCACAGTTTTTACTTACATCATGCTTCAGTTTCAAGTGTGTAAAATCTGAAGACCTTGTGCTCACTTCGGCAGCACATATAGTAACATCTGAATACTCCCAGGAGAAAATGTTTTCAGAACAATGAGCTAGCAAAAAATGGAGACATTAAACACAGTTTAATGTGATTACTGATTAAATCAGTAATTCTGATCTTAGAAATTATTCTATGTAATTTTTTTTTAAAAAAGATTGTTTCAGTCCATTGAAGTCATTGATCTTTTGCAAACAAGCACCCTTTAGACCATGTGGACCTCGCTCACTCTTTTTTCCTCCTCTTCCTCACAGAGACAAATGTTAATTGTTCTAATAAATCAAAATATTTCATTGCTTACAATACTTGAGGAGGTAGTTAATAGTCATTTCTAGAACCAGATGCTAGTTGGAGAAACGGTAAAGGAGCTAGTAGACTGTTCAGGGGGACTGTTTACTGGACAACTATGGTGATGTCTTTGCCGGGGATGTCTGCCCCACTCAAGGGTGCTCATTCCTGGGGCCCCTGCACCCCCAGGATGCAGAAACTCTCACTGATTTCTTTAACAGTGATACTTCAGATAACAAGATGCTTTCCTCGGATAATTCCTATGACAGCTTCATGTTACTCCTTAGAAACAATGACATGTGATACAACCTCAAACATAATCACAGCACACACAGCCATTCTCCGAAACAAAGGTCAAGGGGTTGAACACATAGGCTTTCCCCACTTTTCCAGTGTCCAAGGTGGTTAGCCCTTTGGAAAGTGACCTCCCTTCAAAAACCTAATACCAGAGACTAGAGCATGACGATGACAAGAAGGCTCTCAAAGGCTTGTGTGGGCTCAGAAATCCATGCTAAACTATTATATAAAAGGATTTGCTTTGCTTTGTTTTGACATTGTGCTATTTCCCACTAGCAAGCGTATAAACCTTGTGTTTTATTAAACTGGTTCCTGCCAATCCAAAGTATGGCAAGAAAAAACTATGAGGTCTCTGATCCTAAAGAAGGTTTTCTTTCGAAGAAAGCAGGTCTGTGTGGCGGAATGCAAAGGGGACTCCTTGTACTGAGAGAGGCATCTACAGGCAGGAGCACAGCCCATCTGGGAAGAAACCAGCTGACTCACAGAATGATGAGGATGAAGAGCGCTGGGCCTGGAACCAGAAAACCAGTTCAAGTGGCCCCAGATGATATGAGGTAATTCGTATCATTACTAGGAGTCTCCAGGAGGTAATGCCACACTCACCATGTTGTGCTCGCAGCTCCCACCGCGCTGCTTGGAGCAGAGACATGCGGGAGTCCATTCACCCCACAAGACAGCAGACACAGATGAAGTAGCAGCATGACCCAACAGGGTCCCAGCACCTGGTACTGTGCCTGCCACTCAGGCACTGGCGCAATGAATAGGGCAGTGTGTGGAAGAGATGGGCACCATGTGATGAGTTTTCCATTAGTCATGGCTAAGAGGCAGATGGGGCAACTGTTGAAATGACAAAAGGGGACCTGGCACACCACGCAGTGGAGAGTGTGTGTGAGTGTGTGTGTGCTAGAGCGAGAGTGTGTGTGTGTGAGTGTATGAGTGTGTGTGTGCTAGAGTATAAGTATGTTTGTGTGTGAGCATATGTGTATGTGTGTGAGCACGTGAGTGTGTGTGCTAGAGTATGAGTGTGTGTGTGCGCGTATATGAGTGTATGAGCGTGTGGTGGTTGAGAGTGTGAGTATATGAGTGTATGTGTGTGAGGATGTATGAGTGTATGGGTGTGAGTGTGTGAGTGTATAAGTGTAAGTGTGTGAGTGTATGTGAGAGTGGATGAGTGTATGTGTGTGAGTGTATGAGTCTGTGTGTGTATGAATGTGTAAGTGTATGGGTGTGTGTGGGTGTATGAGAGTGTATGTGTGAGAGTGGATGAGTGTATGTATGAGGCTGTATGTGTGAATGTATGAGTGTAGGAGTGGGTGTTTATGAGTGTAAGAGAGTGTGTGTGTGTATGTGTGTGACGTATGTGGGTGTATTTGTGTGAGTGTATGGGTGTGTGTGTGAGTGCATGTGTGTGAGTGTATAAGTTTAAATGTGTGACTGTGTGTGAGTGGATGAGTGTGTGTGTGTGAGTAAATGAGTCTGTGTGTAATGTGTGAGTGTGTGAGTGTGTATGTGAGTGTATGAGAGTATGTATGTGAGAGAGAGTGGATAAGTGTGTGTGTGTGCATGAGGCTGTGTGTGTGTGAATGTGTGAGTGGATGAGTATGTGAGTGTGTGTGTGTGAGAGAGAGAGAGTGTGTGTGTTTGTGTGTGTGTGTGTGTTGTGCTGGCCTGCACCAGCCATGCTCCTCCACAAGAAGCTAACTATCCTAAATGTATATGCACCAAATATAGGAACACCCAGATTCATAAAACAAGTTCTTAGAGATATACAAAGAGACTTAGACTCCCACACAATAATAACGGGAGACTTTAACAGCCCACTGTCAATATTAGACAGATCATTGAGGCAGAAAATTAACAAGGACATTCAGGACCTGAACTCAGCTCTGGATCAAATGAAGCTGATAGATATCCACAGAACTCTCCACCCAAAAACAATAGAATATACATCCTTCTCGGCATCACATAGAGCTTACTCTAAAATCGATCAAATAATTGGAAGTAAAACACTCATCAGCAAATGCAAAAGAACTGAAATCGTAACAAACAGTCTCTCTCAGACCACCGCACAATCAAAATAGAACTCAAGATTAAGAAAATCACTCAAAACCACACAGCAACATGAAAATTGAACAACCTGCTCCTGAATGACTTCTGGGTAATAATGAAATTAAGGCAGAAATCAAGAAGTTCTTTTAAACCAATGAGAACAAAGAGACAACATATGAGAATCTCTTGAATGCAGCTAAAAGTGTTAAGAGGGAAATTTATAACCCAAAATGTCTGCATCAAAAAGCTGGAAAGATGTCAGATCGACATGCTAACATCACAACTAACAGAACTAGAGAAGCAAGAGCAAACTCCAAAGCTAGCAGAAGACAAGAAATAACAAAGATCATAGCCGAACTAAGAAATAGAGATATGAAAAACCCTTCAAAAATTGATGAATCCAGGAGGTGTTTTATGAAAAAAATAAAATGCATAGACCACTAGTTAGACTAATAAAGAACAAAAGAAAGAAGAATCAAATAGACACAAAAAAAGGATAAAAGGGATATCACCACTAACCGCACAGAAATAAAAACAACCATCAGAGAATACTGTAAATACCTCTATGCAAGTAAACTAGAAAATCTAGAAGAAATTAATAAATTCCTGCACACCCTCCCAAGACTGAATCAGAAAGAAGTTGAAACCCTGAGTAGACCAATAGTAAGTTCTGAAATTGAGACAGTAATAAATACCCTACCAACCAACAAAAGCCCAAGACCAGATGAATTTACATCTGAATTCTACCAGAGGTACAAAGTAGAGCTGGTACCATTTCTACTGAAACTATTCCAAACAATTGAAAAAGAGACTTCTCCCTAACTCATTTTATGAGACCAGCATTATCCTGATATCAAATCTTGGCAGATACAACAACAAAAAAGAAAACTTCAGGTCAATATCCCTGAGGAACATATATGCAAAAATCTTCAACAAAATACTGGCAAACTGAATCTAGCAGCACATCAAAAAGCTTAATACCACTATCAGGTTGGCTTCAGCCTCAGGAATGCAAGTCTGTTTCAACATATGCAAATCAACAAATGTAGTTCATCACATAAACAGAACTAAACACAAAAACCATATGATTATCTCAATAGATGCAGAAAAGGCCTTCAATAAAATTCAACATCCTCTCATATTAAACACTCTCAACAAACTAGGTATTGACGAAACATACCTCAAAATAATAACAGCCCTTTATGACAAGCCCACAGCCAATATCATACTGAATGGGCAAAAACTGGAAGCATTCCCCTTGAAAACCAGGACAAGACAAGGATGACCTTTCTCACCACTCCTATTCAACATAGTACTAGAAGTTCTGGCCAGGGCAATCAGGCAAGAGAAATAAAAAAGGGTATTCAAGTAGGAAGAAAGTTAAATTATCTCTGTTTGCAGATGATATGATCCTATATCTAGAAAAAAACCCTCAATTCGTCCCAAAAGCTTCTTAAGCTGAGCAACTTCAGCAAAGTGTCAGGATACAAAATCAATGTGCAGAAGTCACAAGCATTCATATACCCCAACAATGGACAGGCATAGAGCCAAATCATGAATGAACTCTCATTCACAGTTGCTAAAAAGAGAATCAAATACCTAGGAATACAGCTAACAAGGGAAGTGACAGACCTTTTCAAGAAGAACTACAATCCACTGATTAAGGAAATCAGAAAAAACAAACAAATGGAAAAACAGTCCATGATCATGGATAGGAAAAATCAATAACATGAAAATAGTCATACTGTCCAAAGTAATTTGTAGATTCAATGCTAATCCTATTAAAATAACATTGACGTTTTTCACAGAATTAGAAAAAAAAAACTTTAAAATTCATACAGAACCAAGAAAAAGCCCAAGTGGCCAAGATGATACTAAGCAAAAATAACAAAGCTGGAAGCATCATGCCACCTGACTTCAAACTATATTACAAGGCTACAGTAACAGAAACAGCATGGTACTGGTACAAAAACAGACACACAGACCAGTGGAACAGAATAGAGAGCTCAGAAATAAGACTACATATCTACAGTCTTTGACAAACCTGACCAAAACATGCAATGGGGAAAGGATTTCCTATTTAATAAATGGTGCTGGGAAAACTGGCTAGCCATATGCAGAAAACTGAAAATGGAGCCTTTCCTTACACCTTGTACAAAAATTAACTCAAGATGGATTAAAGACTTAAATATAAAACCCAAAACTATAAAACCCTAGAAGAAAGCCTAGGCAATATCGTTTAGGACATAGGCACCGGCAAAGATATCATGACGAAAACACCAAAAACAATTGCAACAAAAGCAAAAGTTGACAAATGGGATCTAATTAAACTAAAGAGCTTCTGCCCAGCAAAAGAACTATCATTACAGTGAATGGACACCCTACAGAATAAGGCTTTTTTTCATATGCTTGCTGGTCACATGGATGTCTTCTTTGTCTACAGAATGGGAGAAAACTTTTGCAATCTATCCATCTGATAAAGACCTAATATCCAGAATCTCCAAGGAGCTGAAACAAATTTATAAGAATAAAAGCAAACAACCTCATTAAAAAGTGGGCAAAGGACCTGAACAGACACTTATCAAAAAAAAAAAAAAAAAAAGACATTCTTGTGGCCAAGAAACATGAAAGAAAACCTCAACATCACTCATCGTTAGAGAACTGCAAATGAAAACCACAGTGAGACACCATCTCATGCCAGGCAGAATGGCAATTATTAGGTTGGTGCAAAAGTAATTGTGGTTTTTGCCATTACTTTTGATGACAAAACCTGAAATTACTTTTGCACCAATCTAATATTAAAGTCAAGAAACAATAGAAGCTGGCAAGGTTGAGTAGTAATAGGAACACTTTTACACTGTTGGTGGGAATGTAAATTAATTCAACCATTGTGAAAGACAGTATAGCGATTTCTTAAAGACCTAGAACCAGGAATACTATTTGACCTAGCAATCTCATTACTGGGTATATGCCCAAAGTAATATAAATCATTCTATTATTAACATACACGCAGGCATATGTGACATACATTACAGCACTACTCACAATAGCAAAGTTGGAATCAACCCAAATATCCACCAATGATAGACTGGATAAAGAAAATGTGGTACATATACACCATGGAATACTATGAAGCCATAAAAAAGAATGAGATCATCTCCTTTGCAGGGGCATGGATGGAGCTGGAAGCCATTATCCTCAGTAAACTAACAGAGAAACAGAAAACCACACACTGCATGTTCTCTCTTATAAGTGAGAGTGGAATAATGAGAACACATGGACACAGGGAGGGGAACAACACACACTGGAGCCTGTTGGGGGTGCAGGACTGGGGAGAACATCAGGGTATACAACTAATGCATGTGGGGCTTAATAGCTAGGTGACAGGTTGAAAGGTGCAGCAAACCACCATGGCACACATTTTCCTATGGAACAAATCTGCACATCCTGCACATGTATCCCAGAACTTAAAGTAAAATTAAATTTATAAAAGAAAAGAACTACATAGATGCAGGACAGGAGCGTCCTCAGAACATCTAAACTCTCAGCATGGTTTCCTGACTTTCCATATTGTAACTCACACCTTGGTTCAAATATTATGTTATGAGGTAACATGTTTATATAAACATCTCCTCCTAATAGTTTCATGAATGAATGTCTCACTAAGGGCCTACACCTCTAACAAGTTGCCATCTCTGTTTGCTCTCTGGGGCTGCCATAACACATCCCCGCAGACTCTGTGGCTTCATTCACAGACATTTATTTACAGAATTGATTTCTCACCGTTCTGGAGGCTGGAGGTTTAACATCCAGGGCTCGGCAAGGTTGGTCCCTTCTGAGGCCTCTGTCCTTGGCTTGTTGGCGGCCATCTTCTCTCTGGGTCTTCAGAGGTCTCTCACAGGACCATCCTCTCTGTGTGCTAATATCTCATTAAAAGGACATCATTGATGTTGACCTTTTTTTCACATGCTTGCTGGTCACATGGATGTTTTCTTTTGAAAAGTGTCTGTTCATGTCCTTGGCCCACTTTTTGATGGGGTTGCTTGTTTTGTTCTCGTAAATTTGTTTAAGTTTCTTGTAGATGCTGGGTATGAGGTCGTTGTTGAATGCACAGTTTGCAAAGATTTTCTCCCCTTCTGTAGGTTGCCTGTTTACCCTGTTGGTAGTTTCTTTTGCTGGATAAAGAAACGGTGGTACATAGATACCATGGAATAAGATGCAGCCATAAAAAGAGAATGAGATAATGCCCTTTGCAGGGACATGGATGGAACTGGAGGCCATTATCCTTAACAAACTAAAGCAGGAGCAGAAAACCAAATACTTCATGTTCTCACTTGTAAGTGGGAGCTAAATGATGAGAACACATGAACACATAGAGGGGAACAACAGTCACTGTGGCCTGTCTGAGGGTGGAGGGTGGGAGGAGGGAGGGGATCAGGAAAAATAACTGAGTATTAGGCTTAATACCTGGGTGATGAAATAATCTGTACAAAAAGAAAAAAAAAACCCATGGTACAAGTTTACCTATGTAACAGACCTGCACATGTACCCCAAACTTAAAAATTAAAACAAAAAAACAAACAAAAGGACATCAGTTTATTAAGTCCACCCTAAAGACTTTGTTTCACTTGCAGTTACATCTTGAAAGACTCTGTTTCCAAAACAGTCACACTCTGAGGTAGTGGAGGTCAGGACTCCAACATTAGAATTTAAGGGAGCACGAGCCAGCCAGTCACACTCTCCGTTTTCTGTTTGCTGAACGACCAGTCTTTTCCCTCCCTCCCCCCGTCCTCAGCAAGAAATTATCCCTAAGCAAAAGTTTCCCCTAAATGTACTGGGAGGTGAAAAGCAAAAATCCCTCTTGTGGTCCTCTTAAACAGAGCTGCAAACAAAGATCTACTCAAAAAAGAAGGTCTCCTCTAAGTAATTCTTTCCTGGTTCGTTTAGCAACTGCTCCAATTCAGATACAAATTTATTTTTTTTACTGCACTTCTGGTTACAAATATATGGTTATTCTAAAACAGAACTTTAAAAATTAATAACATATTTAAGTAGAAGACTTTACAGGTTTTAAACATAAATTTAAAGTGTTTCCATGACATACGGTAATAACTCTCTGAAGTGAGAATGGAACCGCTAAGACTAACCTGTACATAATGTAATTCATCAAGACGTATTAGCACAGCATTTATAACATATTTCAGGAGCAATATTAATATTTCATCAAATATGAAGCAAATAGCCTTTCAATCCATATATTAAAATCCTAATAGTTGCTATTACACTAGAGGCTAAAGGCAACAATAAGCCATATGGAAGTAGAACCATTCATCTCCATCAAGGGCTCATATTTTCAGAAATTATGCTGAGCCCTGGCTTCCTGACAGCTCTTATTCCTATTACCTCGCTTGTGTTTATTGCACATCTTTATAGAAAAGTTAAAAATATTTTAAGAGTAAAGTCTTAATGGAATATAACCGGGAAAATCTCTAAACAGGGAACACGAACTCTTAGGAGAACATTGTTCCAAAGAGCAAGCCTACAGTGGAGTGTTTAGAAAGAGTCCAGCCCGCCTCCACCTGGAAACAACCGTTTCTGGGCTGCAAATCACAGACCGGGGAGCAAGTGTGTTAATGTCAAGTTCAACTTCTCAATGTGGGAAGTTTATGGCAATGTGTGATCAATAAAGTCCACCCAAGGATGGGCAGAGGGAGTCATTAAGCAGTTATAAAAACAATTCCTAAATTAGTTTTCTACATCTGAAAAATAAAATTTAGTATGGCATGTTTTGCACTTATTGAAATACCATAATACTGTGCAGTGGGTTTGTTAATCTCCTACAGGATACGACAGGGAAAAGTCTGCCTTTTTATTTTTTTTTAAGTAATGTAGCTTTGGCTGGGCATGGTGGCTCATGCCTGTAATCCCAGCACTTTGGGAGGCCAAGGTGGGCAGATCACCTGAGGTCGGGAGTTAGAGACCACCCTGACCAACATGGCGAAACCCCATCTCTACTAAAAATACAAAATATTAGCCAAGCATGGTGACACACACCTGTAATCCCAGCTATTCAGGAGACTGAGACAGGATAATCGCTTGAACCCAGAAGGCAGAGGTTGCAGTGAGCTGAGATTGCACAACTGCACTCCAGCTTGGGCTACAGAGTGAGACTCGATCCCAAAAATACACAAATAAATAAAAATGAAATACAAATAAAGTAATGTGGCTTTATGTAAAGTATGTCTTAAGTCAATCTTAAGAATTTAGTACATTTGTTTTTTATACTCATCACAAACTCATGAGCCTATGCGTAGATGTTTTTCTGTGTCTATTCATCCTTGCAACCAAAAAGTTGGCAGTCTTCAATTTCACCACATAAAAATAAATGACTTTTATGGTAAGTCAAAGCAGCAGCAGGTAAAAATCCTTTTCCATTTTTGGATTTTGAATAGTTTGCCTCAAATGCTAAATTTTGAAATTGCATTTTTCTTGATTTTTTTAAATGCAGTTACTTTAATTCATTTAACTAATTTAACACAGCCCTTCCAGGAATTGCACTTGGGTTGGTCCATGTATGTGTGTAAAGAACATGATGAATGGAAAGGACAGCAGGATGGCGAGGCTGGTGGACAAGGGGAAGAGCCACCGTAACCACTCACCCTCAGCTACACAACCTCCTGTTTCCACTAACACTGGTGTGGCTCAGAACATTCCTAGAATGTGTCGTTTAGAATCCTCTCCAGAGTTCACAGCATAGCAAAGGAAAACCAAATAAACATTCAGGGAGGGGCTACCCCATGCCTGATACTGTCAGAAGCACAGTTGAATCTCAATTTATTTACCCAGTACTAGAGAATTGTCTTTTGTTTTCTGCATGTTTGTTTGCTTTGATATCATGGCTTAGTTCTTGTTGTTGTTGTTATATTTTACAGATGAAACAGCTGGGATTTGATGAGATTAAGTAATGTCAGTATTCTCAGTGGTTTGCAACCTCCGTGATAGAAAGCTGCATTTTGATTTTTGGAAATGGCAAAAGTAATTTAGAGCCAAGTCTGTTGACTGATGTGGTAACCTCACTGGGGAGTTTCGTAAACTCAATTTTTTAAAAAGTCACTCTTAACATTTTTGCTGCGTGCTCACGGGGCAGTTTTGGTGCCAGTTCCATGGCAGCTCCCCGCATGTGGGGTTCTGCCTCCTTGCAAAGTCTCCCCAGTTCTGTGCCTTTCTGTGGCTGGAAGGACCCTCCTGCAAGACCTGGGCCCACACTGTCTGGGCAGCAAGCCCAGGCTCTGTCTCCTCTGGTCTCCCAGGCCAGGGCTGTTTCTCATCTCCCTCCTGACCCTTTGAACTTGATTGCTGCTTCTCTGTTTCCCTTCTATTTGTTTTAATTCTTTCTAAGTGGCACCGCTTGGATTTTCCTCCATTTTTAGAAGGCCCCTTGAGACCCATACCCTGTGCTATCTTTGAGTAAGGGATAATTTATGACTTCTAAATTCTTCCAAAGTATTATACTGAAAGATGTAATAGTTTGAATATGCCAGTTCTGATACTTTCAAAAATGACCAAAAAATGTGTATTAACCCTACAGCAATGTAAACACACATTATGATATTTTGGATTAGAACTTCAAGAGTTTGAATTAAGGATTTTACAATGCAAACAATTAACAGACAACTCACTTGGAGCTCCAAGTGAGCACAAAAGGATGATGCAGACACTTCTTTGGAGAATGCTTTCCTTTTTCCTCCTATTCCTATTTCCCTTAGAACAATGGCAATCAGATGGAAACGACAAGGACCCATGATGTCTCCTCCTGGTCCTTGCAGAGGGGAAGGTCTGGACCCTTCTAAGTCATATACGCCCATGTGGTCTGAGTCACTGATATGACAGTGTCATTGGTAGGGGGCAAAAAATTATTTTTCCTACCATCCTCCTAGGTTCTCCAGCTGAAGCCCTGTAGATTAGACTAACAGAAGATAGATTAACAAGCGAAAAGCACACATTCATTTAATATAATTTTTACATGATACAGAAGACTTCATAAGGAAACAAAGACCCAAAGGCACCATTAAACCTGAGGTTTTCATACCAGGTTTGATGAAAAGTGGAAAGTCCAGGAAAGATGTGGAAAGTCAAGGAAAGATGTGGTAAGACAAAGGGTATGCACTGGGGGAGTCCGTGGGGAAGCTTAACAAGACCTGCTCACCAGGATTCCTCCAGGAGACCCTCTGTCTCCTGAGATAAGGATGCTCCTTCCCTCCTAGCACAGGGAAAGCATCTCTCCCATGAGGATCTGTGTCTTTTTTCTCAGGGGAGAAGGAGGAGGTCAGAGAATGCTACCGCACCTGCTCTTCTCAAATCACTTCAGCTTAAATTATTCAACACTTCAAGCTCTCCTATTTGTGGGTAGCAGGTTCTGAACTCTGTTGGATCTAAGTGATCTTCAAGGGTACAGTCAGAAGAGTCAACCAGCAAGGGCTCCTCTGCAGATTCCGAGTAGAAGTGGTCCCCCTTTGGAATGGCTTAGTGGAGTGTTGAGTAAGTTCCCTGGGAGCTCTGTCTTTCTATCCCAGGTTTGGGATCAGAGCATCCTGCCTCCCGCCAGCTCCTTGTGAGAGGTCCTTTTCCAATCTTCTCTACCTCAAATTCCTTTTCCCAAAAAAAATGAATAAAATGAGTTTCCTAAGGTGAAAAATATTACTTGTAAGTCTGACTCAGACTTCACTCTTCTCACGCACATCTCTCAATGTTGGCACATTTTACAGAGATGAATTTGAACTTGGGAGTACTCTAATGTTCTGATTAAACCTTCCTACTTTATGCTGTTTACAAAAGCAGTCTTAATTTGTAAACAACATCTTCACCATGATCTTAAACCCGCAAATATCATAGATGGGAAAGGAAGTCATTGGAAATATTAAGGCTTGCTGACAGTCTTTCCAGACTGTAGGTATCTGGTCAAGCTTGTGATACTCTGAAGAGAAGCGGGACATTTAATAGTAAAATGCCCAATCTTCAAGCTCCAATAGAACTGAGTGTCCTCACATCTAAAATGTGGGTGGAGGGAAGGAGAATGGGTCATCACCAGGCAACTTCACGTCACTATCATACCACCCCACTATCCTGAGAAGGAGCCGCAGCAGCCACTGGCTCTCCCATCACTTTCTAGAAAACCAAAGACTAAGAAGTAGTGAAAATTCCTTCCAGTATAAACAAAATGACTCTCCCTTAACCGTGCTTTGTATTTTTGTTTTGTTTTGCTTTATGTTGTTTTCCATAGAAAAACTGATGTCCTTAACAATGTTCTAGAGTCTTCCATTTCTTCAAAGAAGAACAAAGTTCAGCCTGATAGGCCCATACCTGCTTGCAGCATACTGGACCCTAGGGAAAGGCATTATCTGCCAGCTCCCGGTACCTGGACCACTTCACACAGAATATCCCAGGGGATATGGAACGAATTCTGGTTCATTCTGAACCATACGAAAATGATCAACTTACTAATGCCAATACCCTCCCTCTCCTCAAGAATCCCTGAATTTTGTTACTTGTCCTAGCAGGTTACATAGGCCAAAGTGCCCCACTCTGGGCAACACACATCACACACTTCTACCTGTGAGGTCTGCTATTCTGCGAAAAGCCACCTTAAGGGCCGACAATCAATTTAAAAAGCATCCTTCCTGACTTGAAGGTGTGTGAAAAAGACAAACATAAGGACAAGCAAATAACGAAGCTCGGCTTTGTTCATTGATAGATACAAAAGTGTGCCCCAGGGGAGGAGAACACTGAGGTGTGTATTATCAGGGTTCTCCAGAGACACAGAGCCAATAGAATGGATGGATAGATAGATAGATAGATAGATAGATAGATAGATAGATAGATAGATAGAAAGAAAATAGATTTATGAATGGATGGGTAGTTAGAATGATGAATGGATGGATAGAAAATAGACACATGGATGAATGGATACATAGATGCATGGATGGATGAATGAATAGATTGATTGATGATTGATTGATGAAAGAAACAAAGAAGATACGAAGGAAGAAAAGAGACAGATGCATGGATGGATTGATGGATAGATGAATAGATGGATGGGTGTATAGATGAATAGATAGACAGACAGACAGACAGACAGACAGACAGACAGACAGACAGATAGATAGATAGATAGATAGATAGATAGATAGATATAAAACAGATCCATAGATGGATGGATGACTAGATGAGTGAGTGGGTGGATAGATAGAAAATAGATAGCTGCATGGATGATGAGTAGACAGATGAATAGACAGATGGAAGGCTAAATAGATAAATGTTAGATAGATAAATAGACAATAGATTCACAGATGGATGGCTAGATAGATGAATGAATGGATAGATAGAAAATAGATGCATGGATAAATGGATAGATGCATGGATGGATGGATGGATGGATAGGTAGATCGAAAATAGATAGATGAATGGATTGATGGATGGACAGATAGCTACATAGAGAAATGGAAGAGAATATTTACTAAGGGAATTGGCTCATGTGATTACAGATGCTAAAGAGTCCCAAAATATGCTCTGTGCCAGCTGGAGGACCAGGGAAGCCAGCAGTGTGTCTTGGTCTAAATCCGAAGGCTTGAGAACCTGGAGTTCTTATGTTCAAGGGCAGGAGAACGTCAGACCTCCAGGTGTCCCAGCTCCAAGAAAGAGAGAGCAAATTTGCCCATTCTCTGCCTTTTCTTTGTATGTGGATTCTCAGCTGTTTGGATGGTGCCTGTCCACACAGGGGAAAGGTGAAATTTTCTTACTCAGTCCAGTGATTCAAATGCCAGTCTCTTTGAAAAATAGCCTCACAGACATACCCAGAAATAATGTTTTGCTGGCTACCTGTGGGTCCCTTAACCCAGCCAAGTGGATGCCTAGAATCAACCATGACAGGTGTGGAAGGTTTGCTGGAACAGAGTGTTTGCCTTCATCTTGAATTCATATTCTGACATAATTCCCTAAAACACAAACTGCTACCATTAACCTCTGTTGACCACTGCTTCATAGCAAGCTGTAACAGATCTTAGGTATGTTTTATTTTATCAGCTGCTCACATAACACCCTCTATGTTCCAGGTAATCCTCAAAGTTCCTCCCAATTATTGAGGCCCTGAATTGTCAAAATAAGCCTGTGAGATAGCTATTCCAATTTTACAGATGAGAAAACTGAGGCCCAAAGATTCATGCAGCTAGTGAGTGAAAGAGTCAGAACTCAGACCCAGACAATCTGTCCCAACACCTGTGCTCTCAGCTTGACACCATGGTGACATCCAACAGAGATCCCCTAATTCAAGAATGAAATCTTGAGGGGAGAATGGATTGTCATCAAAACTTCATACCTGCTCATTGGTGCATCCCAGGACAGGGTACACACGTCTGCTCTCTAAGTGTTTGCCTGTGGAATTCAATCAGGGCAGCCCATCACAGGTCACCTGCCAAGAGTACACAGCACACTCGCTATGAGCTAAGGTGTACAAGGGCAAGTGATCCCCTCCGCTGGGCGTGGAATATTGTCTTTACTTTTAATATTTCATAGATGACCAAAACCATAAATGTGAGTGTGAGATTTGTACCTATTAAGATCGGAAGACTATTTTATTTTCTTGCCAATTATGGTCTACAGTAGATTCAAATATTATGTGTATTCAGTGATAATACTAGGTTCACCCTAGTAGATAGTCTGAGAAGTACATAGAGTAGCTGTATAATATAAGTAATTTTAAAATGTAGAATCAAGTGGTTTAGACATGTATTTAAATAATCAAATACCATAATTTCCTGAACAAGGAACATAGTATGAGATTCGGTTCATACAGCGTGAGACCCATAGCTCACGCTCACAATTCTGCCATCACTTTGTATAGTAAGGATATTTTCACTCCCCTATTTAGGCATCCCCCTACTTGAATCATTGGATCACGCGTCCCTCTAGTGACCCATTTTCGACGTTCTTTCCCTGGAAATCAACGTTATGATCAATGCACCTAGCGGAGGACATTTACGCTTCTGTGGAGACAGCACGAATTGAAATTGTAGTGAAGAGGAAGAGCTTCACCCAGCATTGGAAGGTAGAGTTCCCCAACTCTGGGTTTGGCATTGGACACTGATGTTGTCCCATGCCTCCCCCTATTTGACCACCCCCAAAAATGATTTCCTGTTTTGGGCTCAGCATCTAGCAAGCAGGTTTTCCACCTCAAAGGATTCCATAATGCATCTCTTCGCACTGTCGCTTGTCCCATCTTAGTCCCTGTGGAGAAGGGAAGGAATCAATGGTCACCAGCTTTTGGCTCCCTGGAACCTCCCAGGCTGTGCTCTCTGGAGGGTGGCATTCAAATGTGTGAGGAGAGGCCCCACACTGAGACATTCTAAGCATGAACAAAAGACTTCCATTTTAATGGCACCTTTCATTAAAATTTTCCTCAACAAGAAAGAGATATTTCAATGCTTGAAAGATGACAGACCCCTTCTCTACCCCCTTCGGACACGCAGGAAGCGTGCTAATTACCTTGCAAGGTCACACTAGTATCAGCAGTAAAGTTCACTCCAGGTTGGCGACTCGATTTTAGAAATCTCTTTAAACTCATGAGATAGGACAGGAGGGGGCCGGGAATGAATGCACCCCACCTCTTCCTGATGAGACGAGGTGAGCTGCACCTGACCCACTGCCTTGGCACGGATTCTCTCCATTTATGTGTATTTTTCATTCCTCCCACCAGCTCTGAAAGCAAAGCAGAGGTTTACTGCATGCTATAAATATGTAATATGAAAGCTGTGATGGCTGAGAATATTCCAGGCTTAATGACAGCAAAACGTGAGCTTTGCAGATCCTAGATATCAGAGTTGCCTCAGCCATTGCGCTGCAGCCATGCATCTGCAGAATTTATTTGAATATTTCAGCATTTTAAGCTATTTGCATGCGTCCAAGGCTAACCCAAGCCTGAAATCTCTGAGTAAGTGCTACTCACAAGCCTTGTTTTGGAATCACAAAGGAAAAAGTCAAAAGCAGAGACTGAGTGAAGAGGTTCTTGCAGACAATCCACCCCTCAAGGTGCAAAAAGGCACTGTCAAAAACTAAACTTGTCCTGCTTTCCTGAGTCAGGCATAAAACAAAAAAGTGTACTGAGCTAAGCACAGTGCCACAACAAAAGGCCCAAGCACTACGTGAGGAGCAGAGCCCAGTTTCGAATCTGGGTGTGCTGCCTGCTCATGGGGGAATTTTAAAGGGAGCTGCAGACCGTGCTACCAAGAGCAACTAATCACAATGGCACTGGCTTAGGAGCTCTGCTAGTACGTGAAGACTGCCTGTTTGCCTATAACATTCTGCGTTGTACTCATATGCTTCATGAAATTACATTTATGGGCATTATTATGTCTTTTTCAATTTTATTTAGAATTCATTATTTAATAGACAGAAGTGTAGTTACGGCTGCCATTCATAAACACCCTTTCTTCATCACACATGTTTCCACGTTAATATAATTTGAAGTATTTGCTCAGAGATGCTACAAAAGAAAAGAAAAAGGAGAAAGAAAGCCTGTATTTTAATAAGATTTTTAAAAATGTATTTATACAATGTCAGCTTTAACTTTTCAGGAATTATTGGTTCTGGACTTCTTTCCTTTGAGATTAATTGTACTTTCATTAATGAGATGTAATTCCCTACAGCTTCTCAAATTGTGCAGTAGACATCTATATACAATACATAATATATGTAACACACACATAATATATATATATAATATATAAATATACATATATAAAAACATATATATATTTTTCATCTAACACTATAGATTCTTTCTTTTTTTTTTTTTTTGAGATGGAGTCTCGTTCTATCGCCTAGGCTGGAGTACCGTGGTGTCATCTTGGCTCACTGCAAACTCCGCCTCCCGGGTTCAAGCAATTCTCCTGTCTCAGTCTCCCGAGTAGCTAGGACTATAGGTGCCCACCACCATGCCCAACTAATTTTTGTATTTTGGGTAGAGAGGGGGTTTCCCCATGTTGGCCATGCTGGTCTCGAACTCGTGACCTCAGGTGATTCACTCACCTCTGCCTCCCATAGTCCTGGGATTATAGGTGTCAGCCACCACACCCAGTCTACAGATTCTTATCTTATATAGCTTTTGCTCAATTTAAACTTTCATAACTGATTTGTAAGTTGAGTCTGAAAGTTTGAAGTATTTTTCAAAGTATTTTGTTCAAGAGAAAGTGCATTGCGGGGCAGAGGGTCCAAACTTTTCAGCACAGTGCACATGAATGCAGGGTAATGACCCTGTCTGTAGAACAGGACCAGAGCAGTGAGCTCGGCAGAACCCATGAATTTCAGGTACTCATCCTATGTTGTCTTTGCTAGAAAATGGGGTTCAGCTTATATTTACTGCAGGGTTTTAAAATGTACTAAAACACTTTTCTGTGATGGGTACCGATTTATATTTTCAGATTTTAAAATTCCAAGACTCAACTGGATGAGATCAAAGCTGACTTGATCTGCAGGGCTCTGCGGAGGTCCTTTACCACTTGGCAAAAATGGCCTCTCCCCACCCTTAGTCAGGATGGAGATGCTGACGCAAGCAAGTCTTCATTCAGTGAAGTTAGTGCACCTCGAATTTTCCAAGGTTGAGTTTTCTCCCTCTGAGCCTGTTAGAGATAATCATACATGGATCCCAGGCACTGGTGTCTCTCCTAGTGGGTGTGTGAGCATGTCCGGGGCTGACATTGTAGTTCCTTTCCAATCTATGAAACAGAGTGTGTTATGAATATGCAATCAATGGAAAAGCCAGAAATTATTAGAATTTGAAAAATGTTTATAGACACAAATTCAATGCAGTGTTTTTCTATCATAAAATACAGAGGAAATATACATTGAAAATAATCAATTCAAGCATCATCACTCTGTTCTTGGATTTTTGCCTCTGGCATCACCTGGGCTAAAGGCTGAGATGCACGCACCCCACATCTAAATGTAGGAAGGTTCTGATGACATCTTTTACATACATCTGATGGAATAGTTCTCTTTCTTGAATAGCATGGAATAGTTCTCCTTCTTTAAGAGCGTCATAGGGGTTCTTGACTTTTTTGCTCTTTAAAACTTCCACTTACTTTACGGAATGTTAAAGCAATGGGAGTGAAATGTAAACACATGATGACAGAAAGAGTGCGACCACACTGCACATTTTGCCACGGACTCCTCTCCTCCGTCACAGTGTATGCACATGACTGAAGCCGGCCCGGAAGTGTGCAAAACAATGGGAAATCAACGTGTTGTTTTCTAATATTGGAAACATGAAGTTTGGAACAGAAACCCAGTGGGAAAAAGAAGAAAGAGAAATATAGGAAGAAAGAGAAATACAGGAAGAAAGAGAAAAAAAGAAGGAAGGAAGAAGATAAGGAAGAAAGGTAGGGAGAAAAGAACCAGGAGGTACAAATAAAAGAAAGGAAAAAAGGGAGGACCGGAGGGTGAGAGGAAGGGAGGGAGCAAGGAAGGAAGCGAGAGAGGGAGAAGGGAGGAGAGAGAGAATGGAGGTGGAGAGAGAGAGAGATAACAATGCACAGAAAA
The DNA here is from genome assembly GCF_003255815.1 of Theropithecus gelada. NCBI lineage: Eukaryota > Metazoa > Chordata > Mammalia > Primates > Cercopithecidae > Theropithecus > Theropithecus gelada. The sequence goes on along the minus strand of NC_037673.1, from coordinate 3,412,035 downwards.
TGGCTTTAACTGGGCCTTTTGGCTCTGGCAAGGTCTAGGCTCCACCTCGGGAACCAACTGCAAACTGAGAAACACGGAGGCCTGTATGTGAGGAGCCACATGGAGCTGTGAGAAAAACCTGGAGGAGCAAAGGCTTATTGCAATCACGGGGCTGGAGAGAGGTCTTCAGGGGTTTTCGAATCCCTGGGCTCTCAGCTCTGAAGCTCCTCTCTCCCATCTTTGCACAGAGCAGCACGTCCCCAACACACATCACCAAACAGAACCATGGATGCCAAAGGCACAGGCTTCTAGGTGGCCGTGACAGACCCTGGAACACAACCATCACGTGACTGCCCACAGCGGCCCAGGTATGCGCAGAACGTGAAGGGGGCTGTTGATACAGAGGGGTGATTTAAAATATGCCTGAGAGATGGCCTTTAAAGGTGGTAACGATCAACACATGCACCCGCCTCCCCGGAGATGGGTCTTTCCGCTCTAGACAGACGTATATAACACTAACTCTGTCAATCCTCCAATGAGTTTAAGAGCTAGTTGCTATTATAATGCCCATTTTCAGGATTGGAAAACAAGAGCACAGGGAAATTAAGTAATTTGCTTTAGACCACAGAACTGGAAAGGAGCAAAGCTGGACTGGAATTCAAGTAGTCTGCCTCCAGACTAAAAAGAAATACCGAAATGCTGAAATGCTGAAACACGTAGTGGTTGAAATAAGGCAGACAGCAGATGAGCGCGTATGCTGAATAGATGCAGGCAAGGCAAAAAGCTTGTTTGTGAAACTACCAGAGGGCATCAGAAAAGGATAAGAATAATAGAGACATGGAAGGAAAATTATGAGGTCAGGAGGATAAAATAAGACATGTCCGTATTCACTTAGTAGAAGTCCCACAGGAGCGAAAAGGTCATGGGAAAATTATTCAAAATAGAAATGAAAGATGTGAGGTTGCAAGGGCATAGAGAGGACCGAGAAGGTCAGAGAAGACCAAACCCACTCCTGGCACACGGCGAGGAACTGCGAGTGCTCCAGGGGGTCAGAGGACTTCCCGAAGGCTTCCAGAGAAAGACGGCCGATCACCTAGCAAGAATAAGGGGCAGGGGGAAGTTTGTCCTCAGAATTCTCAATAGCAGCACTGGATCCAAGAATAATGATTTTAAACTAAGGAAGGCGGAAAAAAACCTTTGAACCTAATGTTATGCATTCAGTCAAATTTTTATTTAAAATCTGAAACAAATTACAAATATTTTCAGACACACAAAACCTTAGAAGACTAATTATAGAAAAATCAATCTTGAAAACATTCTTGGAGGAAGACCAAAAAATACACGTCCAAGAGAGTTTCTGCAAGAGATTTGAAAAATAAGGGAGACCAGAGAAGTTAGAAGTTTTTACATAAAAAGTAAGAACAAATGAAAAAGAGAGGGATAAATGTATATTCCCCAGAACTAAAATTATAACATTTATAACAATATGAAAATAGACCAAAAAAAAAGCTATCAAAAGTTTATAACAATACATTAAAAGTCTTCTTTTGTTAGGAAGAAAATATGGATATCTAAAAATAAGGTTAAATGAATAGAACAGAGATAGAGAAATATATAATTTTCTTGGAACAAAAGCCTCAAAGTTGTAAAGACGTCAATTATTGAAGTGATCTATAGCTTCAGTGCAAACACTATCAAAATCCCAGAAGCATACTTTTTAAGGAATAGATAAGCTGCTTTTAAAATCTATATGGAAAAAGAAAGAACATAGTGTAGTGAAAACAATCTTGAAAGAGAAGAACAAATTTGAAGGACTAATGCTAATTGCAAGACTTATTATGAAGCTGCTGGACGAATTGATATTGAGATAAAGATAGGCAGAGAGGACAACAGAACAGATGATGAGGGAGAACAGAAACAGACTCAGAAATGCTACCAAGTGATTTTTGTCCGAGATGCCAAGTCAATCCAATGGAGGAGAAATGTATTTTTAACAAATCCCACCAGAACAATAAAAAGCCAGCTGGGTGAAAAATACACTTGAACCTCATCTCACTGCATACACAAAAATTAATCCAAGACCAGACATAGACTTCAAGGTGAAGTCAAAAATCATAATGTTTCTAGGAGAACACATAACAGAATATTTTAACAAACTTAGGTAGACAAAGATTTCTAGGAAAGGGCACAAAAATAGGGCCCCAGAAAAAAAAAATTGACTACTTTGACTTCATAAAAATTAAACATTTTTGCTAACCAATATATTATAAGTGGTATAAAAAATGTAGCACATGCATCTGATTTGTTTAGATAAAAATTTTGCACGTTTGGTAATAAAAAGACAGACAACTCAATTTTTTAAATTGTTCAAAAGATTTAAACAGGCGCTTCACAAAATGAGATATAATAATGGCCAATAAGCACATGAACAGATTTTTCATATCCTTAGTCATTAAGGAAATGAAGGTTAAAATTTCAATGAGATACTATTTCACACTCACTGAAACGACTAAAAAGACTGAGAGCACATGTGTTGGTGAGGAAGTGGAGCGCCTGGTAGGCTGGTACAACCCCGGTGAAAGTGTAACAAGATACAATATTTCCAGCACTGTTTGTCAAGTTCTCACATAGTTAAATATGCATGCACCCTATGACTCCGCAATTCTAGGGTAGACTTTTACTTGCAAGAAATAAAAACTAATGACAAAATAAATAAATAACAGGTAAGAATGTTGATCGTAGTTTTATGCATAGTAGCCCAAACTGGAAATAACCCAAGTGTTTACCAAAAGGAGAATGGATTATTAAAAAATCATGATATAGCCATATATTCATAGAATAGGATGCTATTCGGCAATAAAAAGCACAACAGAGATCATTGCAAAAATGAATGAATCTTAAAACAATTATGTTACACAAAAGAAGCCTCCCACTGTATATATTATAATATACATAAATATATACAATATAATTATATATGATTAATAAAATATATTATTCAGGAGTACAAGAATAGGCAAAGTCATCTACAAAAGTGAAAATATTGTCATTTATGGGGAATAGGAGAGATGACTTGGAATGAACTTGGAGGTCTCTGGGGTAATACAAATAGTCGGTTTCTTATTTGAGGTGGGGGTTACAGAGGTATATGCAATTGTGAAACCCATCAGACTAAAGACTTAAGACTCATGCATCGTATTGTTAATTTTACCTTAATTATTATTACTTTTACTTAAATTAGAAAAATCAGTAGAAATCAGTAAACATAATTATGGGTTTCCAATCTTAGGAAACCAAGATAAGAATAAAAGAAAATAATTTTAACATAACTTAAACCTAATCTGTTCAAGAAGAATGATGAAAGAAAAATCAAAAACAAGCATAGTAAATTGGAAACATAAGTTTAAGGTAGAAATAAATCACAATACAGTAGTAATTATGATAAATGAAAATGTTAAACTCAGTAATAAAAAGACCAATAATTCCAGATTGGTTAAAAAAATACAACATTCCAAATGAATCAAGAAAGGCCAAACTGAAGAATGAAAAATACATAATATAGAACTATTACCCACAAAAAAAGCTGTAACGACAATTTTAATATTTGACTAAATAAATATCAAGACAAAAATGTCCTAAGAAAAAAAGATGAATGCTATGCCAATAAAAATAACATGTGACCGCTCGGAGCCTGTATACACTTAACAGTATATCTTTAAAGTATGCGAAACAACTGACAAACTGAAGAGATAAATAAATATAAATACATTAGTTGGAGATTTTAACCCATCCCCTCCCCACCCAACGGAGACAAAAAAATAAACAGTGGTAGAGGCCATAAGAAGAATACAATTTGTAATGAAAGTGATTCAATTTGCAGTGCGAAGACTAACAAACCAAGTACACGCAGTCTTTCTGGTTACTTGATGCCTGTCAGCCCCTGTTTTTTACCTCTCTGCAATGAAATAAACATGAAAATTGAGAGTATTAAAAAATTTTAACAGTTTACTATTGTTGAGACATATGATTTCATAAGATTTTTGTATTTTATTTTATTAAAATTTGAAAACTAATAGTTTGCAACTGGAAACAAACAATTTTTTAAACCTGTCCTTCACCGCAGAAAGTTCGAGAAGTACTATTTTTGTGCATACAATGAAGAGTCACATATGTTGACTGTATATTAGACCACAAATGAATCCTCAATAAAATTTAAAGAACCAGTGTCATAAAATATATCCTCTCACAGCAACAAATATAACTAGAAATTTGTTAAAAAGTATAACTCAAAACAATCCTCTATTTCTAAAATTTTGACAACATACATTTTTTCTAAAAAGGAAATGATAAATAAAATTGACATAGTTAGAACTGAACAACATAAAACATTATATTTTAAAATGTGTGGGACTCATCTAGAATGGTATGTAAAGTAAAATTTATATGTTAAAATACATTTTCATGAGGCAAGAAAGATTAAAAACAAATGAGATAATTGAAGGCAAACTATGTTGAATTTATTGCATTAAACTAAGGATTGATTTTAATGAAAAACACATGGGCCACGTTAACAACAGATTGAGAGAATATATTTGCAATATCTAAAACCAACAAGGGACCATATTATCTAGAATATTCAAGAAATGTCTATAAATCAAAAAGAAAAACCACAATAGATACGGAGGCAAAAAAGATTAAAAGACAATTCACATGAAGAGGAAACCCAAAAGGCTAATAAAAACTGAAAAGATGCTCAATTTCATTAATAATTAGACAACTGAAAGTTAAAACAGCGAGGAGATTTCATTTTGCGACCAAGAGGCTAGCAAATATTAGAAAGTTGGATTGGCAAGTGTTGGCGAACATGTAGAAGAAGGAAAACACTTTGGCCTGTGGTTATCCCAGGTAGAGTTACAACCTTTTGGAGAGTAAGTTGGCTCTACAGAGTAAAATTTTTGGAGAGTAAGTTGGCTCTACAGAGTTAAATGTAACACACATAAAAACAAAGAGTAGAATAGTAGTTACCGGAGGCCGGGGGATGGAGGAAATGGGGACATGATGATCAAAGGATACAAGGTTTCAATTAGACAGCAGGAATCAGTTTTTTGAGGTCTATTGCATAGGATGGTGGTTAGTTACTAATGATGTATTTAAAAATTGCTAAGGGTACATTTCAAATGTTCTCACCACAAAAATAAGTATTTGCCATAATGGCAAAGTTAATTAGCTTGATTTAATCATTCCACATTGTGTATACATATATATTGATGACATTACATTGTCATCAGTAAATGTACAAAATTATAATTTGCCAAGGTACAATTAAAAATAAATTAAAATAAATAAATGAACTAAATTAGTGAGCCATATTGTCTGGTTCAGTAATTTCACCCCTAGGAAAAAACACTTCAGAAAACCAAATGACACATGCACAATACTGTTTCCTATACTATCAGGTGCAGTAACGGGGACTTAGAAGGATTCTAAATGTCCATGCTTTGGGAAAAAAATAAGTCAAATCACATAGTTGCACACCATGAAACAATGAGTAGGCACATAGCTATGTGAATATTCTGCCATGGAGGGATATTTAAAATAGAATTCAGCGCAGAAAGCAAAAGAAGTAAAAGATGAAGGGGAAGAAGGAGAAGGAGGAGAAGAAGGAGAAGAAAAAAGGAGATGGAGGAGGAGAGGAGAAGAAGAAGAAGAAGAAGAAGAAGGAGGAGGAGGAGGAGGAGGAGGAGAAGTGGAGGAGGAAAAGGAGGGAGGAGGAGGAGGAGGAAAAGAAGGAGAAGGAGAAGTGGAGGAGGAAAAGGAGGGAGGAGGAGGAGGAGGAGTAGAGGAAGGGGGAAGGAAGAGGAGAAGAAGAAATGAAGCAGGAGGAGGAGGAGAAATAGAGCATTTGACTAGTAACATCTTTTCCAAAATATTATCAGAATATATATAACATAAAATTTCTCAGTTTAATTATTCTTAACCATGTACAATTCTGTGGCATTAAGTACTTTCACATTTCTGTACTGCCATCACCACGACCCATCTCCAGAACTTCTTTCATTGTCTCCACCTAAAACTCTGCACCCATTAAGCTTTACCTCCCCATCCCCTACCCCTGCCTTTGCTACCCATCATTCCACTTTTGTCTCTGAATTGACTTCTCTGGGGACCTCATATAAGTGGAATCAGGCAGTATTTATCTTTTGATGCCTATCTTATTTCACTGAACACAGTGTCTTCAAAGTTCATTCACGTTGTGGCGTGTGTGAGAATGTCCTTGCTGTTGAAGGCTGACTACCGTTCCATCGTACGACGTGCCACGTTTGTTGATCTGTTTATGCATCACCACATGCTTAGGGTGCTTTCCTGTCTCAGCCCCTGGGAATAATGCTGTTAGGAACGTGGATAAACACCTGTTCGGGGCCCTCTTTCAATTCTTTCCATTTTTGTGGGCACACCCACAAGTAGAATGGTAATTTCAGGTTGAATTTTCTGAGAATCTCCCATACTGTCTTCCACAGGGGTGGTGCCATCTTACATTCCCACCAGCCAAGCCATTACCATCAATTTAAAATACATGCACAAATGGCAACCTGACAGGCCTTCATAAGATCACACAGCAATAGAAAGGTGGCTCCTCACCCACTGCGGGGCTCTGGGGTTGAGGGGATGCAAGAAGGAAATGTGAATATAAGGGGTAATATAACTAAATCAACAAGGGGTGGAGGGCTTCCCCCGACAAGGGAAAATGATGGGTCAAAAGCTGATGTGTCTGAGTAATGGAACACTCTACACTGCCAGAAATCCAAAACCAGAATTGACTCTTCTCATTTCAGAAATGTTACTACCTCTCTCTCCCTCTTCTTCATAGCAAAAGTAATCATTAGTTAACAAATTATTTTGCTTGGATATGTTTCCATTTTCTCATTAGCTTTCCGGATTTTTTGAAATTGGATGCAGCTAATCTATGCAGACACAGAAAAGTCCAAGGAGGAAGACACTGTCCTAACTGCAGAAGGCTCAGGGCCAGCCATGTCTTCACGAGGAGCCACCATCTCAAGTCGTCCTCAGTACCCACGCTTTTCAACTGTGCAAAAAGAGACTTGGAGAGCTCATCCTCTGAAAAACTATATTGTAAAGTGATTCATTACTGGCACAAGAATAAATGAGTTCTCTAGAAAAATATTTAAACAGTTATTTCTACCTTTGAACATTTTCCAAGTGTCTCGGTACATGTTGTCAGGTGAAAAAAGCATGATGGCAGCTAGGAAAAAAAAAAATGGTAGAAAGCAACCAATCACCAATAACGTTTCGAATGAAGCAACTTTCTTGGCAGTATTACTTCCTTCCCAAATCCTAAACTGTTCCCTGCTTCACACAGCTATGGCTTTTGGAGGAGGCCTGGAAAGCATTTATGAGGAAGACTGGTAAAATAATAATTTGTTTATGTGGACATTTTCTCCAGAACGGTGCACTGGGGAGACACCTCCAAATTTAAATAGTAGAAAAGCAACAGCAGCCCAGTTTTTTTCCTTTTCTGCTACAGACATGTCCAGCACAAATCGCTACAATTTATGTGGCAGTTCTGGAGCTTAGGCAAGTGGACTGACGCCAGGAACTGCAAACTTGCACCCTGTAGTTACTGACTCTCTCTGGAACATGGCTCATTCGGGGACATCTCACGGCAGGTAAGTCACAAGGAACTCTGTTCGCCATTGCTGAGCATACACGAGTGCTTCCTGGAGCCTCTTGGTGGGTTCAGCTGGAGAGGCTGGCTGGGGCCAGGCCATGCTGGCGTGCTCTCCAGACTGCCTTGCCTCTGAGTAGGTCTGAGGAAAGGACCCCACTCTGAGGCTGGATACACCCTCACCCCAGTTGCACAGGGGAAAGAGGAGCTGGGCTCGGGGCCGGGAGGGCCGGGAGGGATACGTACGGAGGATGCCACGGATTTGCTTTCTCACCCCTTTCCGGACACCTGCGTTACAGAGTGCTTCCACGTGGTGTGCAGATCGGGCTTCGCACGGAAAATTCGAGGGCAGGATGTCTGCAGCTTCTGGCGCCAACACCCAGACCCAGCCCTGGGAGTGGAGTGGGGAGCTGAGAACTCTCCCAGCATGTTCCAGGCACAATGGGAAGAGATCCCCGGTGGGCAAGTCCAGTGCAGGAACTGGTCCAGTGTAATATCCAGAGCAAGGCTGAACATCTTCCTGAAGGGCTCAAGAGCTGGTGAGAGTCAATAAAAAGGAAGAGAAGGGATGATAAGCCAAGCAGAATGAACCTTCTTGGTAATAGATGTTCTTACTAGGAACTCTGAAATAGCTAGATAAAGAATTATAAATTTGTGCAGATAGAATCACAGTTGTCCACTCTTTTTTTAACTCCTTTTTTGCAGTAAACAAAACCAAGCTACCTCAGGAGACATTGCTAATTATTGAATGTACTGTTTTACATGTGGTAAAATTTCAATTAATAAAAATGTTAAGAGGAGCATGATCTTCCAAGAAATGGATTAAACCGGTCAATGGGGGATTCAGCAGAAATTATTTCATGTGGGTCTTAGTGTTGGAAACCTTTCTAAAACATATTAGTTCTATGTTCTTGCCTCTCTAAGCAGTAAAGAATTCAACAGAGGCTGGGCGTGGTGGCTCATGCCTGTAATCCCAGCACTTTGGGAGGCTCAGACAGTGGTTCATGAGGCCAAGAGATCGAGACCAGCCTGGCCAACATGGTGAAAACCCATCTCTACTAAAAGTACAAAAATTAGCTGGGCATGGTGACACATGCCTGTAGTTCCAGCTACTTTGGAGGCTGAGGCAGGAGAATCCCTTGAACCCCAGAGGCAGAGGTTGCAGTGAACCGAGATCGTGCCCCTGCACTCCAGCCTGGCAACAGAGCAAGACTCCATCTCAAAAAATAATAATAATAATAAAATCTAGGTGTCGAATACACAGCAGTTACTCTGATAAGGCAGAGAAGATAGGAAAATAAACAATTTCACTAACAGCATAAAGCTAGAGTTTGAGTTTTGACCTCATCAGATAGTCCCTGCTTTTCATGGAAGAATTCAGTTCCTTCACAATTGATATCCGGATGAATATACTTGACTTTAATCTCTATTTTATTTTACAATTTTTACTTATTTTGCTTGATTTTTCCTATTGGATTTCCTTGCTGGTTTAATGCCTTCATTTTTCCTGCTCATCAATTCAGGAGTTCCATTTATTCTTTATTCTTTTCTTTCTTACCTGTTCTTCCCTCACATTTATAGCGCAACACGTTTCTTTTAAGAGATGTGGATACTATTTTCCACAAGAAGTTGTTTTACTTTTTCAACTGCTCTGCCCGCCCCCAACCCGCCCGCTGTACCTCACCACATACAACACCCCATTTCGATTAAACTGGATGCTGTGAAGTATAGGATATTGAGTCTTCAGCACCGTTCATCCGGTGCCCTAAGGCAGATCCCGTGGAACCTGGCCACTCCCCAGGTTTTGCTGAAAGGGTTTAGCTGATTTTGTTTCAGATCATTATAAGACTTTCCCTAGCAATATGTCTCTTCTATTTCAAGAAACAAAATGTGGTACATAATTACACATTCCCAGAGAGTAAGTATGTAATCATGTATTCGGAGTGAGAGAGAGAGGCCCACTCAGGCTCAGCTTGGAGCAGCTGGGGCTGTCCTCTTGCTGTTTCTTTAGATTTTTCTTGGGTATTTGGCTCAGATTAGCTTGCAGTTAGTGTATTCGGTAGACTCACAGTTTGAGTATTCTCTGAAACGTGTATATTTTTAAATATCTTTCACCTGAATAGGTCAGTGATCGCTTGGCTGGGTATAGAAATCCTAGCATGCAGTCCTTTTCCTGTGCCACCTGGCATGTATCCGATTATGTTTACTATGTTTCACTGCATTTTACTTGCACTGTTTGTACTTGAAAAAAAAAAACAAATAGCAGCCTAATGCTTTTGTTTGGTTAACAGCTGCGTATTTGAACCTAGAAACTGTTAGAATTTTTTTCTTTGATTTTAGAGATGTCTAGGCTTGGATGTTGATTAGCTATTTCAATTTGCAGAGGTGGGAATCTCCTTAGCTCAGAAATTCTCATCTATTATTTGTGGGGTTGTTTTTCCTGTGTATCCCTTTTCTGCCCCTGGGACCCCAGTCATTTTCTATTGCAACTCTCAGATCTTGCCCCTATTCCTCTGGTATTTTTCCCGAGTCCTGTCTCTTGCTGCTTTAGTTCATTTACATGCCATTAATTCCTGACACAAATGCTATCTTCTTGAATTGATACCCTGATGTGGTTAGTTTTCCTTTGTTTTGTTTTTCAGTTCAGGTCTATGTCCTAAGGCTCTCAGATCACAACAGCCCAGAAGACAGAAAGTCAGAAAGCAGGTATGTGCCTGCCCTGGCTGTTGGCCCTCCCATCCTAACTCTCCTTAGCTCAGGGTGATGGCAGGTGGGCTGGGTCTTGAGAGGCAAGGAAAAGGCCGACCCAGAGATCTCCCAAAAGTTTAAAAGTACAAAAGCATAAGAATAATATAAAAGAAATTAGAGAAGTCTTTTATAGCCATACACATACAGATAGCACCCACGCATACACACACAAATACACTCACTCACGCATATACATATACACATACACAAACACGGACTCACAACACACACAAATACACTCACTCATGCATATACACATACACAAGCATGTATGCACACACAGGCACTCACATACACACACACACAAACACACTTAGGTACATACACATACACACACTAACGAGCTGTGTCACACACACTGGTAGACATCAGAGTTCAATCAGAGAAGATCACTAGAAATGATGTCAGGTAAGGGATTTCTTTTTAACATTTGATTTTATGCCATTGTGGGAGCTTCGAAAACAGTCTTGAGTCTCTGCTTCTGAGCTTGAGGTTGCAGGACAGGTGGTCTGGATTGATGACGGACCTAAAAGTGGGGGAGGTGGAGGGAAGGTTCCTTCTGGAAACCAGAAGCAAGGAACTTAGGCCTCTATCTGACTTCCCCACCCCCAAGCCTCCAATGCACAGCCACGCCGCAACTCCCACAACACCACAGCCACCACTATCTTCCCATTTGTTTACTCAGAGCCTGGGCTGGCCAGATGCTGCTTAACCCACACTCTACCCCAGCACTCCACACCTCACACCCCAGCATCCCACCCCACCGAGCACTGCTGCTTGCAGCCATCAGTGAAGTCCACTCGGCACAGCATACTTGATGTCATGCTCAGTATGGCAATATAGCCCAGGGGCATGGCAGGCAGGTGTGGACTCACCTGTTCCGTCCTCCTGAGCATGGTGACAGTGTAGTGAGCAGCCGCCCATTCCCAGTGGCAGCTCCTAACTCCCGTCTCCACCTACATGGTGGTTACTCACCACATTGCACCAAAACCACCCCTTTCCTGGGAAAGAATATCTCAATCAAAAGCAATCTGGGTATAAATCCATTCAAAAGCCACCAGTATTCAAGAGCTATTCTGAGTACCCAGGATTAAAATGCAAATGTATGTTGAGAATCAAAGTTCCATTTAGTTTGAAGAGCAACTAGCCTCAGTAAAGTGTCCTTAAATTATCCTTATTACTGATGGTAAGAAAAAAATTGGAAGAGTTATGACCAGGACTTACATTAAAATTGGGGAGGGGGCAGCATGTTGGGGAAGTTCTTCTGTCTCCACTAAGGCTCAGGCTAACCCAGACCCAGGTCACACTCTCTTGATGGGTTTAAAGGGCTTTACATGAAGTGCAGTTTATATTGAATTTCTTTGTTTCTTGTTTTGAAGGTCCCTGAAGACGTGGCAACTACAAAGCAGCCCTGAATAACAGGAATGTTGGAACAGATGTTATTTAGGCATTTCCACATAATAAAGAATTCTAAGAATCCCCAATGCCCAATTATCCTAACAGTTACTCCAAAGTTTTCACTCAATGCATGATAAATGCAGACAATATTGACTTGGATAAAAACACAATTATTTAGGACACAGGTGATGCCAATCAAAGGAGACATCTAAACAATTGAGTACCACATTTTGAGGACTAGCATAAGCCAATAACCTAACTTTGTACTTACAAGGAACCAATTAGCAAAGTAATAATTTCCCGATAAAGGCTATGTTCTCTGTTGAAAAGAATCTAATTGCTTCTGCATTTCTACATGAAAAATGTGTCGTGATAGTTCACAGTAGGTGTATTTGAGAGCATATCTTGCTTCCATCCTTTGTCCTAATTAGAAGGGTGTGATGTACAATCAGGGAAGACAGAGTGCTTCTCCACAAGTACCTTCACATGTTTCTTAAAGTATAGGTCAAGGATAATCGCAGTACTGGAAAGGAACTGTAGTACCTCTACCTATTTTGTTTGTTTGTTTGTTTGTTTACACTGAAAGTGCAAACACAATTCACAAATATAGCTTCTGACAAATTCCATCTTAAAAACTGAATTTACATGAAACGAAGATAGCAGATTAATGCACTAAGATATTTCTTCACTTTTCTCTTTAATGCGCTTTCCATTCATACCCTTAACTCTGTGGCCTGGTGATAATATGACGCTTAGATTAATCAGAAGAGTTGAGAAGACCAGACCAAGCTCAGCTTAAGAATTCCATATTTTCATAACAAAAACAAGTACATACCTTTCCACTGCATCCGAATAATGCATATTTTAAAAAGAAGACAAATAACCTTTAGTGTCAAAAAAGCAGATCTGATGGTTGACAGCAAACTCCATAGGAGCTGTAATCTCTTCTGAAAAAGACATAAAAGAATTTAAACAAGAAGCCAGAAATTAACAACCCTTTCTCTCCACTGTTCATGCTCTCCCAGATGAACATCGAGGAGGAGTGAAGGGAGTGCACGGTGACCAAGGCATCGTTCAACGCCCTTCGGAATTCAAGGCAGATACAGCTTTGCAGGGAAAAATGGTAAAGGGTCTGCCTTCCCTTCAAGGAGTGAGTCTGCCCAGAGAGACAGATTGAGGAGGAGGAGTGTGTGTTCTTACCGAAAACACGTCTGTCCTTGATGCTGACGACCGTCGGAATTCACAGAAGGGGCTCTGGCTGCCTGCAGCTGCTCGTGGAGCTCCGTCTCTGCTGTGGATGGGGCTGGCTGCTGTTTCTTGGTTAGAGAAGAAAGAACTCTGTGATTCCCACCCCAAACCCACTGCTTGGGATCACTTAGGCGATTATTGACCATGATAGGAGATGTGTCTCCAACTCAGTGACCTTTTGACCTTTGTGCAAGGACAGGACCGGCTTCCAGCAGCTGGGCACCTCTGTCGGGCTTCAAAATTCAGCTTCAGAAGATTTCTCTTTTCAATTTGAAAATGCTTTTATGATAACATACATGAAACAACAGTAAATAAGCATTCCCATACTCACCAGCAAAATCTATGTTAACATTTTTCTGTATTTCTTTTTTAGATATAAAACCTTCCGAAACTTATTTTATGGAGGCATGGAGATATCTGCAAACCTCTCTACATAATACTTGCTAATTTGTGCTGCCACCAAGACTCTGAGATGGCAGAGTATCCAAGGACCAACTTCTATCCCACCCCCTCACTTTATAACTCTTATTTTAACCTGTTCACATTCAATGGTGGTGACTTCTATGATTTCATCTAACATCTAAGACAGGGAAACTCTCAGTATTGGACAATTGACCCACAAACCCAAACTGCAGTTCTGATAAAAAGGATAACTCTGGACTGAGCATGTCCAAATAAATATGGCAATAGTAGAACCCCAAAAGGCTACTCATAAAGAAAAAAACTGAACTTCATAAAAGTCTTATTTTATACTCAGCACAAAATGTAACTGTTGAAAATATTCATAAAACTAAAAATCCACTTTCTATAGCAACCCTACCTTTGGAATCACCAAATCAAAATAGGTCCTAGATAGAGATCGTCCAATTTGTCAGTAAGGAAACTGCAGCCCATTCGCTGCAGAGCCAGGGGACGGACGTGGTCCCAGGTTCCTGGCTCCCAGAAAAATACAACAAAGGTGTTCTAGAGTCAACCTGGAAAGAGAAAATTCACTGCATTGATTTCTGCCTTGCTGAATATCTACCTCCTTCTATTTGCTACTGGAGAATAAAAAAGGATAGGTGACAACTAGTAACATTTTCTATTTTTATCTCCATAAATGTTTTCTGGCTATCTAGTTGTTGGGGAAGGTTTTCTAATCAGAAGACACTATTCTTTAATCTTCTTATTAACCATAATTTCACTGTAAATGCTGGCTGAAAAGATGGCAGCGTTGCTGTCATGCATATAATATTGTAGATGCTCAATATTTATTTCATGAATGCAGCTTTAAATTTCATTTTACTCCATCCTTTTATTTTCTCTGATTACAAAAATTATATGTATGAATGTAGAAAACTTTGAGAGCACAAAAGTGTATGAGAATTACAGGTAAACACTGTTAACTTTTGACACATTTATTATAAGGGCTTTCTATGTACTTTGCAAAATTAACTTATTTTAACTCACTTTGATGAGCCATATATCTACATTTTCTTATCCCTTTAAAAATACCTTGAAATATAATTTCAATGGCTGCATAAAATTTTCTCAAATGGGCATACCCTAATTCACTTAACCACTTCCTAATTTTCCCAATCCTGACCTATTATAAATAATACTTTTACAATGAATATCTTTGTACAAAATATTGGTAACACCTGTGAGTATTTCTGTAAATACATTCATAAAATAGACCTAATTTATATATATTAATTTATTCAATCCATATTTATTAAACGGTAGGTCAGATAATCTTGGAACCCTCCAGACACAGAATTTCTAAAATTATAAATCAAATATAGTTGAATATATGTATGTGTATATACGTACGTGTATATATATGCATACATATGTATGTGTCTCAGTATTTCTTTTAATGCACACAAAGAAAGGATGAGTGACCAAAGCAAAAATTAATAAGAAAGGGCAAATTACGAGGTATTCCAAGACCTAATTGTATCTGTTCATCTTCAGAGGTCTAGAGCTCTCAGTTTAATAAAATGTGTGCATGGAGGAAAGAGATAAAGCTCAGGCTCACTCTAAGGTATAAAATCAGATCCACATCTTCCAAATAGAACCATGAAACTCTATACCTGTAGTTAAAAGGTGAAAGAAAATGGAAAAATAATAACAGTAATAAAAACAATAAAACACAATTGTCTAAGGCTTGGCTCTGTGTAAAGAAGCAAGTTTTTCCTGAGAATCTGTAACCACAAACTGGCCTCTACATGGATTTAGGCCTTTAAGTCATGCCACCGTATAGCCTGATAACACGACACTGAGAATTCAGTTTACACTGACCATGATATGATGCCCTGAGAAGGGGACATTATTTTTATTCTATTCTTGCCCAAAATGTATTAAGTTCAATTTAGTCATGAAAAAAATATGTTGGATAAACGCAAGTTGAGAGATATTCTACAAAATAACTCACTAGTACTCTTTAGAAGTGTCAAGATCATGGAAGAAAAGGGATGACTAAGGAATGACACGGATGTGAGGAGGCTAAGGTGACGTGGAAACGCAATATGGTGCCCTGGATTTGATACTGAAACAGAAATGGGGCAATAGTGGGAAACTGGTAGATTTTGAAAAAGACCTATTGTTTAATTATAAGTACTGTAGTAATACAAATTTCTCTATTTTGATAATTATACTATGGACATGTGAATGTTAACCTGGGAGAAGGGAATATGAAAAATCTGAACTATTTTCAAAACTTTTATGTAAGTCTAATTATTTTCAAAAGGAAAAGTTAAAACTCTTGATAATAAAATGTTCCTGACTTGACACTGCACTGAGGAACCTGGCTGAAGTCATCAGATCTCTCTGGAAAACGTGCCTTAAACGAAAGCTTCAGGAATTTTCGTGGATAAGGTTCTAATAACCATGAGTTTATAATTCTTTAAAAAATGACAGAGCATATGGGAAAACAAAGCACTACTTTCCAGACTCAGCAGAAAAGAAAATGGAACAACCAGCACAGTAAGGACCACAAAGATCTCAAATAACTGAATTACCAGAGTAAAAATACACTTAATATTTGATATTATATTAAATACGTTTAAAGGAAAAATAGAGTACTGAAGGTTTGAGAAAACAATAGAATATTATCAAAGTAAATAGGCAGACTTGTAAAATAAGTACATACAATCTCTAGAAATGGAAAACGTAGTAGTTAAAGTAAGAAAAACAATGGAGATTCAAATATTAGCTGTTAGATAAATGTTAGACACAGCTGAGGAGAGAAATGCACTGGAATGCATGCCTAAAGAAAGTACTCCTAATTCAATAGAGATAATCAAAAATGAAAGGAAACACTAAGATACTGAAAAATAGACAAAGGAGACCTAATATGCGCCTATCTAGATACCCGAAGAATAAAATAACAGACAATTAGGAAAAGAAGATATTTGAAGAAATCAAGACTGATAAGTTTCCAAAGCAGGCAAAAAACTAGATCTTTTTTTTTATTTTTTATTTTTTTGAGACGGAGTCTCGCTCTGTCGCCCAGGCTGGAGTGCAGTGGCGCGATCTCAGCTCACTGCAAGCTCCGTCTCCCGGGTTCACGCCATTCTCCTGGCTCAGCCTCCCGAGTAGCTGGGACTACAGCCACCCACCACCATGCCCGGCTAGTTTTTTGTATTTTTTAGTAGAGACGGGGTTTCACCGTGTTAGCCAGGATGGTCTTGATCTCCTGACCTCGTGATCTGCCTGGCTTGGCCTCCCAGCGTGCTGGGATTACAAGCTTGAGCCACCGCGCCCGGCCAAAAATAGATCTTTATATTAAGAAAGCCAAATAAAGTATAAACAAAAATGAATTCTCATTTACATGTATGACGGTGACTTTCTAGAACATCAAAGGCAAAGACAAGATCTTCAGTGAAGCAGAAAGAAAAAATAACCGCCAACCCAGAATTGGATGCCCTAAAATACTCTTCAAGAGTGAGGGCAAATAAGGGTGCTTTCCTGTAATCCGAAACTCAGCAGTTTACCACCAAGTTGAAATAAAAGATAGGCTGCCTACAAAGGAAAGTCATCCAAACTGAAAGCTGATTTCTCAAAATCACTAGTAGAAACCAGAAGACAATGGAATGACTTCTAAATATTGAGAGACAGTTACTGTCACCTAGAGTCAGAAAGTTGCTGTCACCAGAATCCCCATCTTAAAGAATGAAGGCACTAGGAAGAATTTTTCTGACAAAGAAAAATTGAGAGTGTTCACTACAGTCTGAAAGAAAGCAACCCCAAAGGAAGATTTGGAATGCGAAAAGCAACAGGCAACAGAGAAAATATACACATGATGGTAAATCTCAACAAGCATTGCCTTTAGAAACAATAATAATAGGGTGAAAAATTGTCAAGTTAAGAAATAAAATATTAGAAATTATAAAATTCTGGATAGCACGTAATTTAAGAGAGAAGTGATTAAACCAAAGGAAAATTAACTATTGTTTAGAAGGAAAGTAAGGATGTATTTAACTTGGGGTTAATCAAGTTAAAAAATCTTTTTACAAATCCTATGAGAACCAGCAAAAGGAGTTATAAAAGTGTTGATCTTGCAAGCTAGTTGAGGATTTAAAAAAAATTGTGAAAAGAATTAAAAGTAAAACCAAAGAAAGAAAGATAAGAAAAAATTACGGGCTATAGCAAACATGGATTTATTCGGAAATAAATCCAAATGTATTGTAAATCACAAAAAATTTAAACCTCTAGTTTAAAGACTTATTGTTAAAATAGTTATAATTAAATTCATCAATACCCTTTTAAAAATAGACTTCTTAAAAAAGAATACAGAAAGTTTGGAATTAAAAGACTGAAAAAGAAGTCACAGGCAAACCTCTAATTCATTCAGAGCTGGTATGATGATATTAACCTCAGACAAAATAGATATTAAGTATGAAAGTCACACTAGTGCATAATCCACCCAAAAAAAATCAAAACATTTAATTTCACCAGAAAGATACATACATTTTAATCCTGTAAAAATAGTAGAAGTCTGAAATAAATACAGCAAAATTTATGTTTTTCAATAAATTAAAATATCTACCACAATAGTGACAGATATCTCCTTTGAAAAATAATAGGTTAAAACTGACTTGAAAATCCGTTTTGATACAAAATTTCTAAAGATCAGTGTCACAGAGAGGATATCCCTGAAGAAAATCATGGTGTTGGGATTTTTTTTTCTATCAGATATTACCATTCAGCCACAGCAAGGAAGAGAGTGTATAACTGACCAAGGATTCTAGACCTTTAGTATGAAATGGAGTCCAGGAAGAGTCCTACACATAGGTGAAAATGAAATAGGACAGAAGTGCTTGTAATCATCGGTTATTGATGAACTATTCAAAAAGATCTAACCAGAGCAATTAGTTGTCTATATGAGATAACTAATCATATATAAAAGTCAATTACTGATGAAAACTTAAAAAGTTTAGAACGCTGGGACTAACTACAAGGGAGAGAGAGGGAGAAGGGAGGAAGGGTTGAAAACCCAGTTATTGGTTACTATGCTCACTACCTGAGTGATGGGATGATCCCTACCCCAACTCAGTGTCGCCAGTATGCCCATGTACAAAACCTGCACGTGTACCTTCTGAATCTAAAATACAAGTTGAAATTATTTTTTAAAATACATAAAATGGAACATCTCTACTAAAATAGC
The DNA here is from genome assembly GCF_003255815.1 of Theropithecus gelada. Taxonomy (NCBI): domain Eukaryota; kingdom Metazoa; phylum Chordata; class Mammalia; order Primates; family Cercopithecidae; genus Theropithecus; species Theropithecus gelada. Next base: position 3,393,328 of record NC_037673.1, on the reverse strand, counting down.
GCACTCTGACCTGGGAGTGCCTGAAAATCACCAGGAAAGTGTCTTAGTTGCCTTTGCTATGTTAAGATATAGTTTACGCAAGCTAGGCATGGAGGTGCACACCTATGAGCCCAGCTCTTTGGGAGGCCAGAGTGAGAGGATTACTTGAGCCCCTGAGGTTGAGGCTGCAGTGAGCCATAATCATGCCACTGCACTGCAGCCTGGGTGACACAGTGAGACCCTGTCTCAAAAAACAAACCGTATCAAACCAAAACAAAAGTTATAGCCGAAACACAATAAAATGCACAGATCTTAAGTGCACAGTCCATGTATTTTGACAAATATGTACACCCATGTAACTCTCACCCCAGTATAGACAAAGCATTGCCAAAGAAGTTTCCCTTGTGCCCCCTCCCCAACTAACTTCCCCTCACCCACAGTCAAATCCTCTTTCATTCCTGTCCCTGTTTAAATGGAATCCAAAGCATGTACTCCTCAGTACCCGGCTTCTTTCACTCACAGTGTCTGTGAAATTCAGTCACTCGTTCCTTTGCATTATTGAGTAGTATTTCATGGGATGAATATACCTGCTGCAGAATGGGAGCCCCAATATTTCATATGCTAAAGTCCTAACCCCAGTGTGATTGAATTTGGAGATAGGGCTTTTAGTAGGCAATTAGGACCCCATAAAGGTGGGATCCTAATCCAAAAGGATTAGTGACCTTATAAGAAGGGGCAGAGCTCTCCCTGCCCACCCCACTCCTCTCTCTATGTGCATACACCAAAGAAAGGTTCTGTGAGGACACTGGGAGAGGGACTGTCTGCAAGCCAGGAAGAGGCCTCCCCAGAAGCTGACTCAGCCCACACCTTGATCTTGAACTTCCCAGCTACCAGAATCATGAAAAATACATTTATGTGGTTTAAAAAAATATTTACAGCACAATAGGCAGAATATCTTTGTCACCTTAGTATAGGAAAAGTTTTATTAATAAGAGAAAAAAGCTGTCATTTTGGAATAAGCATAAATAAACTATAGGATATATTAAAATTAAGAATTTCAACAAAGCTCTATAAAGAAATTGTGGGAAATATGCCTAAAAACTAACAGGAGATATTTGCAACACACACAACAATGAAAAATCAGTATCTAGAATTTATACTGCATATATAAGCTTCTTAATGAAAGAACTTTACACTGCATATTTTATACTGCATATATAAGCTTCTTAATGGAAACAAGAAGATTACAACCTAAAACAAAAAAAGAGCAAAAAGTGTTGATATGGTTTGGCTGTGTCTACCAAAATTTCATCTTGAATTGTAGCTCCCACAATTCCCACGTGTTGGGGGAAGGATCAGTAGGAGGTAATTGAATCATGGGGGTGAGTCTTTCCCATGCTATTCTTAGGGTGGTAAAGAAGTCTCACGAAATCTGATGGTTTTATAAAAGGGAGTTTCTCTGCACAAGTTCTCTTCTCTTGTCCACCGCCATGTGAAACGTGTCTTCCACCTTCCACCATGATTGTGAGGCCTCCCCAGCCACAGGGAACTGTGAGTCTATTAAACCTCTTTCTTTTATAAGTTGTCCAGTCTCGGGTATGCCTTTATCAGCAGAGTGAAAACAGACTAATACAGGGGTGAGTAGGAGAATTAACAGAAGAAAAAACACAGGAAAAACAAAAGAACATATGAAAAGATAGTCCACATGAGGGAAACGCAAATTAAACCCTCAAAGAGAACAATTTCTAATCATTGGATTGGAACAACCAATATATCCATCACTACCACATGGAAATTATCTCTCCAAGAATACCAGAGAAACAAAAACCCTCACAGCTGAGATAGGTACAACCATATTCCGTAAAACTGGAGATGTGCATATTCAACAACCGAGCAAGGCCACTCCTACACGTGTATACTCCAGGGAAACTCTCGTATCCATTTCAGGGGACATGTACAAGAAGGTTTCTAGAAGAGAAGAATATAGAAGAAGCTGGATGTTAGTGGACAACAGAATGGATAGGTTGCAGTATTTTCATCTGAAGAAACAGCATGCAGAGTGAAAATGATGGAACTAGCATTCAAAACTTAATTCTTGGGCCAGGCACAGTGACTCATGCCTGTAAATAATTGCAACACTTTGGGAGGCTGAGGAGGGCTGATCTTTTGAGTCCAGGAGATTGAGACCAGCCTGGGAACCATGGTGAAACCCCCATCTCTACAAGAAGTACAAAGATTAGCCAGTTATGGTGGTGCACACCTATACTCCCAGCTACTCGGGAGGCTGAGGTGGGAGGATTACTTGAGCTGGGAGGTGGAGGTTGCAGTAAGCCGAGATCATACCACTGCACTCCAGCCTGGGCAACAGAGCAAGACACCATCTCAAAAAACAACAACGATGAAACATAATTCTTAATGAAAAAAAGCAAGTCTCAGAAGAAAAATAAAATCATCTACAGATGAAATTATGTGCAAAAAAGCAACAATATGTGGCTGAGTGTGCAACCGCTTGTGATAGCACCGTAAGCAGTAACAAGGAATTATGAACAAGAAATTCGAGACGGGAGTCAGATGCGGACAGCGTCCGAGAAGGCATATAGGAGCCTGAGAGGTGATGGCGTGTCTTCTTAAATTGCAATATGGGCTCCAAAGTGTGTCTTTTCTTACCATTAATTTGCATTGTATTTACTTTGTTGATTACATGATACCTTTAATAAAGGAGCTAATAAAAAGGCATCACCTGTCACGGACGCGGTGCTCAATGCCACGAGAGAAACAGGCAAGAGGTGAAATAATTCATTACAACACACAGTTTTTATTCAAAGGTGTTTACAGTTGAGTCGATTCAGCAGAAAGAGTTTGAAAATGATTTTTTTCAGTAGTGATCTGTCTAGGTTAGGGAGAAGTCCCTGCAGCCTGGAGAAAACCAAGGATGGTGTGAAGAGCAAGGTCCAGATGGGAGGTCAAGGCCTGGGCCAAGACCCGCCCTGGGTCACAGAGCTCTATTGAGAGAAAAAGGCTCCCGGGCTCCTTGGAGCCGGAGGGACCAGGGGTGGCAGGTTGGGGACTTTCCCACAGGATAGGCCTGTGGGGTTCCTGGAATAGGCCTTGCTGGGATTTCCAAGGAGCTCTGTTCCCATGCAGAGAGCCTGTGTGTGGCGCACACGAAGCACTGGGCTCAGTCCAGCAGGCCAAGGAGAAAGGAGGTGTTCCCTGGGGAGGTGTTAGACTGACTCAGGGAGGGAGACATGATTCCGGGACACCTTTAGGTTTGTAAACCTCATGACATTTTGTTAGCAAAGCTTCCCCTGAGCTCCCTGACTGGAGGTTGTAGTTGGGTTTTCAAAAGTCTCAAGGTTGCACAAGGCCAGCTATTTATAGGGTGAATATAACCGGTTTCAGCAAAGCCAAGTGGGAGGATTGGTCTAATCTTTCTGCCCTGTATTTCTTTCTGTGACCTAAGGTCTAATGGTGAAAATCTATTAAAAGACTTCCTGATAATAAAAAAAAAAATGTTGACATTTCACTTGGTCAAAATTGAAACGCAGCAGAGAGAGCCTCTGCTTCTGATGCGCCCGGATTGACACGGCTGCATTTTTGCTGACGAGCCGGTCAGATGCCAGGCCCAGCACAGCAGGCCGGTCAGGACAGGGGTGTCTGGAGGGCAGCCTGGGAGCCGGCGGGCAGCATCTGCGCAAACCGCTTTCCAGGTGCGGGATCACAGGTGTGGGATCGGTCACCGAGGGCGCCCAGATGACCCGCTTCCTCCAGTGTGGATATTGGCTTTTCCTAATAGGTGTCCCCACCTTGGAAGCCGACCTTACACATGGACAGGAGGTATGGGGACCCCAGAGCATGTCTGTCTCCTCCGGGCTAAAGCAGAGCCAAGCCTGGCCCCTGCTCAGGGGAACTTGTATTGCAGGAATCTCCTGGTGCTTTTCACGTAACTGAGCCTCACAAGAAGCACAGAGCTCTGCACTTAGAAAATGTGAAGGCGGATGTCTATAAACAACAGGTCCTGGGCAAAGCATGGTGTGCATGGAAGCTGTAATTTCACATTTTTAATTGCTGCCACCCTTCATCGCATTTCATTCTTACCCAGCTCACTGGAGGATGACGGAGGCCTGTGGTCTCTGTTCCACAGGAGAGGATGCTCTTTGGAGGCCCTTTTCTCTTTTGCCTTTCTGACCAGATGCTTATGAAGAATGGCCCCTGGAGCATGCATTTGGGAGGGGCCTTCGAAAGCTCAGAAATGCCCTCGGGGCTGAACAGGCCCGGCTTGCTCTCTGGGCAATGGCGGGGCTGCCTGGGCAAGAGGCCGAGCTTTGCGCTGAGTGAGAGGGGTGCTGTGAATTTAAAGCACACAGGGAGATAAGAGAATGTATACCAGATTGAAAAGTTACCATCTGTCAAACGCAGTGATAAGTATTTTAAATATATGTTTAAGAGAGTCTGAATGAGTGGACGGTGCCTGTGGCTTCAGGACTCTGAGATTGGGCTTCTGGGTTCCAGGTTCTAATAAAATCAGCCCTGATGCTGGCACCACTACGACCCTCCCTGTTCATTCTCCTTCCGCACACCCCTCCCACCCTCCCACTATCCAAGGAACCAGCACAGGAGAGAGAGAGAGAGAGAGAGAGAGGGAGAGAAAGAGAGAGAGGGAGGCAGAGAGAGGGAGGCAGAGAGAGAGAGAAAAAGAAAGGAAGAGAGAGGGAGGGAGAGAAAGAAGGAGAGAGATTCCCTAAATATTTCAGACTGCCAGTGATTGCTGACATTTACGGACACGCACTGTGGGCCAGGTCCCAGTGCCCAAATAAGCACCTCACACACATCATCTCACGTGTTCCTCACAACAGCTAAAGGAGGGGACTGTTGCCCCACTTTTCAGATGAAGAGGCTGATACCCCAAGAGCTGGGATGATGTGCCAGCATCGCCCAGCTAGACAGCGATGAGCTGGGATTGCAGTCCTGACTGTGGGACCCCCGAACCACTCAGGTCGGTGTCTGGGACAACAGGTACAGTCGGCCTTCTGAACCCATGAGATCTGCACCTGCAGATTCAACCTACGGAGAATAGAAAATATTTGAAAACTATTTCAGGAATGAGAAACCAAACGTGGTATGTTCTCGCTCGTAAATGAGAGCTGAGCTATGAGGATGCAAAGGCATAAGAACAATGCAATGGACTTTGGGGACTCAGGGGAGAGGGTGGGAGGGGGGTGAGGGATAAAAGACTACACATTGGGTACAGTGCCCACTACTCAGGTGATGGGTGCACCAAATTCACAGAAATCATCACTAAAGAGCTTATTCATGTAACCAAACACCACCTGTTCCCCAAAATCCTACTGAAATAAAAAATAAATAAAGAATATGACTATTAAATGGGCAAAAAAGAAAGAAAATATTTGGAAAATAATTGTGTCTTTGGCAAACAAGAACAGACTTTTCTCATCATTATTCTTTTAGCATAACCACTATTAGTGTTTACATTGTGTGAGGTACTATATGTAGTCTAGAGATGATTTAAAGTATATGGGGATGTGCACAGGTTTTATCAAATGCTTCATCATTTCATATAAGAGATAAGCATACAGAGATTTTGGTATACAAGTGGGTCCTGGAACCAGCCCCCCAGGGTCACTGAAGAACAACTGTGCATTCCCTGTAATATAAACTTGAATTAAAAGGCTCCCTCGCTCACACAATAATTAATTTTGATGAGGGAAAACAAGAATTATGTTAGGCATCTTTGTTTCAAACACTACAAGTCAGTTTGAATCAGTTCTTCACAACATAAAATTAAAACAAGTATCATTTACAAACCGAAGTAAGACTAAAACAACTCTTGTTCTGCCAACATTAACTTGGGAAAAAAATCACTGTTATAAAGACCCTAAGACGGTTTCTAAACTTCGCAAGGTTGTCCAAACAGGAAAGAAAAATAAAATTAAAAAGGAAAACTAACACAAGTTCCCTGGAAGCATTAAAATGCAAAATGATTCATCTGCCCTCCACCCCCTCCAAACAGGATGGCTTTGGACTCTCTTTATGTCAACAGACCCAACACCCAATTAAAAAGCCATCAGCCCACCACCCACGGAGCAAGCTGACTCTCTGAGCATCAGGCCAGACCCTCCACCCAGCCATGACCAGGAGAGAACCAGGGACCTAGGGGACAAAGAAGAGAGAGCGAGAGAAGAGAAAGAATCTGGCTGCTCCGAACAATCCCTTGAAGCGGAGTGTCCTGATTACACTGGTGGTGATTGACTTGGATAGCCCTCCATCCAGCAGTGAGAAGGGGCCTCCTTCTACCCTCAGGAGACGTGTGGACAGCATCACCCTCTGGGAATGCACAGGACTTAGGGACCACTTGCGGCCAACTTTCTTCCAAGCCCTGCAGGTCTGAGCTTCCAGGAAGCCTCAGAAAAGCTCGCTCCACAGAGCCGCTCATGGTGTCCAACGCTCGGTAAACTGCCTGCGATGTGGGTGAAGCTGCCCGCCTAGATGCAATCCAAACTTCCTCTGTACCCTAATACCTCCTGAGAGTTTCCAAACACTTAACCTGAGCCAGACGATTTGTTCAAACCATTTATGTGCGTCCTCAGGAATCCTCAGAACACCTAAAGCACGCATTCCTCCTTTCCCATTTTACAAATGAGGAAACAGAGACCTGGAATGGCCCAGTGACTTTCCCCACCTCCGGAGGGCGGGGCCCGGATATTCAGCCGGAGTCTAGTGGCTTCCTCAGCCTGCTTCATTTCCATACTGTTCATACACTGATCAAAGCTGAAACAGAGCATTTGTTTTAAATATACTGTTTAAGTTTTCTGAATACAAATTGCTTGATTGGCACATCATGAACTCAGCTGGTTCTTATTTCACATCTCTGTTCTTAAAGAGAACCGATTCACAAAGACCCAAAGCAATGGAATGGTGCTTCTATCTGGAAACACTTGAAAGCAGGCAATGTTTTGTATCACTCGGCCTTCCCTCTGTTGGATTAAGTGATCAGGAGGGAGAATGGTGACCGCCCTGGAAGGGAGCCAGGAACCGCTCCACATAGTTCCTAACTGAAAGGCGGGGAGAGGATTCTCTGTGTCTATCAAAGCCCCCAGCACCATGTGTCCTCAGATCAATGGGATGGGGTTACCCTGCAACTGAACTTCTAAGCAAGTTGTCTAAATGCAAGTATAGCAGGAATAAAGGAGAGAAAGGCAGCGCCATGAAGTGAAGTCAGGTGAAAGCCTCCCTCTGCATTCACTGGCTTTCCTCATAGAGTGGTCATGAATCACACTCTCTTCTTGCCGGTCATCAGGTTACTTCTGAAACATCATTTTCTTTCTTTTTTTTTTTTTTAGACGGGGTCTTGCTCTGTTGCCCAGGCTGGAGTGCAATGGTGCAATCTCAGCTCACTGCAACCTCTGCCTCCTGGGTTCAAGCAATTCTCCTGCCTCAGCCTCTTGAGTAGCTGGGATTACAGGTGCCCACCACCATCCCTGGCTAATTTTTGTGTTTTTAGTGGATACTGGGTTTCACCATGTTGGCCAAGCTGGTCATGATCTCCTGACCTAGGCCTCCCATAGCGCTGGGATTACAAGCATGAGCCACCGCACCTGACCTAAAACATCATTTTCAAAAGGAATAAAATGAGAAAACAACTTCAGATTTAAAGCAGTCAACCAACGCCTTTAAAAGATACAGATCTTTTCTGCTATAATTGGCAGTACAGAGGTGTAACTTTCATCTGGGTCTCTGATAATTTGTAGGTATGGAACATAGAATCAGAAGAAAACACATTTACTGGATAGAGATGTGTAGGTAGACAGGGATCCATAGAACAAAACCTGACTGTGAACTGCTTATTCCCAAGGGAAAACATTAATTTGGTGGGTATATGGAGCGCTTTTTCTACTGAAAGTATCTGCCACGTCAGGACAAATGATCATTACAGGAAGTTCATCCTGCTTCCTGGAGGTGTTTTGGGGGATAAGTCAACTGAGACCTCCAGGGCGAATGGACATTTAAATCGATTGATTGATTGATTCAATTAAAAGAAGATTGTAAACTGAGGGATTGTGGTATGGAAAAGAGGAGAAGTCAGTCAACAGGTGTAAAGCTTCAGTTGGATGGGAGGAATCAGCTTTGCTGATCTATTGCACAACATGATGACCGTGGTTAATAATAATAATTTGTACTTTTCAAAAATGTTGGCCAGGAGTGGGACTCACACCTGTAATGTCAGCACTTTGGGAGGCCGAGGCGAGCGGGTCACGAGGTCAGGAGATCAAGTCTATACTGGCTAACATGGTGAAACCCCATCTCTACTAAAAACACAAAAAATTAGCCGGGCCTGGTGGTGGGCACCTGTAGTCCCAGCTACTCGGGAGGCTGAGGCAGGAGAACGGCGTGAACCCAGGAGGCAGAGCTCGCAATGAGCCGCGATCCGGCCACTGCACTCCAGCCTGGAAAACAGAGCAAGACTCCATCTCAAAAAATAAATAAATAAATAAATAATGTTAAAAGAGTATATTTTAAATGTTCTCACCACAAAATGTGGTAAGTTGGTGAGGTGCCTGATGTTTTCATTAGCTTAATTTAACCACTAGGCTGTATGCATACATCAAGCATCACAGTGAACCCTATAAATATATGCAATTAATATATGTCATTTAAAAATAATTTATAAAATTTGAAAAAGAAGATTGTGAAAAGAAAGGACGAGGGAAGGGAGAGTGGGGAGGAAGGAAGGAGGGAGAGAGGAAAAGTAACTAGAAAGATATCATACACATCAGTCTAAGGAAGAATTGTTTGAGAATAAGAGAAAATTTAATACCTGATATGCCCTTTTTTGTTTGCTTGAGTAATTATACTTCATAAAAATGCACAGGATTATAAACACTGTCACAACCAAAAAGACTCATACGACAAATTGACTGCTTATAAAAGCATTTCTTGGACATAAATCACCGTGACAAATGTTTCAAAAGAGATTCAGTTCTAATTTTCTTTATCATAATTTATTATGAAGCAATGCAAGAATCTATTGCATAATCAACTCATTTGTTCACTCAGCAAATATGTAGGAATGCCCAGCACGAGTGAAGCTGCAGTGTAGCGCGGAACTGAGGAGGGGGCAGTGATGGAGGGATGGCAGTGAGCAGGCTCCACTCCTATGGAATTCACATCCTTGATACACAATGCGGGGCTGGGGAGGGGGCAGTGATGGAGAGATGGCAGTGGGCAGGCTCCACTCCTATGAAATCGGCATGCTTGAAACACAACGCTGGGCTGAGGAGGGGGCGGTGATGGAGGGATGGCAGTGAGCAGGCTCCAGGCCTATGAAATTGACATGCTTAATAGGCAATGAGGGGCTGGGGAGGAGGTGGTGATGGAGGGATGGCAGTGAGCAGGCTCCAGGCCTATGAAATTGACATGCTTGATAGGCAATGAGGGGCTGGGGAGGAGGTGATGATGGAGGGATGGCAGTGGGCAGGCTCCACTCCTGTGAAATCGACATGCTTGATACGCAATGAGGGGCTGGGGAGGAGGTGGTGATGGAGGGATGGCAGTGAGCAGGCTCCAGGCCTATGAAATTGACATGCTTAATAGGCAATGAGGGGCTGGGGAGGAGGTGATGATGGAGGGATGGCAGTGAGCAGGCTCCAGGCCTATGAAATTGACATGCTTGATAGGCAATGAGGGGCTGGGGAGGAGGTGATGATGGAGGGATGGCAGTGGGCAGGCTCCACTCCTGTGAAATCGACATGCTTGATACACAATGGGGGGCTGGGGAGGAGGTGGTGATGGAGGGATGGCAGTGAGCAGGCTCCATGCCTATGAAATTGACGTGCTTGAAACACAAGGCGGGGCTGGGGAGGAGGTGGTGATAGAGAGATGGTAGTGGTCAGGCTCCACTCCTACGGAATTGACGTCCCTGATACACAATGCTTTAGTCATAAATGTAGCTCTCATCATTTCATAGAGAACTTTATTTTTTACTCAAAGTTCTACTCACATTACATCTTTGTGCTCCTGCTAAATTTTCTTCTTTCTTGAATTCCTAGATATGATGGAGTCCAGGTGAACTCTGGAGAACAGAACGGACCCTCTAGAGTGGTCCACAGTTACATGCTTTTAGCTCTGGACCTCCCAGGTTTTGTCCGGCTGCACAAAGACCTTTCTTTATAGGACTGAGTAGGGTCTCCCTTATTCATTCAGCTCCAGTAATAAATGACCAGATGAAGGGCGTAGCTCCCATACTGGAATAAGAACCTCCATTACTGGACTATCTGTCTTCATGTCCCCTCTGTATATTTTCTATTGAACTGTGTGTGGAATTCCCCACATCCAGCCTCCTCCCTTCTCAGAATGAGCCCACACCAGTGCAAGGACAGTTCCCACCTTGACTCTAGGTCCTTCCCAAGCCCAGTCTGTCTTGACCCCATACCTTTGGGCCCAGTTTTGAACTGAATTGAAGGTTCTGTGGGGTTCTTCAAAGGGCCATGGAAAACATCTCCCAGAAGGTGTCATCCACACAGGGAAGCAGGGCAGCATTTCAGGTGAAACTTTTCATCCTCTTGTGGGACCAGAAGCAGCCTCCCCATAGCCCCACAGTCTGAGCGGCTGGGTCTATAGGCCCCATCACAGGAGTGGAGGAGGAAAAGCCAGAACCACAAGCACCCCCTTCCAGGAGGGCCCTGCCGAGGCCACGCTGGCCCTTCTTGGAGGACGCTGTCTCCTCTTGGAGGGTCTTCCTTTTTACAGATGTCAGAACAAGGAGACTCCCATCTGGGACTGAAAATGGAGAGGCTTCCACCAAACCCGCCGAGGACTGGCCAGTGCCCTCTGCCAGGCTGAGAGCCTGCTGGGGCAAGTGCATTTCATGTGCTGCAGGAAACACCCTCTCATGGTCCACACAACTGCCTTCCCACCGTGAAATGAACAGACGCTCACTCACTGCTTTTCTCCATGCTTTCTGAAAGCGCTCCTACTGTAGCAAGGTCTGCATTGACGTTAGAAGTAAGGGAAGATGTTAGAATTAGCTGGACTGAGGAAGGACAATATACTCCATAACCAGGTAACCCATGCTTGGTGGAAGAACAGTTGTGAAAGGTGGCTGGTTCGCCATGTGTGCCAGTTCTCATGGTGTAAATTTTCCCAACAACAGGGCTTCCAGGTGTGGCTCTGAATGCCGGGTGGGCACTCAAGGCTATCACCCTGATGCATACCATGGGCACTCCTCAGACCAGCAGGAGGTTCCAGCAAAGGGCAGGAAGAGGCAAGCTAGACCCTCAGGGCATGGCCCGGAAGGAGCTGTCTATGCTTGGGGCCACCCTGTGTGACCTGAGCCTGGACGTGGCCCTGAATGTCCCTCCTGAGCTGCTGCCTGCTCCAGCATCACTTGGGAGCTGTCTGCTTGGGATTCCGTTTATTATTGATCAACAGCAGCTTTGAGAGGCTGCGAAAACCTCAGGGAAGCCACACTAGCTTCTTCACATCTCCTTTGCCTTGATTGGGACCCTGCTGGTAGCTCAAAAGGTGAAATCATCGCTCCGTGAAACCAGAGAGGAAGCCCTGGGAAGCAGAGTTTTAAAGAGAATCCAGTGTTGAGGGAGGACTGTGGAAGAGAGGACAGCATCCTGGACATGAGGGAACAAGAACCGCACCCCAAAGACAGGAAATGTAAGGACAAAGATAGAAGTGACTAATTACCGCCTCCATGACCACACCTGGACCAGGAAGTCATTCTTAAGGGGAAAGTGCCATCTTCTTCCTTCCCACTTGAATGTCACCTGTAAACCCAAGAAAGCCACACTGAAGCTCAAAGGAACAGAGTCTCCACGTGACTGCTGCCTGGCTGTGACAGTCCTGACAGTTATGATCTTCTCCTCCTGAAACATGAATATATTCATTCACTTCAGATTCAGAAGGAAGAGAGCAGAGAGTGATGGTGTCTCAGTCCCACCCGTGAGCTTGTCAGAGGACCGGCTGCCAGGTACATGGACTATTAGGCCTCACAGCTGGAGGGCCCATGGGTGGCACAGTTGGCCAGAGCAGAGGCTGGGCAGGCACACTTCGAGTCAGTGGTGTGCTTCGTGTTGGGAAGAGGCTGCAAGGTGCATGTCCACAGTCTTTGCAGCCACCCCCTGCGACGTCCTCCAACCTAGCTGCTCAGTTCTCTGCTGTGTGCAGTCACTCAGCCATGGGGAGCTTCTGTGTTGAGTCTGACGGGCAAAGGCAAACCTTTTATGCTGTCTTAAAAGCCAAAAATCAAATCACATCTAGGAAAATGCCCACCGCGGAGCTGGGGTCCTGCTCTGTCTCAGGAGGGAGGATGTGTTCCCAAAGTTACTCTTCCATTTCCTGTCTTGTCTTCCCAACACACTTACAGACACTGATGTCTTAGAGTTTAAAAATGAAGACACACCCATGGGGAGGGACCGTTATGCTCAAGAGTAAACAGACACTCACTCAGGCCAGGTGATGTCTCAGGAGGAAATCCAGCAGCGTGGAGGGTCCAGAGCGTGGAGATGGTGACGGGAAGCCCACAGCAGCTCTGAATTCAAACGCTGCTCAGCTGCTCGCTGGCTGCCAGCTGCCCAGCCTTATGAGTATTCCTTAGGCTTCTTGGGTTCCCATCTTTTCTTCCAGAAAAGAAGATCATGAGCACTCCCTTGAAGTTTGCTTTGAGGCTAATGTAGATTTAAATGTAAAATGTCTTAATACAATTTAAATGTAAAAATGCCCCTCAAACAGTAGGTGTTTAATAATTGTCCCTCTGTTTCCTTCGCTCCCCTTGGCTCTGCTTCACTGTGATTAAGATTGAAACTTCTTTCATCAGACAGCCTTAGATTTGGAACTTGTCTATTGATTAACTCTAGAGACCTAGACATGCATTAGCCTGTGTGAAGCCTTTGTCTCCGTATCCCTTAAATTCAGAGTTGTGATGTCTATGTCCTTGTATTGTTGTGACAATTAAATGAGATAACATACGTCAAAAACTTAGCATAGGGTTTGGCCATAGCTAGCACTTAGTAAATGGCAGCTACTGATATCTTTCTTTCCTCAGACAGAAATTCCATAAAAGATGAGTATTGAGTAAGTTGCCATTTCTCTATTCACAACAAATTGAGAATGTGAATAAATCATGAAACTCTAACACTATGGTAATCTACAAACAAGATGAGAGATTCCAGTTAGGAAGTGTTTTTATAAGTTAGCATAGCCCACTCAAATAGCCCCGTGGCAATCCTAACTGAGAGAGGGAAGAACAGTAGCCCACTCAAATAGCCCTGTGGCAATCCTAACTGAGAGAGGGAAGAACAGTTTTGGCTATTTTTGAAAATTGTTGATAATGTGGAGTTAGAATTATTTATTTTTCTGAAAGTAATATGTTCATAAGACAAGTTTTAAGCTAAGACAACATAGACACATAAATACTTTGTTTTTACAAGTTACTTATGATTTTCTAATGACTTTCCTAATAATTCTAACATCAAATTAATTCCATATTCATCTGCTTAATACAAAGTACGTTTCATCTTCAAATTAGCATAAGAAAACTTTTAAAAGTTAAGGAAGAAGACATAACTTTTGATTAAATTTCGCGGTGACTACAGCAAAAACGTGGCTCTTGCTGTGATCTGGAGTGAACTTCCTTCAGCAGGATTAATCTGTGTCCAACGCTAATTTACTTCTATTGAAATTGTGCTTCTTGAAGACATTTTGTTATTGAAGATATGTAGCAGCAGACCAACAGGACCGAGAACGAGATATCTGACTTTAATCCTATCCTGACTGGCAGCCCCCAAAAGCTCTAAATAATTTAACAAAAGGCTAAACTTCTAACAGCATAGAAGCGATATGAACAGAGGAGCCCTCCAGCAGATGAGGAACCACATGGGAAGCAGAGCCTCACTGGACCTCCCTGCTCCTGGAACACACGTCTCCATTTTCCTTCCCTTGCGTCCCTTGACTGTCAGAAAACAACAATTGCAGTGGCTTTATAGCCTCTCCCGTTTAGTAGCTTGTTTTATAATTTAAAAGATTAAACTTGAAAGAAAACTTGAGGGCAGGGAGTAATAGTAGTAGAAGGTAAATAGTCCCTGAGACCGCCCCCTCTTCCCATCTCTCACCGGGGGAATGTGGGCGGTTTGTGTTGGCAAGGATGCACCTGCACGGTGTGCTGGCTGTCAGGAGCGTGGCTGGCAGAGGCCACTGGCGAGGGGACTAGTGAGCACACCATCCACTGTCCCTAAAATCCACTCATGTGTCCTTTGACAAAGATGCTTGCTCTGGGCTCGTGGGATCCTTCGGGGAACAAAATGGACAAAGATCTCTGATCCCTGCCCTCCAGGGGTTTACATTCTGCTGGTTGGGGAATGGTAGTACCATAAAAGTAAACATACAAATAAGTAAATTATCTATATGTGAAAAAAATAAATATATATATGTATTTGTATTAAATAAATACATATATATGTATTGTATATGTGTATCCAGGAGAGATTCCCCAACCTAGCAAGACAGGTCAACATTCAAATTCAGGAAATACAAAGAACACCACAAAGATACTCCGCGAGAAGAGCAACCCCAAGACACACAATCATCAGATTCACCAAGGTTGAAATGAAGGAAAAAATGTTAAGGGCAGCCAGAAAGAAAGGTTGGGTTACCCACAAAGGGAAGCCCATCGGACTAATAGTGGATCTCTCTGTAGAAACCCTACAAGCCAGAAGACAGTGGGGGCCAACGTTCAAGAGTCTTAAAGAAAAAAATTTTCAACCCAGAATTTCATATGCAGCCAAACTAACCTTCATAAGCAAAGGAGAAATAAAATCATTTACAGACAAGCAAATGCTGAGAGATTTTGTCACCAGTAGGCCTGCCTTACAAAAGCTCCTGAAGGAAGCACTAAATATGGAAAGGAAGAATCGGTACCAGTCACTGCAAAAACACACCAAATTTTAAAGACCATTGACACTATGAAGAAACTGCATCAACTAGCGGGCAAAATAATCAGCTAGCATCATAATGACAGGATCAAATTCACACATAACAATATTAACCTTAAATGTAAACCAGCTAAATGCCTCAATTAAAAGACAGACTGGCAAATTGGATAGAGTCAAGAACCATCGATGTGCTGTATTCAGAAGACCCATCTCACTTGCAAAGACACACATAGGCTCAAAATAAAGGGATGGAGGAAGATTAACCAAGCAAATGGAAAGCAAAAAGAAGCAGGGGTTGCAGTCCTAGTCTCTGATAAAATAGACTTTAAACCAAAAAAGATCAAAGGAGACAAAAAAGGGCATGACATAATGGTAAAGGGATCAATGCAACAAGAAGAGCTAACTATCCTAAATAGATATGGACCCAATATAGGAACACCTAGATTCATAAAGCAAGTTCTTAGAGACCTACAAAGAGACTTAGACTCTCACGCAATAATAGTGTGATAATTTAACACCACAATGTCAACATTAGACAGATCAATGAGACAGAAAATTAATAAGGATATTCAGGACTTGAACTCAGCTCTGGACCCAGCAGACCTAATAGACATGTACAGAACTCTCTACCTCAAGTCAACAGAACATACATTCTTCTCAGCACCGCATCACACTTATTCTAAAATTGACCACATAATTGGAAGTTAAACACTCCTCAGCAAATGCAAAAGAGCGGAAATCATAACAGTCTCTCACGCCACAGTGCTATCAAATTAGAACTCAGTATTAAGAAACTCACTCAAAACTGCACAACTACATGGAAACGGAACAACTTGCTCATGAATAACTAGTGGGTAAATAACGAAATGAAGGCAGAAATAAATAAGTTCTTTGAAAACAATGAGAACAAAGACACAATGTACCAGAATCTCTGGGACATAGCTAAATAAATATTTAGAGGGAAATTTATTGCACTAAATGCCCACAGGAGAAAGTGGGAAAACTCTAAAATCGACACCCTAACATCACAGTTAAAAGAACTAGAGAAGAAGGAGCAAACAAATTCAAAAGCTAGCAGAAGACAAGAAATAATTAAGATCAGAGCAGATCTGAAGGAGACAGAGACATGAAGAACCCTTCAAAAAAATCAGTGAACCCAAGAGCTGGTATTTTGAAAAGATTAACAGAATAGATAGACCACTAGCCAGACTAGTAAAGAAGAAAATAGAGAAAAATCAAATAGACACAATAAATAATGATAAAGCGGATATCATCAATGATCTCACAGAAATACAAACTACTCTCGACCTCTACGCAAATAAACTAGAAAAATCTAGAAGAAATGGACACATTCCTGGACATATACACCCTCTCAAGACTAAACCACGAAGAAGTCAAATCCCTGAATAGACCAATAATAAGTTCTGAAATTCAGGCAGTAATTAATAGCCTACCAACCAAAAACAGCCCAGGACCAGATAGATTCACAGCTGAATTCTACCAGAGATACAAGAGGAGAAGGTACCATTCCTTCTGAAATTATTCCAAACAATAGAAAAAAAGGAACTCCTCCATAACTCATTTTATGAGGCCAGCATCATCCTGATGCCAAAACCTGGCAGAGACTCCACAAAAAAAGAAAATTTCAGGCCAATATCCCTGATGAGCATGGATGTGAATATCTTCAATAAACTACTGGCAAACCTAATCCAGCAGCACATCAAAAAGTTTACCCACCACAAACAAGTTGGCTTCATCCCTGGGATGCAAGGCTGGTTCAACATATGCAAGTCAATAAATGTCATCCATCACATAAACAGAACCAATGAAAAAAATACATTATTATCTCAATAGATGCAGGAAAGGCCTTCAACAAAATTCAACACCCCTTCATGCTAAAAACTCTCAATAAACTAAGTATTGATGGAACACATCTCAAAATAATAAAAGATATTTATGACAAATCCACAGTCAATATCATACTGAATGGACAAAAACTGGAAGCATTCTCTTTGAAAACCGGCACAAGACAATGATGCCCTCTTTCACCACTCTTGTTCAACATAGTATTAGAAGTTCTGGCCAGGGCAATCAGGCAAGAGAAAAAAATAAAGGGTATTCAAATAGGAAGAGAGGAAGTTAAGTTGTCTCGGTTTGTAGATGACATGACTATATCTTTAGAAAACCCCATTGTCTCAGCCCGAAATCTCCTTAAGCTGATAAGGGCCATCAGCAAAGTCTCAGGATACAAAATCAATGTGCAAAAATCACAAGCATTGCTGTACCAATAACAGACAATCAGAGAACCAAAGCATGAGTGAATTCCCATTCATGATTGCTACAAAGAGAATAAAATACCTAGGAATACAACTTACAAGGGATGTGAAGGACCTCTTCAAGGAGAACTGCAAACCACTGCTCAAGAAAATAAGAGAGGACACAAACAAATGGACAAACATTTCATGCTCATGGATAGGAAGAATCAATATCATGAAAATGACCATACTGCCCAAAGTAATTAAAAAATGCTATCCTTATCAAGCTACCGTTGACTTTCTTCACAGAATTAGAAAAAACCACTTTAAATTTCATATGGAACAAAAAAGAGCCCATATAGCCAAAACAATCCTAAGCAAAAAGAACAAAGCTGGAGGCATCATGCTACCTGACTTCAAACTATACTACAAGGCTACAGTAACCAAGACAACATGGTACTGGTATCAAAACAGATATATAGACCAACAGAACAGAACAGAGGCCTCAGAAATAATGCCACACATCTACAACCATCTGATCTTTGATGAACCTGACAAAAACAAGCAACGGGAAAAGGATTCCCTACTTAATAAATGGTGTTGGGAAAACTGACTAGCCATATGCAGAAAACTGACACTGGCCCCCTTCCTTACACCTTATACAAAAATTAACTCAAGATGGATTAAAGACTTAAACATAAGACCTAAAACCATAAAAACCCTAGAAGAAAACCTAAGCAATACCATTCAGGACATAGGCATGGCCAAAGACTTCATGACTAAAACACCAAATGCAATGGCAACAAAAGCCAAAATAGACCAATGGGACCTAATTAAACTAAAGAGCTTCTGCACAGCAAAAGAAACTATCTTCAGAGTGAACAGACAACCTACAGAATGGGAGAAAATGTTTGCAATCTATCCATCCCAGAAAAGTCTAATATGCAGAATCTACAAGGAACTTAGGCAAATTTACAAGAAAAAACATCAGACAACTCCATCAAAAAGTGGGGAAAGGATATGAACAGACACTTCTCAAAAGAAGATATTTATGTGGCCAGTAAACATACGAAAAAAAAAGCTCATCATCACTGCTTATTAAAGAAATGCAAGTCAAAACCACAATGAGATACTATCTCACACCAGTTAGGATGGCTATCATTAAAAAGTCAGGAAACAACAGATGCTGGAGTGGATGTGGAGAAATAGGAACACCTTTACACAGCTGGAGTATAAATTAGTTCAACCATTGTGGAAGACAGTGTGGCGATTCCTCAAGCATCTAGAGCCAGAAACACAATTTGACCCAGCAATCCTTTTAATGGGTATATACCCAAAGGATTATAAATCATTCTACTATAAAGAAAAATGCACACATATGTTTATTGCAGCACAATTCACAATAGTAAAGACTTGGAACCAACCCAAATGCCCATCAATGATGGACTGGACAAAGAAAATGTAGCACATATACACTATGGAATACTATGCAGCCATAAAAAGGATGAATTCATGTCCTTTTCAGGGACATGGATGAAGCTGAAAACCATCATTCTTAGTAAACTAACACAGAACAGAAAACCAAACACCACATGTTCTCACTCATAAGTGGGAGTGAACAATGAGAGTGCATGGACACAGGGAGGGGAACTTCACACACTGGGGCCTGTTAGGGGGTGGGGAGCTAGGGGAAGGATAACATTAGGAGAAATACCTAATGTAGATGATGGATTGATGGGTGCAGCAAACCACCATGGCATGTGTATACCTATGTAACAAACCTGCACGTTCTGCACATGTATCCCAGAACTTAAAGTATAATATAAAAAGAAGAAAGAAAAGAAAACTTGGTCTTCATATGATGAGATCTAAAGGTGTGTTTCTCTCAATAGGCATTTTTTTCTTGCAAAAAGGGGTCCACAGACACTTCCAGCAATCTATGCATTTTCCACACCAAGATGATTTTAAGTTTTCACTGAAGTTTCAATTGCAATAAAAAATGTGTGGAGGGCCAGGTGCAGTGGCTCATGCCTGTAATCTCAGCACTTTGGGAGGCCAAGGTGAGTGGATCACCTTAGGTCAGGAGTTCGAGGCCAGCCTGACCATCATGGCAAAACCCCGTCTCTAGTAAAAACACAAAAAAATTAGTGGGGCGTAGTGGTAGGTACCTCTAATCTCAGTTAATTGGGAGGCTG
Organism: Theropithecus gelada; assembly: GCF_003255815.1. Lineage (NCBI taxonomy): Eukaryota > Metazoa > Chordata > Mammalia > Primates > Cercopithecidae > Theropithecus > Theropithecus gelada. The sequence continues at coordinate 3,373,942 of NC_037673.1, read as the reverse complement.
AGGCAAGAGGATGGCTTAAACCCTGAATGTGAAGGTTGCAGTGAGCCGAGATTGTGCCACTGCACTACAGCCTGGGCAACAGAGGGAGACTCCATCTCAAAAAAAAAAAAAAAAAAATGTGTGGAGACCTATCCTATTTTGGCTTTGTCTCATGGGTAAATTGGCCTTAAGAGAAGGACATAATTGGATGTAATTAATAAATGATTCTTTTCTACCAAACTGAGAACATTTGGCACCATGGTGGGCAAAGGGATGCTTCTCTAAAGTTCAGTGGAGAAAACAGAAATGGAGAATTTCGTCATCAGATAACACATAGTATGTTTAACATAAAGCAAACTGAACCCTAGAAGTCACAATAACATTCACATTGTGAAGAGGAACTTAATTTCAACCAAACAACAACATTGATATTACCAATTTAAATATTATTGATAGTAAAACTGTATTCACATCTAATTTTCAAATTTTGTGCATAAAGGTAGATGGGAAGGGTTGATACTTGTTTTATTTGTGTACATCTTCAAGTAACAGAAATTAACATCATTTGTGCCAACAGCAGAGATCACTGAGAAAATGTATCCCCCGGGCAGAGAGTCTATGTAATATTCATGTCCAAGAAACCCTACTCTGTGGGATCTCTATAAACTAGGAAATCCAGGGTTCCTTTGTGAATTGCTAAGAACTCCTTGAAGCAGAAAACAGGGTAGAGCCACCACAGGAAGCATTTTTCTAAATTGATGCATTTCCTGAAAAATCTCTATGCAAAGCCTCCTTTCTTCTCCACCCACTATTCAGGTCTAAACATGCACACAGGGCTGTAGATACAGGAGAATGTTTCTGCTTCTCTAGTCTGAAGCGCAGTCTGTATTTGTTCATGCTATTCTATCATAATTCCCCACCATGTTATGTCTTCTGTAAACTTGTCCGTGTAGAATGATCTGAGAATAACATACTTGGCCTCAGGTAACAGACAATCCTACAAAGAGTGGCTTCTTTACAGACACATAAGGCCTTCTTTTCCTCTGTAGCAGATTTCTGGAGGTGGGTGGCTTGGAGGCATGAGGGTGCTGGGGCTGCACTTTGCAAATCTTCTGCCCTCTTCTCAATGGCAATCATCATGCCCATGGTCTCAAGGCTACGGTGGGAGCTCCAGAGCCCAAATTTGCAGGACAGGCAGGGATAAGGTCACAGCTGCCAGGGCTTGCTGGAGAGGCTCTCTTTCCGTTTCATTTTGTTTCTGAGAAAGAGAGTTCTCCCCAGCAGAGCTTCTCCCTAAATTCTAACCAAAACTTGACCCCATGCCCACAGTGAGGCCAACCCCTGGTCTAAGGGAAATGAAGCTTCCAGAGCCCAGGACCCAGGACCCTGGCCCTGCCGAGATTACAGGAGCTGAGCCAGCGACCTGGCGCTCTTGGTGGCATAGCAGGAAGGGCAGGAGGAGGTGTCCGTTCCGTCACAAATGAGCCTTTCATTCTTATTTTTAAAAACACTGTCATGTTGGCTGATAACTGTAAGAAACCTCAGAATTGTAGGAAAGTCCAAAATTTATGAAAACAAACTAAAGGTTTATAAAAATGTGTTCAGAATATCAGTCTGTTATATGTAATAACAAAAATACTCGTTTGGTATATCCAATATTGTTTGGACAAGATTCAATTCTATTTTTAGGAGATTTCAATTTCCTTTCCCATAAACTCTATGAAATACAGTGTGTGGCATATTTATAGTGACCCTTTTGAAGAGTGTTACACTTTGGGCCTTTTAATAAGTCTAAATGAGATGGTCTCCCCCTCCCCTCGCTCAGCAAATAAATAGCTGCCTGTGACAATCATTGGAATTAGGCACAGTGTCCCTTTGCCTCCCATGCTTAACAATCTCAAGGCTTCCAGTTCCTGTAACAAAAGCTCTCTGAAGACGGTTCTAGGTAATAAAGACAATATTTAGGGCCATCTGGTGATTCCATTCAATTTATTTCATTGACAAGACTTGTAAATAAGAAAGCGCAATTTCCAAAAGCAATCATGAAATTTACTACGCAAACTACAAGCCGTAGCCCCTTCCGCCCCTCTTTCCTTCTAGTGTCCGTGTGGGGCCTCCTTACATCATAATTTTACACACTTTGCATTTTCAAAGCACTCTGCAAAATTAACCCATTTATCCTCAGAGAATGGAAGGTAGCAGTATCTGCAGTGAAATGAAGCACACTGGCAGGGGCTTTTACGCGCCCGGTGAGAATCACGGTGGACGTGCCCTTTCTGTTTGCCGATATTTATTGCCACCTGCTGTGTTCCTCAGGTGCCTTCCATCTCACCGAGGCAGCCCCTAGAGAAGATGCATCCCACATGCTCTTCACAGAGCCACAGCATCCTGTGGTCTCCCGACTCTGGAGAAAACAGCAAAGCCGGCGTCTCATCCTCAAGGCATCTAACAACCTCCTCTCCAAAAGCATTCCCCTGTAAGCCCAGGTGCCCGAAATCCTGGGAGCTAAAACAGTCCCCTCTCCCCTGGTGATCCCCATCATGAGGCGGGCACCAGGGAGGGCATCAGGAGACACTGCTTGGATTTTCTAAATGAGCCCCACCACCCCCAGCCCACGTAGAGAGTCACACAAGCAACTCCTCTTGCATTGGCATAAACTCATCCCAGTGGTCCTACAATCTCTCAACACCCACCAGGAATCTTTTCTTTGGAAGTTTTTCTAGGAACTGTGAAAGTGAGACCTGTCTCTTGGAGGAGGGCTTAACAGGTTTTACCAAAGATGCTAAAGATGAGTGCCGAGATATTCTGAGCAGCAAAAGCATTATTTTTAAAAGTTCCTTTCCATCCCTGCTCCAGGATGCTATCCAGCAAGGAAGAGGGATGAACTATCAGTACAGGCAGGAGCCGGCACGTGTCTCAAGGGCTTTGTGTTGAGAGGAAAAAGCCAGTTCTGAAAGGTGGCATACTGTGCGATTCCATTTGCATAGCCTCCTTTCAATGACACGATTCTAGAAATACAAAGCAGATCAGTGGTTTCCAGGGATTAAGGAGGGGAAGTGGGAAGAAGGTGAGATCATAACAGGGCACGTCATCATATAGAATTCCTGTCATGGTGGGAAGGTTCTGTGAGGTCGTAACAGGGCAGGTCATCATATAGAATTCCTGCGGTGGTAGAAAGGTTCTGTGTCTTAACTACGATGATGGGTGCATGAATCTGCCTGGGCGATAACATTGCATAGAACGCAATGCATATCCTCATGAGTGAAGACCAACTGGGAAAATCTGAACAAGATCGGTAGATGACATCAATGTCGCTATCTAGCTGTTATTTGCTCTGTAGTTTAGCACGAATGTTATAATGGAAGGAAACTGGGCTTTTGACATCTACCTGCATTATTTGATGCTCCTGCATGCATATCTACAATTATTTCAAAATAAAGTTAAAAGTTGAGGGTTTTTTAATAAAAAGTATTACTTCCTGGAATTTGCTGGCACTGGACAATGTAAATTCCATTCCACGAATCTGCGTTCGTCATCCAGCGTGCTGCTCTCTCACTGCTCTTGTCGGAGCCCAGTCTGTGGCCCACACCACAAACCAGCCTTCCAGAGGCCTTCGGAGGCTGCCAGGCCGGGGCTGAGTGAACACCTTCTAGGCCATTTTGAAGCACTGCTCTTGTTTCTGGTGGTTCTTTGGCCAAATGTGATCCTACTTTTCTGTAAAAGGATGCTTAGAAGTTACTTCCGCGTTATTACCAAATTTCTTCTATATCTCACTGTTGAGAAAATCATGTCTCGGCTTGGCAGGACCCAAGAATGCCTCATGGCTATGAATGCAGAGACAGGCCCCAGGCAGAAGAACCACCGCGAAAAGCCCACAGGCAACCCCAGGAGACCTTCCTAACACAGAAGCAAGGACCATCCAGACTTAGAGCCCCAGTGACTCCACAGTCCCCTCCTAAAAGCCCAGTCTGTGTCCACCGCCTCCCAGCCCTGTGCAGGCCACCCTTCTGCTCACTCTTGTGCCCTAGCCCCATGTAATTTCATCAGTTCCAGCCACAGCAGCATCCTCGCCATTCCCCGACAGCCCAGGCCCTTTTACCCCGGGACCTTTGCACGTGTTTCTGTCTGCGTGTTTCCATCTGGAAAGCTTGTACCCTCAGTGTCTGCATACTGGGAGGGGCCTGCGTTTTGGATGCTAGAAGCCCAAAGCAGGAGTGGAGCAGGAAGGCAGAGGTTTTTAAAGAAAGGAATACAAAATTACCAGTAGGAAATTGGGCACATAAGAAAATATTTCTTTAGAACGAGTACATAAATTACACATTTTTAGTTTTATGAAGACCACATATATCACAAAATCCAAAATGACAGCACATTTTATCAATTTCCTGCCAGACACCCTACTCTAATACTGCTCCTCCACGTTTTCATTGCTTCTTGTCATGACAATGATTTACTAACATCATTTTTCTGCAGAGAGAATAGATCAATGGTGTAGCCTGGCTGATGGAAATTTGCGTTTTATCTTTGATGTTTGGAATGCATCACCATGCCCCTTTACACACAGGTGTCCTTACTTTTTGTAGAAATGCAACAAGTCTGTATTCTGTAAACAAATAGATCCTGCAAATTCTATTTTGATCTGTTCCCATTTTAAAAACAGAGAGAAAGGAGAAGAGGAGGAAGTAGCCAGTATCTATAGAGGAGGATGCTGCCTAGGAGAGAGTGTCCCTGGGGTGATATCTCCTGTTTGGGCCAAGCATGGAAGAGAATCAAGTCCTCCTCCTATACAATCCTGTACAAGCCATGAGTGGAAGAATGTTTTAGCATTGTGCACTACAGACCTGGTTTCTCCTCCTTCCTGCAGGTTTCCAGATAGGGGCATCCTGGGATATAGCCGAGGTGAGCTGGTCCCTCTGGCCTGGAATCTTCATGTCTCGACGCACTGGCAATGACCCAGAAAATGATGGGCACCTTCCCATCAGGGCTGCGCAACTCAACAGAGAGTGGCCGCAAACCACATGCACGTGGTTACTAAACCCAACCAAAGCATCCCAACTCAATCTCAGCCGGATCCCAAAATTGTCCACAGCCCTCCAGAGCGACTCACTGCAGGGCAAAATGACAGAGGGGAATTCAGGATGGAAACAGTCCTGACTGCAGAGAAATCATAGGGACCCGTGGGCCGCAGGAACAGCCCATGCAGAAAGAGGGTCTTGAAGCTGAGGACCCATGGCTTTGGGGCAAGCCCCTCTACCTGCAGGGCTCTCCCTGGCACAGTGTGGGTCCTCCTCCACCCCTGTGACTGCTCCCTCCTCTCACATCCTCCCACACCTGCTTCCCCACTGCTTTTCCTGCATTCGAATGTACTCTATGCCTTACATTAATGTCCTGATTGTTGGCTTCTCACTTCTAAAATATGTGATGTTCCTTGTATTTGATTCCCTACTGAATCTCTAAACCTAGGAGCATCCTGGCGCACAGAAGACACTCAGGAAATATTTGTTGAATGACTGAATAAACAGCTATAAGGTCCCTAATCATTCCTCCCTCCGCAGGTCACACATACCCTATGATGGCAGTGTGGCATCAGGAAAACAGCTCAGCTCATGCCCTTCGCCTGCAGCCATCACTTCACCCGCCAGTACTTTTAAGATCAACAAGGAGTAAACAGAAAGAAGACCTGAGGAGCTCAGGAGGAGGTCTGGAGAAAGCCTCGGTGAGAAAACCCTTCTCTGACAGCAGCTCTGAGAGACACTGGGGAGCAGGGAGCCCAGGAACAAGAGAGTACAGGAGGTGAGCATCCTCCTGCCCCCGATTTCAGGCCTGATCCCCGAGCAGCACCCACCACTGCTGCCCGGGACTGCTGGGTCTCCCTGGCACCTGGTTTGCACTCATTGGTCCTAAAGGGAACCAAGGGACTCAATCCTGTGCCAGCAGAGAGAAGAGCTGAGGTGCAAACTGGCTTGGCTGCCCAGACCCATAGCTCACATTAGTGGCAGCTCACAAATAGCAGATGTGGGACCATTAGAAGCCTGCCTGCAGTGATGCCTGGGTTAAGCAGCTTAGATTCCCAGAGATGCACTCAGCCCACCAAAGCACGGCGTAGAGGAGGAGGAAACACCCTATCCCCACTGGAAACACCTAAAGTCTTAAGAAATTGCGCAGAAAAAGAGACAGACTTACCTCAGTTTAACCCAGTGTTTCCCAAACTTAACAGTATTCCTAGGGGCTCGAGTGTTTAAAAAAAAGAACTTCTGAAGTTTGGGTGCTTCTAGGAAGTGCTGTTAGCATTAAATGCGTAAGTGTCAGATGTATTCCAGAAAAACTGTTATTAAATTAATGAGGCATGCTCCAGCCATCAGCACCTGGGAATTAAAGAAATATGATATTTAATTATCCACTGTTCCAGACGTATCTCCCCCCTGAACAATCAGAACAGAGTTTAGGAAAAGGAGTTTTACCTGGAAAACAGAGCTGACCTGGCACATCAAGTGTCTGTAGATCAGAGAGGAGTAATTCCACAGAAGAGCACCCCGTTGGGCGAAAAGGCTGGGAGCCCCAGCATCCCCTCCCCACTCACAGAAGAGCTTCTCCCCAAGATTTGGAAGTTGGGCCCCAAAGAGCTGGGTCTCCCTCCGGTCACTCATGTGTCCTGTCCAGGCCCCTGCTCTGTCTCCTCTGGAAAGCAGTCCCTTCTTGCGGATGTGTCAGAGGATGTGGAGAAAAGAAAACCCTTGTGCATTGGAAATGTCAGCTGGTGCAGCCGTCATGGAAAACAATGAGGAGTTGCCTCCAAAACTCAAAGAGAGAACTGCCATTGGAGCTAGAGAGCCTACTTGTGGGCATACATCTGAAGAAAACAAAACCAGCGGCTCAAAGAGACGTCTGCACTCCAGGGCTCATTGCAGCATTATTCACTGCTGCCAAGATGTGGAAACAAATTAAGTGTCCCTCGGTGGATGAATAAAGACATGCAGACATAACAGAATACTGTTCAGCCTTAAAAAAGAAGAAAATCCTGCTGCTAGTGACAATGAGGATGAATGTGGGGGCATTATGCTAAGTGAAATAAAAGAGAAAAACAAATACCGCATGAGTTCTCTTACATACGGAATCTAAGAGTCCAACTCATAGAAACAAAGTAGAATAGTGGTTCCCAGGGGCTGGTGATGGGAGCAAGAGGGAGATGTTGGTCAAAGGGTTGGGATGTTCAGTTATAAGATTAATCAGTTCTGGAGATCTCATGAACAACATGGTGACTATAGCTAGCAATCCTGTATTGTATCATTGAAATTCGTTGAGACTAGATCTTAAATATTATCACCAACACACATACAAATGGTAACTACATGGGGTGCTGGATGTGTTAATTAACTTGATTGTGGTAATCATTTCACTACATGTATTATATGATAATATATATTTTATATACATATGTATAATCAGTATGCTATTTTCCCCCTTAATTCATACAATTCTGTTTATTATACCTTAATGAAACTGAGAATAAATTTTAAAATAATAAAATTAAATTGATAAATATTTAAAAGGCAAATTATTCTGTTCAGTTCACCAAGAGATGAATATAACTGTGATTCAATTGATAGCAAATCTACAAAGAAAAACAAATTGATTGAAGTCTCCTTTGAACCAAATCCCTTGCTTTGAGATGTCACAGCACACTCAGAGGCTCAGAGTGGGCAGAGCGCTGCCCTAGGAGGTGAGGGCAGTGGATTTCAGCGACAGGAACAGAAGCAGGGAGGTCAGGAAGGGAGCCACCTCCCAGGGAGTTGGCAGGTGCTTCCTTTATAGTCAGAGTCTACCTCCTTGGGTAACAATCAGTGCAGCAAATCACTCTGACCACATTGGATAAAATATGAGTTTTTGTCTCTGGAAAACTGTATTGCCTGAAAATCCAGTTAGTGTTAATTTGCAGAGACCTGACTGGTCCTGGGGGACAGCAAGAATCAGTCCCCAATGGTTCTAAGTCCCATGAACAGCAGGCAGTGCTCCTTCAGGCTGGGTCGGGGGCCAGGGAAGGCCCTTCAGAAGGATGGAGGTAGCTCCGGGCTTCATGTTGTCTCAACACTTCCACGCTCTAACAACTATGCAGCCGCGACACAGCCACATGTCCTGGGATTGCCACTTCATCTCAACAGATGTGGCTGAGGAGCATATAAGTGGCACCTACTGAGAGTGGAAATGGACTTATTTCCTGGCTCTAAATTTTGACATAGCATTTACTATCTGGATTCACATGAAGAGCATGACAAATGAACGTCTCCGTTAGGCAGGTTGTAAAGGGCCCTTGTTGAATAGCTATCCAATATTTCCAAAGTCCCTCTCCCCACTCTGAGAATTAAGTGACACGGTAACGTGTGTTGGGTGACAGGAGAGTAGATCACTATTACCCCTGAGTTCTGACTAGGGCTTAATGAAGAGTGAGATGACAGGCACGCAGCATGCCAAACCTCCTGTATTTTCATAATTGTGGGCAATCTTTCACAGTGGGTTGTGTGTTCGTGTCTCGTCAGATGTGTAATGCAATGAAAACAAAAGTAATTTTCAGACTCCAACACACCTGGGTGCGAGGTTCCGCTGTGCCATATCCTCAGCTGTGCCTAGACCTCCAATGAGATGCATACATGTTTGGAGCCTCCGTTTTTCCCATCTGTAAAGTGTTATTCTTTGACTTACTTCATGGGTTTGTAAGGGTTGATGAAGACACTAAAGTGGTAAGCAGATGGATCTCACCCACAGGAAACATTTGACCATGGTAGTGCCTTTCCTTGTCCCTCCTCAGCTGGGCCCTCTTGTGAGTCCACCAGTTTCATCTCAGAACACAGCAAACAGGGTAACATTGATACGGCAGGAATAACAGTTTCTAAATGACAATGTATAAAGCCAGAAAAATAACTTATAAGATAGTCTCTGATTCTAAGTTCATAAAGGAAGCTCCCATCCTATATGGGTTCCCCAAATAAAACAGCTCACTCCTTCCAACTTTCATTCCAACTTAGTCTTTCTTTCTTTCTTTCTTTCTTTCTTTCTTTCTTTCTTTCTTTCTTTCTTTCTTTCTTTCTTTCTTTCTTTCTTTCTTTCTTTCTTTCTTTCTTTTTCTTTCTTTCTTTCTTCCTTCCTTCCTTCTTTCTTTCTTTCTTTCTTTCTCCCTCCCTTCCTTCCCTTCCCTCCCTCCCTCCCTTCCACCTTTCTTTCTCTCTCTCTTTCTTTCTCTCTCTTTCTTTCTTTCTTTCTTTCTTTCTTTTTCTTTCTTTCTTTTCTTTCTCTCTTTCTCTTTCTTTCTTTCCTTCCTCCCTTCCTTCCTTCCTCCCTTCATCAGGTTCTTGCTCTGTCACCCAGGCTGGAGTGCAGTGGCATGATTGAGGCTCACAGCAACCTCTGCCTCCTGGTTCTAAGACATCAAGCCATCCTCCCACATCAGCCTCCTCAGTAGCTGGGACGACAAGTAGGTGCCACCAAATCAGGCCAATTTGTTTTTTGGAGTGGTGATGTTGCACCATGTTGCCCAGGCTGGTCTTGAACTCCAGGGCTCAAGCAATTCCACTGCCTCAGTCTCCCAAAGTACTGGAATTACAGGTGTGAGCCAACACACCCAGCCTCCAGCTTAATCTTTTTACCAGATTTATCCCACTATAAATTTTAATCAATGAAATACAATTAACCAACCAGAATGTTTTCTTGCAGTGCAAAGTAAGTTCCTTATAGAAGCTATGTCTTAGGTATTTTATGGTTGTGAAACGTATGCTATGTCTATTGATTTGAAGTAAGATATGAACATCTAAACTTTATTGTTAGGAAATGAGACATTTTGGTCTGTGGCAACATCATCTAAACCTTGGCCAACACTAAACATGCACAAAAGCCCTCCTCCCTCCACCCTCCTCATCACCCATGGTGGGAAGATCTAACTGTGCTGGACTGTGCTTTCTATAAAGGGATGGATTTTCACCTCCCGTTTTCCACATTCCCTGCCTGACAACACTTCCCAGTCACCACCCCAGACCAACACTCCAAGAAGATGTTGTTGGGGAAGAAATGTAGAGTCGTGGTTAAAAATACCCACTATAGGATTATACACTTCAGGAAACTTTAAGGTGAAAGTAGTTGAAATCAAGGTCTGAGATTACTTAGAATACTTGACACCGACAAAGAAATATGGGGCTGCAAGTTACAGATTGAGACATTAACTTGTTTTGTCACTCCAGGGAATTCTTCTGAGCACCAATCAATGAGTTCTTTTGATGCTTCAATATCCTCCCTAATGGAGTCATTTCAGGGGTGAACATTCACCGAATGAAATAGAGGAAAAATAGCAGCAACTATTTTGTCAGGTTTAATAATAAAAAACTCAAAAGGGAACATATGGGGATAATAACATTAGCAATGGAAGGTATCACTACTGCCTTTTCAAGGGCATTCAGAATATTAAAATGCTGAATCCTACGGCGGCTGGGGATCCTGGCATGGCAGCTACAATACACAGAATGCACAATGGTGGCCTAAGAAACACTTACCCTGTTTGATAGTTTGCTTGCTTTAGAAAAAAATGCAGATTAGATTTACTCTTCAAGGCTGTTAAGGAGTGAGTTGAGAAGCAAAACAGGTACACAGAGTGCATCGTTTTGAAACCTGTCTCCACACCCAGTGGTACAGGAAACATGCTCTGCAGACACAGCTCTGTCATTCAGTCTAGAACATGGCAGAAATAAGGTACAGATGGACAGGGCTTCCAGGCAGCCAGTTCCCAGGGTCTTGATTGCTCAGCTGCCTTGCTGAAGGAGACTGAACTGGAGCTGAGATGGAATGAATGGCCCCTGGTGATGCTGTTTGCTCAGGCACTGTATGGCAACCATGCTGACCCAGTGAGGACCACAAAACTACAGCCATGCATTTCTGGCTGCATGACTTGGGTTGGGCTTCTTGGACCCATGCCCCTCCATCTGCTCATCCCTAACATGGGCTCATACCATCCAAAGTTTCTGAAGAGTCAACTAGGTCTTGTCCACAGTGGGCTTCCCAGGATACCTGGAGCTTAGAATGCACTGAGTGTTGGCCCCTGATGTTGGTATCAACAGACTTCTTGACTTTCCACCAAATATGATCTGGAAAGCCCTCCTCCCAGCACCTCTGTTGAGTAACCAGGCGCTGCCTGAGTGCTGTCCTGTGGGTTATTACTGTCCTCGAGGCTTTCCTGAGACCTGGAGGACCTATGGGAACTGGCAGGCAGAGAATCAGCCGTGCTCCAGGAGCACACTAGCAATTCACGACCTCTCCCTCCATTTCCTACTTCAACACACAATCATCTGTTCTAGGGGGTCATTCTCCAAGTATCCTCCCATTTGAAATATAACTACATAGAGCTCAGAGTACACCTGAGTGTTTAGGGGGTCAAATTCGCCATGAGCAGCCAGGACCCCAAGAATGAAAATCATGGCAGGTGCTGCTTGGCTGGGTGCCTCTGAAATGGCTGCAATATTTATATTTAGGTGTAACCACCAACTGAAAGCACGCTGAGCCTAGAATACAACCATGGTTTGTCCCAAGAAAACAGTGGAGAAAATAGCATATCTAGTTGCATCGTCCAGAGCCAGAAAAACAATCTCCAGCCCAGCAGCCCCACACCCTTACCTCAGTCAGAAGGTGGAATATTGTTCACAAGCTGAGTTGTAAAAAAACACAAAGATTCTGTGTCTATGAAGGGGAAAAATCTAGCGGAAAATTCAACCATTCCAAAAATGAAGCTCGTAAAATAGTTTTGAGCAAATGACTCTGCTTTTAACAGTTATTTACTGGTTTTTATAGCCCAATGTTAACCAAAGTCATAAAAATATAATGACTTCGACTGCACAAAAGCACCAGTACTTTTCAAATTTTATTCCCAGAATAGCAATGCATGGTTTTAACGTTTAGTTGGGATTGTGAGTGTCCCAAAAATGTGTTGTGAATTGTTGTAGAAATTAGAATTTGTTCAACAGAAAAAATAAAAGAAATTATGGCTGCCCACTCCTTCCCACTCTCAACTCCAGCACACTGTGCTTTGTAACATCTCCCTCAGGCGCCAGCCCAGTGAATGAGGCTGACAGGGGGAGGAGTTCCATGGGCAGAGAGCAAACTTCCAGTGACTTCCTTCTAGAGTTGCCTGACACCCACAGCCGGCATTCCTGGGATGAATCTTCTCAACAGGAGAGGTTTCTGTTTCCCTCACTTCCTGTTGGAACTGACTGGTTACTGCTGAAAGAGGATAAGGTAAGGTAGGGTAAGGCTGTCCACCAACCAGGGCAGCATCAGCTTCTGAAAGGCAGAAGCGCCCCTGGAGGAGCTGAGGTCTGCACCCCACCCCATATAAGAGGCAGGAAATGATGTCGCTGCATTGATCTGTGGAGTCTTAAGCTCCAGGTAGAGGAAGGAAGGATTATTAGTCATTCTCATGCTGCTATAAAGATCTACCTGAGACTGGGCAACTCATAAAGGAAAGAGGTTTAATTGACTCCTAGTTCACAATGTTTGGGAGACCTCAGGAAACTTACAATCATGGCATAAGGCAAAGGGTAAGAAAGGCACCTTCTTCACAAGGCGGTAGGAAGGAGAAGTGCCGAGCGAAGGGAAGCCCCTTATAAAACCATCAGATCTCGTGAGAACCCACTCACTGTCACAAGAACAGCATGGGAGAAACAGCCCTTATGATTCAATTACCTCCACCTGGTCTTTCCCTTGACATGTAGAGATTAGGAGAATATGAAGATTACAATTCAAGATGAGATTTGGGTGGCGATACAAAACCTAATCATATAAGACGGTCTGCAGAAACACAGCTGGATTCCCCTAGGCCAGCTGCACGGACTGAGCATCCCCACTGCCTCCACATTCGCCGAGCAATTAGGGTCACAGGAACTAAAGCTCAGAGAGTAGCCCAGTGCCTGCTGACAGCCATCAGCCTCAGCCAGGGTGGTGGGACTGGCTTTGCCTCCATGAAGGGAACTCAGGCTGCAGTCCTTGCTTTCCAGACCCCCTCCAGGTGTGGGTCACAGTGAGGGATGGTCGGGAAGAGCCTACCCCTGAGAAGACAGCTAAGAGAGGAAGAAAGAGAAAAGGAGCCCTAAGAAACTGGGTGACGAGTTCCCCACTCACCCTGAATATGAGTTTAACAATGGCCTAGCACCTTCTGCAGAACTCCAGACATCAGGGAAGGACACAGAAACCAGCCAAGGAAGATTCTGCAAAGCCCTCACAATGAGCTGGCATAGTCTTTATCACGAAGACTTGTCAGAACCTCTCTCTCTACCCCAGAACAGCAAAACGCAGAAAGAAACCCATGTTTATGAAGCACCTGCCGTGCACGAGGGGCTGTGCCAACAGCTGTCAGTGGATCATCCCCGTTAGGCTTCACACCGGTGCACGAGGTGGGTGAAAACGTCCCAACATTTGGCAATGCTAGGCAAGACACCCAAACTCACAGGGCTACAGGACACAGCTGGATCTCCCATCCCAGCCTTATGATCCCTCATCTTCTGCACCACAGCTCTTAATGCACCTTAGATGCCTCAGGGATTTCACCAGAGGGTGAAATCAGCGGTGCCACCAGGGCAGCCTCAGCTCCTGAAAGGCAGAAAATGCCCCTGGAGGACCTGACGCCTGCACCTCACCCAGTGCAAGAGGCAGGAAGTGAAGTTGCTGCATGGATCTGGAAGCTTTGGCAATAAAGGCAGGCTGAGCATGATCCCGTCAGGTGCCAGGATGCTGGTCTTCATGTAGGAAGGGGTAGGGAGAGAGAAGCCCTGTCTAAAGGCTAAGCCCCTCTCTGTTTTGAGGGTTTTGTGTATTCAGAAGGGTGGACCAAGGAGCAATTAGTCTTGTGGGCATTTCACCTATTTCCCCAGGACATGCAAGAGCTTGACCAACCAGGGTTTTTCTCCCTCACCACTGCAAGTGGATGCCTGAGCCACTTCCATAGTTTGTTCCTTGCACACAGCTAAATTCAGACTATGAGAGCTTCCTTCTAAGGCCTCATGAAAACAACTAATCCTACTTATATTTGTATCTTTCACAAAGGAGCTTTTATGATGATACAGAATATGCGTTAATTGTATTTTCTCCATTGGATGTACTCCCACTTATGAATGAAGGCTATGGAAATCTTCCACTCCTCCTGGTAGAAACAGCAGCCATTTGCCTTCGAGCCACCCTGACTCCCCTTCTTCCCACTCCTTGGTCAGTGCACCGGACAAACAGGACCACAACTGCCACTGATGGGAAGGACCCCAGGAGTCACCCCAGTGACCCCATCCTTCACCAGTGAAAAATAGAGCACAGAGTGATCCAACCAGCACCACCCCCATTTCCACAGCCAAGCTGAGATGGGGAGCTGGGCTTCCTGGTGCCCTACTCAGAATTCTTCTTCCTACATATGAAAACAAAAGTATAAGCAGAGTTTTGAAGTACATAACACCACAGCTAAGACAAAGGAAAGATTTCAAAAAGTTAGGTCCTGACATAACAAAGTAATTTGGAAAACACTAGAAAATGACCATTCTTATCTATGTTTGGCCATTAATCTAGAAAAAGGAAAGATTGTCTTTGAGGATTATGTTTTTATGTTACTAATGCACACATAACCAGGTCATGAAGCTCATCAGAGCCTCTCATTCCTGGAGCAACTGCCAAGAGACCCCAGCAGGGGCCCTGCAATCCCCCACTAGTTGCACATCTCTGAAAACTGCCAGGGCTTCCACGAGACCTGCTGAGAAGCACTAAGGTTCCTTCCCAGGTTCCCGGAGCTTCCTGAGGACAGACACTATATGTGGGCATGACACAACCGAACATTTAATAAGCATCTGTTGAATTATTTGATTGATGGGTGATGGATTGATTGTCCCAGTGGGTGAGTGAATTGATGACCTTTCAAACAACTGAAAAACATGTGTCAAGCCAAGCTGCTGTTCAGGAATGCCTCCAGCAACAGAGGCAGTGCAGACATGGGACTTATCTTTGGGGGAAATGGCAAAAACAAAGCTCAAAATTATTGGTCCTGCCAGGCCCATTTCTGTGGACAAAACGTGGCTATGGGGCTTGTTGAGAGCGAGGTGCTGTGGACCAGAACTGGTCTGGAAAATCTGGAACAATCTAGGCTCCATGCACAACAGTCCGTAGAAATCCAAGACTCAGACCAGGCACAGTGGCTCACGCCTGTAATCCCAACACTCTGGGAGGCCGAGGAGGGTGGTAATAAGGTCAGGAGTTTGAGACCAACCTGGCCAACATAGTGAAATTCCATCTCTACTAAAAATACAAAAATTAGCCAGACCTGGTGGCACACGCCTGTAGTCCCAGCTACTCCAGAGGGTGAGGATGGAGAATCACTTGAACCTGGGAGGTGGAGGTTGCAGTGAGCCGAGACCATGCCATTGCACTCCATCCTGGGTGACGGAGTGAGAGTCCATCTCAAAATCAATCAATCAATCAGTCAATCGATCAATCAATCCAAGGTTCTTGGTGGGGAAGACAGAGAATGTTCCAAATTCTCAGTTGACATGATGGGAGTCTTTTCAAGGTGCCCTCTAGAATGACTAAAACTTTCTCTTTTTGATTTCAATTTTTATTTTATTTTCAGTGGGTACATGTGCAGGTTTGTTACCAGAGTATACTGTGTGATGCTGAGATTTGGGGTACAATTGAAACTGTCACCCAAGTACTGAATACAGTACTCAATAGATCATTTTTCATACCTTGCCTCCCTCTCTCTCCCTCCCTCCCTTCTTTGTAGACCCCAGTATCTATTGTTGCCATCGTTATGTCCATGTGTATCCCATGTTTAGCTCCCACTTATAAGTGAGAACATGCAATACTTGGTTTTCTGTTCCTGTGTTAATTTGCTTAGTATAATGACCTCCAACTTCATCTATGTTGCTGTAAAGGACATGTTTTCATTCTTTTTTTTGGCTGAGTAGTATTCCATTGTGTGTATGTGCCATATTTTCTTTATCCAGTCCAGTGTTGATGGGCATTTAAGTTAATTTCGTGTCTTTGCTATTGTGATTAGTGCTGTGATAAACATACGCACACATGTGTCTGTTTGGTAGAATGATTTATTTTCCTCTGGGTAAATACAAAATGCCCCGATATGGGATTACAGGATTTAATGGTAGTTTTGCTTTTAATTCTTTGAGAAATATCCAAACTGCTTTCCACAGTGGTTGAACTAATTTACGTCCCCACCAACAAGTATAAGTGTAACCTTTTTTCTGCAGCCTCACCAGATTCTGTTATTTTTTATTTTGTTTTTTTGAGACAGGGTCTTGGTCTGTCACCCAGGCTAGAGTACAGTGGCATGGTCATGGCTCACTGTAGCCTCAAATTCTTAGGCTCAAGTGATCCTCCCACTTCACCTTCCCAAGTAGCTGAGACTACAGGCATGTGCCACCATGCCCGCCTAATTTTAAAATATTTTTTGTAGAGATGAGGTCTTGTTATGTTGTCTAAGATGGTCTTGAACTCTTGAGCTCAAGCGATTCTCCTGCCTCAGTCTCCCAAAGTTCTGGGATTACAGGCATAAACCACCATACGCAGCCAGCATCTGTTATTTTTTGACTTTTTCATAATAGTCATTCTGACTGGTTAGAGGTGGTATTTCATTGTGGTTTAAATTTGCATCTCTCTGAAGATGTTGAGCGTATTTTCATGTTTGTTGGCTGCTTCTATGTTTTCTTTGGAGAAGTGTCTGTTCATGTCTTTTGCCAAGTTTTTAATGGAATTATTTGTTTTTTGTTTACGAGTTGTTTAAGTTTCTTGTAGATTCTGGACATTAGACCTTTGTGGAATGCATTGTTTGCAAATAGCTTCTCCCATCCTGTAGGTTGTCTGTTCACTCTGTTGATAGTTTCTTTTGCTGTGCAGAAGCTCTTTAGTTTAATTAGGTACCATGTGTCAATTTTTGTTTCTGTTGCGATTGCTTTTGAGAACTTCGTTATAAATTATTTCCCACGGCTGATGCCCAGAATGGAACTTCCTAGATTTTCTTTTAGGATTCTTATAGTTTGAGGTCTCATATTTAAATCTTTAATGCATCTTGAATTTATTTTTGTATGTGATGAAAGGGAGAAGTTCAGTTTTATTCTTCTGCATATGTCTAGCCAGGTATCCCAGCACCATTTATTGAGTAGGAAGTCTTTTCCTGTTGCTCATTTTTGTCGACGTTTTGGAAGATCAGGTGACTGGAATATGTGCAACTTTATTTCTGGTAGAACCACAAAGACTTTCTGAGGACAGACTCCAAAACCAACTCTGGCCTCAGAGGCAGAAGGTGGCCCATTAGCTCCAATCTGATAAATCCACTTGAGGTCCCACTGCCAACAGACCGGAGATTCCCCAGTGCACCCCCAAGAGTCTGGGAGGGCTGTCTTGAGAGCCACCGAGCCCACCATCCACCACTGTGAGAGCCTGTCTCACAAGCCTGCCTCCCCGCCTCTCTACCTTCTCCCCTTTCCTCTCCTTATCCCTTCTTCCCCTTTCCCTTTGCTGGGGATGGAAAGAGCTCCAGCAAATATCCTGAGGACAGTCTCACAACCTCTGCAGAGAAGACCAACAAAGTAGACCAATTCGGGTCACGAGCAACACAAGAGGAAGCTGCCTTTCTCCACAGTCTGGAAACCACCACGGTGGGTTTCATGGCAACTCAGCTTGAGGGACACTGGGTTTGACTCAGGAAGCAGGTATTGGTGAGGATTACACAGGAGGGCAGTTTCTGTCGGATGTGCTTGGAGCACAAGAGAGCCACTGTGAATATGAAGTCAGAAGGGTACAAAGGAAGTGAGTGTGTATACATGTTTGACCCAGAAGAAATTTGACTTTTTCCCTTGACTTTTGGAAGAAAAATAGAGCCCAAAGAATCCAGCGCACTTGGACCTAAGTCTGGGTGGACTGCTCAGTTGAAGCAGACCTGTAGCAGGAGAACAGGCAATCTTCCTTTCTTGGCTGAGCCCCAGGGAGGAGCTTGGCACATGCCTGCGATGTGGAGGACACTGGATGAAATAAATCTAAGCAAAATCTTCAAATATGGTTCCATGTCCAGGGTACTGCAAACTGTTGGTTTCCTAGGGACTTGCTGGGACAACAGTCATGCAGCCTGTCAGAGGGAAACCTTCCTGTTTCAGCAGCAAAACATGGTTGTTCGAAGTTGTAACTCGGTGAGGCTGGCATCCTCTGAGTACCAATGGCTCTTGTGCACACATCAGAGGTCCTGTCCGGGCCTCCAGACTGGAAGAAAACCCACACTCCTGGGACATGGAAGGGGTGCATGTTATCCCCTGCTACTGAGGAGCTGCCTTTTCCTGGATTTCCGTCCTCAATTAATGCCCCCAGCCCTCTGCACCAGTGCTATCTGTATATGGTTTCCTGAAGTCAACGAGCTGTACACAGAGTGAAATTGCTGGAAAACTTCGAGTCCAACCATCATCTAAGAAACCAAGCCAGAAGACACTCTCTCCCTGGCCAGGGCTTCTGTTTGTCTTCTTAAAAATTCAGAAAAACCGTCGGTTTTCTGAAAACATCCCGATGGCAGAATCATTCTCTGACTCGTACATGCTTTTAGAGGGCTCTGTGGCCCAGTTAAATGTGTTTGGCAAGTAGCAGAGAAAATGATTTCTTTCCACAAGTCTGTTTCTGTAACAGGTTATCGCATTGTACTTCCAGTGCCCAGTTAACATTTATAAGGATGCCTATGTTTTAGTGCAAAGCAAATTAAGTATTAACAAGCCCCTTTCCGTCAAGAGCTGGCTTCTGCAATTTGACATTCGCAGGTTGCCCTGCACACTGCTGCTTCCTCCTCTTTCATGCCATTTTTCTCCTTCTGCTCCGGGAGGCACAGCCAGCACCCGAGGTCTGACATTGTCTCCAAAATGCAGACTGCAGAGGCAGGGTGAGATTTTTGAATGTTCTAGGGAAACTACATATTTCCCACTCATTTTTTAACTCAAGTGATTACTCATCATCTTTCCGTTTTTATTACCTGCTGCCACTGGAGAGAGGAGGGGTAATGAGAGTAACGCAGACACAGGCTTCAGCATCTGGAAGGGGCAGGTGGGAGTTTGGCCTGTTCATAGAAATGGAGTCAGTAGGGATGACCCTGGATTCACCCTCAAGAACCCACAGTCCATATAATGACAGTGGATATTTGTTTAGCAATTTGTAACTTTCAGCATCTTTTCCACCATCCTGCCTGCCTTACCTTTCACAGAGCTGGATGAAGCCAGAGCACCCTTGCACCTGTTCCTCCAAGGAATGTCCCCTGCCCTTCAGCCTGGTGACTATGACCAGGGGTGAGTGTCCAGGGCGGCTGCCTCCTGGAAGACCCCAGGCTGTGAAGGCATGGAGGGAAGCTGCTTGGGATGGGGAGATGAAGGGGGAAGGCCTTGATGTCAAGCTGATTCTCCAGGGTGAACTATCTGCCTCTTCACTTCAGCCCTATAACAGGAGGAGGGAGGGACTGCACCCCGACCACAGTCAGCACGGGGACTTTTGCAAGATGTTGCCACTTAAAATCAACACTTTGAAGAGCAATTTGGTCAAATCCCTTCATCACAGGTTTAATCTCTCTCCATGAAAGACTTGCCTACGCCATGGGCCACTCAACCAAGAAGAGGTTTCCAGACTTTAACTACACCAAGAAACCTCGATCTGGAAGGAAAGCGCAGGACCCAGGGAGGAAGGGAACCCCGATGAAAAGGCTTCTGCCTCCTGACCAAGAAAAACCCCTCATTTCCCACAGCTCCCTCCCCACTGCCCTGGGCGGACAGGGCCAAGTGCTCTTTCAGTTTTCATCTTTTCTTTCCTTTTGCTTTTTTTTTTTTTCCTTTTTTTCTTCTTCATTTCTTTAGGTTCTGCAAGCACTGGAGATAGCCATTAGCTACAGGACCCAAGGAGCGAGAGGGCTTGTGTGTGACTTGCAGGCCCCCAGAGCTCAGAGGAGGGAGGGCACAGAGAGCGTTCCAGATGTAGTGTATGCACGCTCCAGGCTGCTCTGAACACTTCTTCCCTTCTCCTGCTCCTTCCATTCACTGGTCCCTGAAAACAGGAAAGAGTTTAGGACCTGGTGCCCTTTTCCTAAGAGCAGGGAGAACTAGCTCAGCCAAGTCTCGGTGCTTTTCACCAGGCCTGGCACAGGCGGGCCCTGGGACCTCTGCTGACTGAATCATGGCACAGTGGAAGAGAAAGACCAGGTCCTGCTCCGTCCTCCCTGCCTCACTCTGGGAGTGGCCACTCACCTCTAGCCTGGAAGCTTCTGCCCCCAGCCAGGTGGTAAAGGCGACCTCTGCCTGCTGCTCCAGCTGCCACTGAGAATCTTGAGACAGAATCAGCTGGGGAAATCTTGAAAATGCAGATTCCTGGGCCGCATCACAAACGTGCAGATCAGATTCTTGGGTGTACTGAGTATAGTACCCAGTACTGGTGGTGAGGGGGACATCTGCATTTAAACAAGCATTCAAGATGATTCTTCTTCAGATCTAACTCTGAAAACTGCCATCTTTCAGCATCCAAGACAGCACTGGCTGACAGCAGGTGGGGAAGGGACTGGGGGAGAGGAAGACGTCTGCAGAAAAATGGAATGGACGAGTGACCAAGAAACCCACAACTGGAGCCTCATACCTTTGTGTATGGAAGGCACACACTTCTCACCTCATACCTTAGTGTGAATCCAGAGAGTGCATCCTGGTAAGATATGCTGTGTCAGAAGGACATAGGAGGTGTTAGGATCAGTCAGGCAGCTGAATCAGAGCAAAGGAGGATGTGGAAAGAGCAGGAACAAAAGCTTCAGGAAGGCCGGGCACGGGGGCTTATGCCTCTAATCCCAGTGCTTTGGGAGGCCAAGGTGGGCGGATCACAAGGTCAAGAGATCGAGACCATCTTGGCCAACATGGTGAAATCCCGTCTCTACTAAAAATACAAAAATTAGCTGGGTGTGGTGGTGCGTGCCTGTAGTCCCAGCTATTTGGGAGGCTGAGGCAGGAGAAGCGCTTGAACCTGGGAGGCAGAGGTTGCAGTGAGCCAAGATCATGCCACTGCACTCCAGCCTGGTGACAGAGCAAGACTCTGTCAGAAAAAAAGAAAAAAGAAAAAAAAAAACTTCAGGAAAAGTCCACTCCAAACCCAAGGACAGCCGTGGACAACAGTTAAAATCCCGAGATTTTATGAGCAAGATTATTTGGCAGATGGGCTCTTGACTGAACCCTCAACTCTCCTTTGCTTGTCCCCCTGTCTTGTCAGAGGAGTGGACCCTGTACCTCCCTGTCCACATGCAACAGTGAGGATGTTCCCTGTGTTACAGCAGTATGGAGTTAGGTGAGGACGGGGGGGACCCCATCCACCAGCATGCTAATGGGACTTTCCTCTTGCCTGAGAACCCCGTACTAGAATCCCGGAGATTAGGAGAACAGGGAAAAGCCAGCCCCACTTTCTAAAGGGATCTGAAAGGAAGGTGCAGAGTTGCTCCTGGGACTCAGTTGGGTGTTGAGCAGTGCCCTCCAAATGATACGTTCACATTTTAACCCCTGAAATCTGTGACGGTGACCTGATTTGGAAAAGGAGGTTTGGCAGGTGTCATTAAGTTAAAGTTCTTCAAATGAGATCATTCTGGATTTAAATTGAGTCCTAAAAGCAATGACAAGGGTCCTTATAAGAATGAACCAGAGAAAGGCCAGGTGTAGTGGCCCACATCTATAATCTCAGCATGTCAGGAGGCCGAGGCAGCTGAATCACTTGAGGTCAGGAGTTTGAGACCAGCCTGACCAACATAATGAAACCCCACCTCTACTAAAAATACAAAAATTAGCCTGATGTGGTGGCTTATACCTGGAGTTCCAGCTGTTCGGGAGGCTGAGGCATGAGCGCTGCTTGAACCCAGGAGGCAGAGGTTGCAGCGAGCTGAGATTGCACCACTGCACTCCAGCCTGGGTGACAGAGCAAGATTCAGTCTCAAAAAAATAATAATTTAAAAATTATTTTTCAAAAGAATTAACCGGAGAGAACTTTGGAGGAAGACCCAGAAGTAGACTTGCTGGATCACATGCTAGTTCTATTTTTAGTTTGTCTAGTCTGATGTTAGTGTAGCCATTCTCATCTCTTTAGTCTTCATTGTCTTATCTTTTTTTATTCCTTCATTTTCAGGCTATGAGTGTCCTTAAATCTAAAGTGAATCTCTTGTACACAACCTATGGTTGGATCTTGGGTTTTTTTCTTTAATTTATTCAGCCACTCTCTATCTTTTGAGTGGGGAGTTTCCATGTTCATTGCAGCACGACTCACAATAGCCAAGATGTGGACACCTCCTGATTATTCATCAAAGGATGAATGGATAAAGAAAAGGTGGTATAGACAAAGAGTAGAATATTACGTAGCCATAGCCATAAAAACAATGGAAATCCTGCCATGTGTGAAAACATGGATGAACCTGGAGGACATTACACTGAGTGAAATAAACCAGTCACAGAAGGACACATACTGAATGATCCCACTCCTGCGAGGGATGTCAAATAGTCAAATACACATAGGCCGAGAATGGAACGATGAGTGCCAGAGAAGGGAGGGGAAATGAGGAGTTGCTAATCAAGTCAAATCAACGGGCATGACATTTCAGTTAAGTAAAATGCATATATTCTAGAAGCCTACTGTCTAGCATTGTCTCTCTAGGTAACAGGACTGTTTTATACGCTGAATCATTTGTCAAGACAGAGTTGAAGCAGGATTTGAATCTCAGACACGCAGCAGAGAAGGCCGGTGAAGAGGGAGGCAGGGATCGAACAGGCCGCAAGCCCAGGATCACGGGGGCTACCAGAGACTAGAAGAGGCAAGAAAAGACCCTTTCTGGAGCCTCTGGAAGGAGACCCAGCCCAGTAAACACCTTGGCTCTGGACTTCCAGCCTGCAGAAGTGTGAGGGGATGCACATCTGTTGTTTTTGTCCGCCCAACAGATGGTTAGTTCCAGCAGCCACAGGAAGCTCATGCATCAGGAAAGAGTTAAAAAGTTTCTGCCTGACACCCTCATCCCTCCCACCCATCTAATAAGAAGAAGGTGACCATGCCTCAGAGGACAGACAGGTGTCAGGGAGAAGGAGGTGTGCAGCCAATGCACTAAGCTATGCACTAGGCAGGGCCAGGCCAGGAGAACCACCACAGACTAAGGAGCTTCCTGCGGGAAGGGGATCTCATGCTGACCTCTCTGCAGATCAGCTCAGAAATGCAGCTTCCGTCCTGGTGCCTGTCCCATAGCAGTTCCTGGGCTGGCACCTCCCAACTCCCACCTGCCAATGAATCACACCACAGAGGTATACTGGGTGTCTCTAGTGCAAGACTGTGTTCATTCTCTCTCTAATCACACCCCAACGTCCACTCTTAAATTGGCCTGAGGATAAAGGCTCCACCTGGCTCACATTTTATGGCAGCAAATACAATACCACTAGGGAATCAATGACTAGTAAAGCCTGTGAGATGGGCCAGTGGAGGAACGATAACATTTATGAAATCAAAGTTTGTAAAAACTACTTTATTTGCCCAAACTAAACAAAGGAGGAATTTGTAAACAAATAGATTGGAGGCTCAAGCGGTGACAAGAGTGTGAATGTCCTTTGGTGGCCACCGTGAATGGTGCAGCCCCTCCAGAGACTGCCAAAAGGCAACTCCAAAATACACATGTCCAAGGTGTCACCGAGCTGCATGAAACCAGGTTTTGCATTGACTGTGTGGGTTTTCACCATCATAGCCTTTTGAAAGACTGTCTGAGACCTCTGAGTGTCTTTCTAATGAGCTTCCATATTAATTTTAATAAATCAGTAAGATGTGCTGCTTGCCGAAAATAATGTAATTCTGTAATACAAATTAGACCAGCCTTCGATGTCTTTGAAATGCAGTGTGTTAAAAATGGTACGTACAGGTTAAAAGATACAGATTCGGAACACCAGGATTTACATGAAATTATCACACAGACTTTGATAGAGCCCTGGACTGATTCAAAAGAGCACGTTTCATATGAAGCTGTCTCGTTCCCTTTGAAAGCACCTTGATCTCCTTGCAGTCATCTATTAATTATATTACAGATAAGGTAAATAAAAGTGTGGCAATATGGAGATCACAGCCTTCTTTTTTCTTGTGGAGACTAAAGGTATGGGCTCCTGTGAAGTCTGTGGGCAATGAGGGATGATAAAGGCATTTGAGAACTGAGAGGCTGTATTTATTTTGACACGTGATGGAAAGATCTGAAGTTCAATAGCTGAGAGTAAAACTGAGAGGAGGCAGCCCAGATATGGCAGAGAAAAGGGTCCAGGAAGAACCACAATTTTCGGCCAGGGCTCAAAGTGAGGGAAATCATTCTTTTAAAATGATTGCTGTTGTTTATATTTTCATATACTTCATCTTTGGAGCAGTTTTAAGTTCAGAAAAATTGAGAGGAATGTGCGTAGACTTCCTATCCACCTTCTGCCCCTCCATGTACATAGTCTCCCTCACTGTTCAGCACCCCCCAACCCCAGGGGTACACTTTTACAATCACCCTACACTAACAAGCCACTGTCATCCAAGACCACAGTTGACATTCTGTCTTCTTCAATTCTTCTAATTAAACAAATATTACACAACTTACACACTATCTTAGTCTTGTCAGGTGCCATAACAAAGGGCCATCAGCCTGGAGGCTCATGAACCACAGAGATCTATATCTCACAGCTCTGGAGGCTGGAAATTCCAAGTCAAGGCAGAGGCAGCCTCTGTGCCTGCCGAGGGAGCTTTCTGGTTCACAGATGGCGCCTTCTTACTGTGTACTCGCAGGTCAGAGGGACAGGAGAGGCTCTTTGGGGCCTGGATCCCACTCACAGGATCTCTGCCTTCTATGACAATCACCTCCCAAAGACCCCACCTCCTCATATCATCATCGTTGGGATTAGGATTTCAACATACACAGTCCAGGGGGACACACACATTCACTCCATTGCAGACAGTGGCGGTGATTCTCCAGCGTCTGTGTGTCTCCACCAGGAAATGCCAGACGTGTCCCTGAAGCCACGTGCTCATAGTCAGAGTCAGTGGGTGTGCTGCTGAAGCCCCCACAGCTAAGGGGATGAGCAGTACCAGTCCCAGAATGTAAGGGAACACACCAGCACCTTCTCCCTGATTTTGAGGTAGAATTCTACGGTCTCCTCAGATACCAATCAATGCGTTTAAGTGAAGTCAGATTTGTCTTTGGGGAAAATCCTTGACTTGTGCCTAAATCGTGCCATGGGCTCCAAAGTGTCCATACTCCCTCTGAAGAATCCAATCGCCTCATCAGTACTCAAGCCCACCCAATTATGAGGACGGACCCTGGCCTCTAAATCTGTGTTTAGTAAGAGCTTGAGGCAAGGCCTAGTATCTTAGTCTGCTGGGAAGGCCATAATGAGTGCCACACACTGGGGCTTAAATACCAGAAATTCGCTGTCTCACAGCTCTGGAGGCTGGAAGTCCAAGATCAAGGTGTCAGCAGGGTTGGTTCCCACTGGGGCCTCGATCCATGCTGTGCAGATGGAACCTCTGCCCCGTGTCTTCCCACTCTCATCTCTCTGTGTGGCTGTGTCCTAATCTCCTCTTCTTATAAGCACATCAGTCACTTGGGGTTAGGCCCACCCTAGTGACCACACTTTAACTCATGTACCTTTGTAAAGACCCCGTCTTCAAATACAGTCACATTCTGAGGTCATGGGGCTTAGGGTGGGGTGGAGGCCCAGTGCAGCCCCTAGCACTCGGGATGTAGCACGTTTGAGAAGCACCCTGTAGGGCCGCAGGAGTGACTGGCTTCTGACTATGGGCTGGCCCAGCCCCTCAGCAGAGGCAGTCGGAGAGGTGTGCCTTGCTCTCCTCAAGAGGCTCAGTCTTTGTGAGTCATCTGAAAACTGCTCTGCCTTTCCCTTAGCACTCACCATGGGCAGTGCCCAGAAAGCTTCAGCAAACGGCGAATGTGACGCAGGAGAAACCTCCCACAGAACGCAGTGCAAAAGAACCTCACACTGTTCAAGGAATGACCTGCTTTTTTTTTTTTTTTTCAATAACTGAGGGACAGTCCTTGGAGGGGAGACTGTGGGCCTTCAGCAAATAGCATCAATCACACCACAGAGAGTGTGAAGAATGGCTCTAGGTCCCACGGGACCTGGGCCTGAAAATGCCACAGGGAACAATCCGACAGGCTCCATACCTCTAGGACACTTGCGATCTAGTGGGAGAAGCATGATATCAAAATAGAAACACAGAGATACCTGGCAAGTGATGTGACTGATAGAGAAACAGCCAGGTAAGGGGGACATGGGGTGCAGGTGTTGGGAGGGTGGAGTCAGGGAAGTCACCCTCGGTGCAAAGAGGCTCAGTTGGCAGGACACCTGGAGGGCAGTGTCCTTGGCATAGGGCACCCGGTGGGCTCTCAGAGCAGGAGCGAAAGTCCCTGTGGCCAGAGAGAGTCGCAGGACTCGGTGCTCAGGGCCTGGAAGGCCAGTGGGAGGCCAGGCCTCTACCCAGGCAAGACAGGAACCATTCAGCAGTGGAAGGATCTGATTGACACCGGAACGTGTCTATGTGGGCTGCTGCACTGAGGATAGCATGGGGGACGCTAGGTAGGAGGCCCAGGACACCGGCTCTGACCTTCCTGCACAGCCGCAGGGGAGGTGGGGAGCAACGTGGGGACCCTGAGTTCATTTTAAAGGGACCACCAGCAGGGCGTGGTGGCTCACGTCTATAATCCCCGCACTTTGGGAGGCCAAGACAGATGGATCACCAGGTCAGGAGATCCTGGTCAGCATGGTGAAACTCTGTCTCTACTAAAAATACAAAAATAAAAATAAAAATAAAAATAAATAGCTGGGTGTGGTGGTGTGTACCTGTAGTTCCAGCTACTTGGGAGGCTGAGGCAGGAGAATCGCTTGAACCCGGGAGGCAGAAGTTGCAGTGAGCCGAGATGCACCGCTGCACCTCAGTCTGGTAACAGAGTGAGACTCCCTCTCAAAAATAAAATAAAATAAAATAAAATAAAATAAAATAAAATAAAATAAAATAAAAATAAAAATAAAATAGAGACCGCCAAGGAGATCGGCAAACCAATCCAACACGGAGTGCAAGGGGACGTGGAGAGTCAAGGGTGATCCAGACTTGGGACTGGGGAATTGTGTCCTTCTGTTCCCGTCACTGGGCCCAGCACCTGGCAGGTAACAGAGTTGAAACAGGTGTTTGCTAAGTGGGTGTTTCCTGGGTCATCTATTTTCATTTGTGTTCCCAATCTCATTTCCAGGCATTGTGGGTATATTAAACCTGGCTGTTGGTACATTTGCTTCTCCTTCCCATGTTCCCAACTGTACACACAGAATTTATCCACCTTTCAGTGTGTGTGCGTCTACTGCAAACTCCTCAGAGCATTCCTAGAAATAGGTGGGAAATAAGGAAACCAACTAGAGAAAGTACATGTTTTGAATATCAATCTTATTCTTAATGCTTTGTGTTTAGGTAGAAGCCACATTTATGGCCTTATTCTTCACTGTGACTGATTATGTGTATTTATTGCTTCAACTTGATGTAACTCACAGAGCTTTTCAGAAAACCCTACACCTTTCTGTCTCTAAAAGGCTCTGAATGAATGAGCTCATTACACAAAGTCTTCCTGTAACTCACACATTCGTTCATTCTGCAAGTGTGTGTCAGGTACCTGCATGTTCCAGATCTTGCAGATAAAACAACACACAAGCAGGCAGGGTGGGACTCAGTCTCCCTGGGCAGAGGGGAGCAAGATAAAAAGTGTGAGACTGGCGGTTGTCATTCTGTGTGTAGATTCAGAATGAAAACATTTCAAAAAAAAAAATCTTTATCAGAAACAACTCCATGCTGGGCATGGTGGCTCATGCCTGTAATCCCAGCACTTTGGGATGCTAAGTCGGGTAGACCTCTTGAGCTTGGGAGTTTGAGACCAGCCTGGCCAACATGATAAAATCTCATCTCTATAAGAAAAAAAACCACACACACACACACAAATTAGCTGTGCATGGTGATGCTCGTCTGTATTTCCATCTACTTAGGAGGTTGAAGTGGGAGGATTACTTGAGCCAGGGAGGTGGAGTGAGCTGTGTTCATGCCACTGCTCTCCAGCCTGGGTGACAAAGCAAGACCTTGCAAAAAAAAAAAAAAAGAAAGAAAAAGAAAGAAGAAAGAAAGAAAGGAAGAAAGGGAGAAAGAGAGAAAGAGAGAGAGAGAAAGAGAGAAAGAAAGAGAGAGAAAGAAAGAAAGAAAAAGAAATAGAGGAAAGAAAGAGGGAGGGAGGGAGAGGAAGGAAGGAAAGAAGGAAGGAAGGAAGGAAGGAAGGAAGGAAGGAAGAGAGAGTGAGATAGAAAGAGAGAAAGAAAGAAAGGAAAAAAGAAAGAAAGAAAGAAAGAAAGAAAGAAAGAAAGAGAAAGAAAGAAAAAGAAATAGAGGAAAGAAAGAGGGAGGGAGGGAGGGAGGGAGAGAGAGAGGAAGGAAGGAAAGAAGGAAAGAAGGAAGGAAGGAAGGGAGGGACGGAGGGAGGGAGGGAGGAAGGAAGGAAGGAAGGAAAGAAGGAAGGAAGGAAGGGAGGAAGGAAAGAAGGGAGGGAGGGAGGAAGGAAGGAAGGAAGGAAGGAAGGAAGGAAGGGAGGGAGGAAGGGAGGAAGGGAGGGAGGGAGGGAGGGAGGGAGGGAGACAGGAGGAAAGGAAAGGATCCTCAGAAGGGTGATGGAAGCACCTTTCCCCAGGTCTGCAGGCCTTTTGCTCCGGTGAGGAGTTGGGTGGTCAGTCTCCAACTGAGCTGCTGGAAAACAAACAGAGAGGAGAGGAAAGGAAAGGAAAGGAGAAAGGAAATGAAAGGGGAAGGGGAAAAAAGAGGGAAAGAAAGGCTCCATGCTCTACTTGGCAATGCTAATGTACGTTTCAGAGAAAAAAAAATTAAGAGTCACCTATTGTGTTGAGAAAATGTAAGTATTTTGGATGAAAATGTTTGTAATACTATCTTAGAAACTATCCAAACAAAAATGGGTGCTGGAACAAGGGAGGATGAGAAGCGACTGTGAGCCCGACCTGGTGGTCAGCACGGGTGTCTGAGGAGCCGAGCATAGCGATGGCCACCAAGCCTCAGTCAGAAGAAGGCTTGCTGGCTCCTGAGCTCCCCGTGTTGGGTACAACGCTGCTGCATTGAGTCTGAGGAGGGAGTGGGGATGCCACTCCAGGCACCTCTCTCTCTCTTTCTCTCTTTCTCTCTCTCTCGCTCTCTCGCTCTCTCTCTCTCTCTCTCTCTCTCTCTCAGAATGCCTGCCCACATGCATGAGTCAAACTTGGAAACTTAGGCCCATCTCTAGGAGTGAAGGAAGGAATCTTTAGGATTTCTAATTGATATAATCATCCCCAAAATATCCCAAATAAAAATCACGTTCTCGCCATGGATAAAAATCAAGTTCTTGCCCTGGAGAAAAATCAAGTTCTCCCCATGGATAAAAATCAAGTTCTCATCATGGAGAAAAATCAAGTTCTCGCCATAGAGAAAAATCAAGTTCTTGCCCTGGATAAAAATCAAGTTCTTGCCCTGGAGAAATAGCAAGTTCTCGCCATGGGTACAAATCAATCTATCGCCATGGATGGAGACACAACTTCCAGACACATTCTCTAATCTTCTGCCTGTAGCACCACCCTGAGCCCCAGCACAGAAATTCCAGAAATGCCGCTTGTTATCCACCAGCTCAATCCAAGACTGACCACCCAACTCCTCCCAGGAGCAAAAGGCCTGCAGACCTGGGGAAAGGTGCTCCCATCGCCCCTCTGAGGACCAAGGTGCTCTCACCAGCAGGGAAATGTGAGCTCTGATTTGCACTGATTCAGCTGCTGCCTATTTCACATTGAAAACTTTGTTTTTGCTATAGCTCTTAGTATGTATGTTTTGTTTATGCCAAGACCATAATGATAAACTTCAACAATTATCCATTTATAGTTACAAAGACCCTATTTTATATCATGTGTGTAGTTGGCTATTAATTCTGAGCTTTTCATTAGAAAAAAACAAAACTAAACAAATT
The DNA here is from genome assembly GCF_003255815.1 of Theropithecus gelada. NCBI lineage: Eukaryota > Metazoa > Chordata > Mammalia > Primates > Cercopithecidae > Theropithecus > Theropithecus gelada. The sequence continues at coordinate 3,343,878 of NC_037673.1, read as the reverse complement.
CTGGTTGACGGCAGTGGACGCGAATATATGAAGCTTTCTAATCCTAAAGCTGTCTGTTATCAATGCAACAATGGCATTTTCGATTGAAAAATCAATTTTTTCCTTTCACTCCTGTTAACCTCTGTGCCATCTCCATTCCTTCCCAGGATCCAGATAACATAACTCACCATGAAAGCCAGACAGAAACAGCCCTGGGCATGTCCATGGGAAACTCACATGCATCTCCTCTGCAGAAGGATTCATTTTCCTCCAGCTACGGGGCTTTCCCCAATCACACCTTTCAACTCCCCTCATAGGTCCTTACAATTCCTGGGGGGAAATTGTTTCTGTTAATAATGCAAGAAGGCGTGAATGCCAGCCGGGCAGTTCTTGAAAGAAAGTGTTATGGCTCAATTAAGCAGACGCCCTACTCAGCCTGAACGCAAGCTGATGGGAGCACCAAAGTGCTGGAAGCCTGCTCTGGCCCCGCGAGTGGAGCCTGCATCAGAGCCTTGTGTGCTTCGCAAAGCTGCAGACTCTTATTTCCTTTCCTGATCGCGACCTAGAAGGAGTTTGTGTGGTCAGTAAAGCGGTTAAGACCGAAGGCCCTGGAGCTAGCTGTGTGGATCCTGGTGGGCACTGGGATGCGAGGAGATGCCCCCTGAGGGCTGAAGACACTTTCTGTGCATTACTGGGTGCTCTGCCCACAGAAGGCCACAGCCTCAACCTCTCCAGGAACCTCCTGGTTTGAGAATGCCTCCCCCAAGATCCGACATCCACTGCGGCAGCCCGCATCCAATCCCAGGTTAGTGTGTGGGTAACAAAACCCCCTCACCAGCCCCACGAGCACAAGGCAGGCTCCCGTGAGGCTGGCAGCATCCCACGTGGAGACTGCATCCCAGCAAGATGCCTGCCCTCCACCCTTCCTCCCAGGGGCGTTCCTGCACGGAGCTCTCCTGCTGAGCTTCCTGCATGCTCACCTCCTTCCCAGCTTCTGCTTCCCAGGAGCAGGTTGAGCTTAACTTTACCCTCTGCAAACCTGTGGCCTGGGCACGTCTTGTTACTTCACCTCGGTTTCCTCACCTGTAAAGCCAGGATCGTCACAGTGCCCACCTCCTAAGACTGTGGTCCTGATTCAGGCCAGGTGCTTGTAGTTCTTCCTGGGACACAGAAGTTGAACCGTTCAGAATCTATTAGCATTGATTCAGGCTCCTATCACAAAATTACCATAAACTGGGTGGCTTCAACAATAAACATTTATTTCCTCACAGTCCTGGAGGCTGGGGCCGGCTCTCAGGTCCAGGCCCCCGTAGCATCTGGTGAGGGCGCCTGCTGGTTCATGGACCACTCCTCAGGCCGGAGTCTCACCTGGCTCTACCCTTATGGCTGTGTCACCTCCCAAAGATGCTACCTCCTAAACCATCGCTTATATTATTTCAGCAGAGGAATCTGCGGGGAGACGCAAACATTCAATGAATAATAATCAGTTATTACTCATATGATTGTAACATGGCTTGAGCAGGTAATTTCAGTAAAGGGCTGATTTTTCTTCCATTTGTGAAATGGATACTTCACGCTCTTCTTTGTAAGCCACAGTGAAAAGTGTTATGTGTTTTGTTTTGTTTTGTGGCAAGAGGCAGCCGTCAACAGAAGCTCATAATCACAGCAATAAAGTGATGTGATTTACACTTTTGAAAGCCCTCCCTGACTGCCTTCTCCATCCAGTAAAAGTGCAGTGGCTTTTCCAATTATCCAGGTAAGTGAAGGTGGTGGGTTGGGCCAGGGCAGTGGCTGCAGAAATGGTCGGGAGTGGTGGATTCCAGAGAGACCCTGGAGGTGGCGCACACAGGATTTGCTGATGGACAGGCCAGGGAATGAGAAGAGACGAATGAGGAACAGCCCCAGGTCTTCAGTCTGAGCACCTGGAAGCAGAGGTCCTGTTCATTTGAAGAAGAGAAGGGGTGCGGGACAGGCTTGTGGTAGAGGTCAGGACACCTCTGGCCTAGTGGGCACTTTGATGCCCTGCGTGGAGCCCTGCACAGGGCAGTGGGCAAGGCCAGTGTCTGGTTCTAGAGCCATCTGAATGTGGATGCAGATCAGAGTCACCCAGGGGATGAGTCACCTGGGAGAGAGTAAGGAGAGGTGAGAAGGTGAACCTTGCACCCTACAGAATGAGAGGGCTGGAGGGGCCAGGAGAGGCAGCTGGAGGGAGATGGCCAGTGAGCAGGAAGGACAGCTAGGGTGTAGGCAAGCCCAGACGCCACATCTCAATCATGCTTTCCCACTACGGGGCCAGGGAGGCCAAGTGTGCCAGAGGCCATGGAGAAGCTGAGTCGGGAGAAGAGGCGCCACACACCATCAGATCTGCAGACATGAAGGTCTCGGTGAGCATGGCAGCCGCAGGTCTGACGGACAGGCCAGAAGTGCAGCACCCGAGGGGAAGCTGAGGAGAGGCAGAGAGATGAGACACTGGGGGACCAGATAATTTTCCAGAGATATTTTTAATGAAGAGTCCATTAAAAGGGGACATTGGGCATTGCTGTGTTGGTTTGTTTTAGAGGAGAGATATTAGAATGGGAAAAAATGATCCCAGAGAGAGAAATAAATAAACAAACCCGAGAAAGCAGAAAAGAAAGGCTGCACAGAACCAAGCCAAGTCTTAGGGGATAGAAGGGCATAGGACCCACAGCAGGAAGGCAGGGTCCTGACTTGCCACAGAGACACTTCCTCTGCTGTGATACTAACAAGAGCAGGTCAGGAGTATGGGCTGGTTCTTGTCTGGCTCTGGTGGTCGGCTGGGCATGGGGAGCTTGCAGCCTTTGAGAGGGAGGGGAAGAGGGAAGTGGTTCTATTGATAAGAGAGGGAATCCGGGAGGCACTAACACAGGGGACCATCCTTCAGTCTCAGTAATGCCACCACTAGCCGGCCACGGTTTTGAAGGCTTCAGGAGGAGCTGAGTCCTAAGTGTGTCCTTTCTTACTCCGTACATCTTTAGGGAGGACAGCTAGATCCCCAGCTGTAGGTAGGTTCCTAGTAGATTTGAACCTTGTTGAGCATTTCAGAGATATTTACCCAGCCTCATAGAATCTCAGGGATGGAAAGCAACGGTCAGCAGACACCGTGACCAATGCCTCCCTCATCCTCTCTGGCTGTCCCCTCCCAGCCCTGCCGCAGTGACACTCACCGCTTCCTGTAGGCAGAACCCTCACACCATCCCAGAATCTAACGTAAGATGCTACCATCTCTGGCTTCCATGACAAATTCAACATGGAATGGGATCCAGTCTGGGTGACTCGGACCCAAGGAAAGAACTGCTGTGAGGCTTGTGGGAAAGGTTCTCCCACATCTAAGAAATAATGAGGTCAGGAGGGAAGGACTGTCTTTCTCAAAGGTGAGGTCACAGGCATATGATCCCTGGAACTAATGAGTCTTCCTGTGACCTTGATGTGTCCTTGAGGGGACGCCCGTCTCCTCCCACCTGCAAAAAGGCAGAGGAGAAAGATGGTGTGTCCGAACTCTGGCAGCCGCGTGGAGATGCTCACCAGGTCAGGACACTTCTGCCTTAGAGGGCGGCCCCGTGGGAGGGTGAATGCAGATAGAATTTCAGAGATTCCAGACTGGCATCTCCTTACTGTAGCACAAGACACACTGATGGCCGGGGTCACTGCTCAGAACTTGTTCTCACCTCGTCATACATATTGTAAGAGTCCTTCTTGTAAAGTATATGCATAGGTGTTTGCCAGGATACAGATCATGGCATAAATTCAGTTGGTCACAACCGACTGTAACATTAGAATGGAAGGCCAGGCTTGGCGGCCCACACCTGTAATCCCGGCACTTTGGGAAGCCAAGGCAGGTAGATCGCTTGAGCCCAGGAGTTGGAGACCAGCCTGGGGAACATGATGAAACCCATCTCCACAAAAAAATATAAATATTAGCTGGGCATGATGGTGCACATCCGTAGTATCAGCTACTTGGGAGGCTGAGGTGGAAGGTTAAGTTGAGCCTGGGAGGTTGAGACTGCAGTGAGCTCATGATCACACCACTGCACTCCAGCCTGAGTGAGACAGTGAGACTCTGTTTCAAACACACACAAAAAAAGAAAAAAGGATAAAACATAACAAAGTGTGTTGCACGTGTACCAGCAAGTATATTTTTCTGAGGCGTTTCCTTGCCTATAAATCTGCATGTATACGAACATATATGTACAAGTGCACTGCATATGTTTTTGTTTCTGTGCTACAGGTTAGTCTGTTTTATACTTCTGGAAAAGGAAAAACAAGTTTGAAGTCATCTTACTTAATGATATCTATGATTTTGACTCAATCATTGACTCCATGAGAGATAGACTGGCTTACCCCAGACTGCCTGGCTTACTAGAGTCAGAAACCACAGCTCATTGTGTACCAATACACTTCCTATTGTCCCGTCCAGCTAATTTTGTTGGTGTTATTGTTAGGTGTAAAATAGTCACAAGTGCTAATAATTAGAAGAATCTTGCAAAGATAGACTTCCAGAATGAGTTATGTGAGGGAGATGTAAAAGCTATAAATTAGTACATGAAATTTGGAAAACCAGAAATTATAATTATCCTCAAGTATAGCCTCCTAATGTGACTAGAAATGGTGTGGTTTCTACCCTGTGAGTTTATGGCAGAGCCCCAGGACCGACTGTCCTATCACCAAGCCATCGTGACGGTTTCCTGGGCATTAACGGGCATCCTGGTGCTCCTGCATGAAGTGAACAGACACCTGTTCTATGACAGGAGGGGGAAAACGCTTGATGTGGTTTGGCTGTGTCCTCGCCCAAATCTCATCTAGACATGTAACTCCCACAATTCCCATGTGTCATGGGAGGAACCCAGAGGGAGGTGATTGAATCATGCGGTTGGCTCTTTCCCCTGCTGTTCTTGTGATAGTGAATGAGTCTCTCGAGATCTGATGGTGTTAAAAATGGGAGTGTCTCTGCACAAGCTCTCTCTTTGCCTGCTGTCATACACATACGATGTGACTTACTCCTCCTTGCCTTCCACCATGATTGTGAGGCCTCTCCAGCCGCTTGAACTGTGAGTCCAATTAAACCTCTTTCTTTTGTAAATTGCCCAGTCTCGGGTATGTCTGTATCAGCAGCATGAAAACGGGTTAATACAATGCTCTCTCACTGTCCAGTAGCCTTTTATTCTTTTGCTAAAGATCATTTTAAAAATTCAGTTAATAGCCAAAGTTTTTATTTTTGTAAGTTTGTCTTTTACAAACAGGAATGCCATCAGGGAGACTTTATCTGAGATGTGAGCCTGATGACTACAGTTGGGGGTTTGGGAACAGTAAGAACCTGGCCATTGTTACTGTTTCTCCTCTAGGTGAACATTAAGGTGTGTGAAATGGTGCATTACCCACAAGACAGGCATTTGGAGGGTTCAAGGGTGTTGACTCTCAGGACACATGTTGTAGGGGCTGAGTGTATTTATATGAGATGGCTTTTCATTGCTAAGTGGCACTTGGAATGTGGAGTTCTTTCTTTTTGCTTTCCACAGTCTCATAAGGATTGCTATCCATCTAGCATGGTTTGCAAATATGCATCTCTACATGGTGTGAAAGGGCTTCTCTACTTGATCTCTGCCTGTTCATTCTACGTCTACCTTCATTGGCTGAAATGTGCACACACACAAGAATTACATCTGATTTTAAAGGACATTCTGGGATAAACTCAGATCTGAGAAAGTTGATGTAATTAATTTTATAACTTGAAGTAAAAATTATTCCAAAACTATTTGAACTATTACCTTTTATTAAAAAATTTTCTGTCTCATTTAATAATGTCAAAACTTCGTTCAAGTATAAAGAAGAAACACCAATCAGTACTATCATACCATTTAATAGGAAAAAAACAATATTTTTGTAAACATCTCTTTAGGCTTGTTTCAGTGTATTCATGTGGACAGAGATATGGTAATACATAAAAAAGTATATATTGTTTTCAGAATTAAAATCAAGTCATAAATATAGTCAGTTTCCATATTTTTTCACTTAGCAATGCAACATAAACATGTTCACATTGTTAAATTTTGGGGAAATTTGCTTTTTAATGCCTGCATATTTTTCCTTTGAGTGCTTGGATTAAAATCCATTTAAGGAATTATCTCCTCTCAGACTTTTAGGTTAGTTTTCATGTTTCCCTCTCATAAATAACGTGATGAAGGCAGATCTTCCCCTGAAACCCAAGAATTCTTTCATACTCTTTTCTTCTCTCCTTATGCTTTCTTGTAATTCTTATTCTTCCCTCACTTCTCCTTCTTTTAAAATATATATATTTTATATAAAATATAAAATATAAAAGAATATATATATTTTATATGTATTTTATATTAAATATAAAATATATGTATTTTATATAAAATATAAAATATATGTATTTTATATAAAATATAAAAAATATATATATTTACATATATATATGTGTATATATATACACACACACACACACAGAAGAAATTCCTTGGGATAACTCTCTTGGGTCGAAAATACAAATTAGTGCCATTTTCCTGGGGCAATGCCATACAAGCAGAGCCAGAGTGGAAGCTGAGGTCTGGAGGCAGCCTCAAAGACGGAATCCTTCAGGGATGTTCGGACGTTCGGGAGACCTGTTTCTCTCAATGGATCTAAAGAAGTCAGTCACTTTGAGATAACACAGCTGGACTTTCAGGCCCTATTGGCTTCCCCAGGTTTGGAGGGATGAAGCTCGAATTCTGTGGACTCCCATGACCACAGATGCCACAGGAAGGATCTCTCTCGGAGTCTCTTTTCCCTCTGGAAAGTTGAGCACTTCAGCTCAGTCCTATTACCTCCCTGGTGACGATTACCAATCTGTCCTATTAAATAATCATTTAGTCAGTTTGTTTTTAAAGCAATCTCTCAAAGTCAGTGTTTTTTACTGAAATGAAAACATGAAAAATAGAGTATTTCCCTAGAAGCCCACCGTTTGGTCCATTGTGAAGAAAGCCCAGTGGGTGCAGTGAGTTATATCTACGCAGAACATAGGATTCATCACTAGTGGCTCAATCCATGGTCCGTGGTGCTGTGCACACACAGATGAAGAAGATTACACCTTTTCCATGACATGGGCCTGAGCTTGCTTCAGCTGGCTGTGTGAGAAACAATACATAGCACCTTTCCATTTCAGAAGTGCCGGCTGCGCTCACAGAGCCTGCTCCCGTGGGCTCATTTCCCTGAACTGCACGCGTGAGGGTGCACCGGTGGGGTCATCTAACTCTGTAGATGCCATGAAATCCAAGTGCAGATGAACACATTCCCATAACCAACAAGCTCATGTATTCTGGGTCCTGATTGCAAATTAAGAGGGTACCAGAGAGCTTCCTGAGGCACAGACGGGTGCCTGGACTGCCGTTCCCCTGACCCCAGACACACCACAGCTGGTCCAGGGGAAAGCTTCCTCCTACAGCATCTCCTGGAAAGCTAAGCCTGCTTGTTTTCTGAATGTTTTGGACTGAATTTGTCCTTTCTTCCTTCCTTTTCTGATTGGCTGTTGATTGTAGACATCTTTCTTACCTTTCAGTCATTGCAATGTAGTGCTTTGCATTTCAGAAAATCAGGGTAGGTCCTAGGCCCATCAGCCCAGCTGTGAAATGAGATTTTATCCCTGTATGTCGTAAGAGTTTGGGGAACAGAAGGCCTTTCCAGCTGGCTTTCTAAGGAGGGAAAGGAATTCTATCTGCCTCTGCCTTTTCAGAAACATGGATGATATTCTGCAAAGTTCCTGACCGTGGCAATAACTAAACAGAAGTGAACGGCAATCACCAGGCCCGAAGAGCTGGTCAGCGTGAGCCAGACAGGCTTCTGAGCTCTGAGTGCCAGACCCTCTTCCTAGGCCCTGGGATGATCCTGGCAGGTATAGGTGAAGTCTTCCTGTGCAGTTACCTCCTGAACTAGGGGAGAAAACAGCATTGGCCCCTGTGCACTGAGGTGTCACCCTTGCTGCCCAACTCACTCTGTCTGTACTCCTAACTCTTTGATTTTCTTCTTCTTAAATATTCTTCAAGCAATATAAAAACTCAAAGGGATTGTCCTCAGATGTCTGACAGTTCACCTTTTTACAAACCAGAGCTGGATTTAATTCACATTGAGAGGCATATGGTGGTCAACGTGTTCTCTACATAGGGGCTGCAAGGACCCCTTGACTGTGCCCTCTGGAGACACTGAGTGTGGGCCATTGATCAGAAGACCTAATTCATGAAATTCAAATGTAAGGTTCTTATTCTTTTTGACTGCTAACATCTGGCCATCTGGGAGCATTCAGATATTAAGCTTCCTTTACTTGAGATGAATGTCTTGTGTAAGCTGCAACAGGAGTGATGTCTTTCTCCCAGCTCAGTATCTTTCACCAGAAACACAAGCACAGGACAGTCAGCCCATTCAGAAGTCCAAACAACACTGTTGAACCAGGAAAAGAGCACTGGCTCCCAGATGGGTAAACTGAGGCCCAGATGTGATGGTCACTAAGGTCACGCAGTGAGTGTGTAGAGGAAAACAGGGCCATGGCTTGCATCTGAGAGTGCCTTGATTAAATTCATTATCAAATTATAATATCAAAGGTTGAAATTAAAATTTGGATGAGTGATCTCTAGATATGAATATGACACTTTGTGAGAAAAAAGAAGTGCTGAGGAATTAACAAAAGAGGGAGATAACAGTGGTGGAAGGATGCCCATTGGAGCGGCCAGAGCCCTCGGCTCTGCCTTTCAGCCTTCCAGCCTCAGGCACTGGCGCAAAGTCGGGATTTGCTCATCAGCAAAACAAAGTTCACTCACAGGCCTCTGCTAATGCATGGCCTCTACAGTTGCAACTTATCTGATCCCCACTCCTCCTGTGCCTAGAGGAAAATGACGCTCAGCCCTGGGATTGCACGTCCCCTCCCCATGACACTTTTTGAAGAAAGGCAAGAGGTCCTCTATGTCCACTCTGCAGATAGGAAGACAGAGGCCCAGAGACACCGTGACCTGCAGAAGATGCTCTCGCGTGCATGCTGGGCCTGGGGCTGGAGCCCTGGCCTTTCTCCATCCACAGTCATGAAGGAAGGAGCATGCACATGAGGGGCTACTCAGCTTCTCTGCTCTGGCTCTGCTGACATTGGGGCTGGATAATTCTCTGCTGCAGAAAGGGGAAGGTGTCCCATGCATTACAGGATGCAAAGCACTGTCCCTGGACTCTACCCACTAAATGCCAGCAGTACTCACTGTCAGCACCCACCAATGTCTCCAGACATTGAGAAATGTCTTTGTGGCAGGGAGAAAACCATTAGGTTAACAGAGAGAGTGGAGGGGAAAGCAATTTATCACCAAAGTGCGTGCAAAAAATAATCATGGTCAATATCAATGAGAGAGGCCCACTCCAAGTCCAAAGTACTGTTTGCTAGGAAACTATTGAGGTTCCTCCAGAAATGTCCCCTAAGATACAGGCTGTACAATTCAGACCCATCACAAACTGTTGTCAAGTTGGCCTCCCTTCCCTTACTGTGTCATCTGGAAGCCACCACCCCAGCTTAAGCTCTTGTCCCGCTTCATCCTCATGGGGCCACGTGGCCTTCCCACCGCCCTCGCTGTGAACCCCCTGAAGTCAGGGGTCCACTTGGTGTCTCTGCACCACCCCAGGACAAAGCAGCAATTGTTCCTGCTTCGACGTAGAGCATTGAGCCAGTGCTTTCTCTCAACTGATTCCAAAGGACATCAGTTCTTGTGAACTCCTCCGTGGTAAATTAGGCAAAACTTTGACTGAAAAGAAAATGTGAGCTAAGGAGCTAAGTCCAGAGAGCCTTGAGAACGAAGGAAGACTTGGAAAGGCGGCTTTCACCTTCCAACACAGTCGGCAACTGTTCAGGTCCTGCGCTTCAAAAGGCCTACGTCGTGGCCTGTGGCAGGCAGGCTGTGGTGGACCTGGTGCAGTGCGGGGCCCCCCTGGCGTGCCTGGGTTCACAGATGGCTGGCAGATCACCAGACGCTGCAGGGGGTGCTGGGTGCAGGGCCGCTTCCCTCTGTCTCTTCGGGACTGAGCTGGGGGTCCGTGCCATGGAGAAATGGCCTCCAAGGTTTAAGTTCCTTTATCCGCTGACACTTCCTCTGGCTTTCAGAAAACTGGCAGTGGGTGAGATGCTCCTGCCCTCTTTGATGGCAGTGATTAGACAGGTACAAATGATTACACATGAGCTTCGTTATCTCCTTTCCTTCCGCTGCTCAGAGACAGGTGGACACTACAAAACTTCATTGCACGAATCACAGCATGGCTGCCACACAGGCTGGGCAGCTCTCTGAAAGGCCAGGTCCCTGCAGAGCTGGGGAAGGGTTCTGGAACCTGCCCCCACCCTAGTTCTTTTTGGCTTTTACTTCCCACTTCACTCAAGGTCCTCTTCAGTTCCTATCCAGGAAACAGGATGTCAGGATACATTCATTTCAATGTGGTGGTATTTCTGTTCGATTCACATCGCAGCTGTAAGGAAAGCTGGAGTGACCACCTCTTTCCAGTGATTCATTCCAGCAGTAACAGTAAGGGGACAAAACAATTGAGGATCCTGTGGAATCTGGAGGCCTCTTATTCCTCACTCGCTGAACTTCCTTATCGGAGAGGATCCCGAGGATCAGATCTAAACACCCTCTCCCTGCAACCACTCTGGGCTGATGCCAGCCGTGGGTGACTGAAAGACTGTGCTGTCCTCGGGGGTCATGGGCTGCCCACTCCAGGCTTGTTCCTCTCATCTTCCTTTAGCTCCCAGTGCCCACCAACTGTCACAAGGGGAGTTGGTCCTCCAAGCTGAAGAGACAACAGCCTTGGAGACACGAATTTGGCTTAACATGGAACATTCCTTCTCTGATAGGGACACTCAACTCTGGAGTGCACTGAAACCTGGAAGCCTCACAGTGAAGCAGCAAGGACATTCCTGAGACTGAGAAGCCTTTCGCCCCTGGAAGCCCCCAGAGCCGCTGAGCACCTGTCGTGTGCAGTGATGGGCCCATGTGCTCCCCGCCTGCAGAATGAGGAGACATCTGGGAGACGGAGGCATAGAAAAGATAACACAAAAACCCACATTCTCAGAAGGTCCCACAGAAACTTTGGAGGAAATACTGGGTTTTATATTGTGATTTACAGTTATTTGCCCCTGACAAGAGTGGGAGCTGGTGTCAGGGAGGCTTAGAGACCCGGAGCTTCGATGCTTTCCATATTCCCGGGTGAAAGTTATTTGGTTTGTCACAGATGTGTGCTTCATTGTCATAAACCACATTTTTTCATCACTAGCTTATACATTTTTAAACATCATCCTTATGGTCAAAGAGACACGCATGTTAAAAAGTCAAAAACTAATTGGCATGGTAGAACTATCTGCCTGCCTCCAAATAAAATTACTTGAGTATAGTTCCATGATTTTCATATCACTGCCATTTATGGGAAACATCAACTATCTATCTGAATTAGGGAATGTGTTATTTTCTATTTGCTAGGGTGCATTCTTAAAAATAAACTCATAAGACTTTAATATTTATTCTTGTTCTGTTATGAGAACACACATCTTGGACACATCACGAAAGATGAGACAGAAATAGTTGTACTTATTTTGTAGTGACCTGGATTTATCATCAGATGTAAAACTCAGGACATGAGATTTTGGTAGAGAGATAAAAGTCGGAACACATGCCGAACGATATTAGTGGCAGATGTGATCGTCAGAGGAGCGATGGCATTTCCTCTGAATGGGAGGATATTTTCCTGCAACTTGAATGTTAGCATGATGAGCAATCAAAGTGTGCTTTGTTCCCTAGCCTTCACATGCTCTCCATACTGGCAGTTATCACTTACTGGTATTTCTAAAATCAAACACTGTCCTGTCCCCTGGATGGACGCCGCCTCAGTGCCGCTTTTGAGCTGGGCCATACAGTCGGCCGTTCATAAATATCCAGCGCCATGAGCTAAAAATAAGTGCCACGGGGCACATGCTTTGCCTTTTGACTTAATGCACCTCTATACCTACCCACACAAACATTCCCATACATACACACACGCCCCTGGCTTTCTCTGTGGGTTCCTCGGGTGCTCAGCCCAAGGACGTGTTCTCTTAGCACCGACGCCCCTCACATAGCTCTCCACCCCCCAGACACCCATTAATTGACTGCAAATGCAACTTTATTGCAAAATGACTGCAGCTTTATTAAGCAACTGGATTTACAGGCAATAACATAATCAATATAACATTAATATAGCACATAATTAAATAAGATTCCTACAAGGTCCTGCCTGGATCCTGAAATATAGAGAAGTTAATTGTTTTCATGGATGGCATTAACTAGAGGGATCAGAAACCAAAGTTGGAAGAACACAGTTCCCAGTTGTTCTTTTTTCTGGTCCAGCGTATTCCGTCTGATACAAATAGGATATGATCTCCCAACCCACAGGCATGCAGTAGCACCAGGAACTCCCTCAAGACCCCCCTCTCCCAGCCCCTGGGGGGCGGCAGTCACTCAGCCGACTAATGCTCTCTTGATGAACTGAGGGGTGAAAGGCAAATAGCAAATTGTGTTTAATTTGTTTCCCACCAGCAGAAACAGGACAACCCACCACAGGCTCTTGGAAAACGACCACAGAACGCGCCATGACTGCTGGAAAATGGAAGAGCTCAGTCCTCCTGGAATGAAGTCAGCCAGCACTGTCTCTAAAGTCATGAGCTCAGATTTCAAATCCAGGGAAATCCTTGTAGAATGTTCTTGCAAAGGGCCCAGTAAGGAAAATACTGCGAGAAGGAAGTCTGTTCAGTAGGAACATTGTGCACGGGTGCAGCCGATGGAGTATTTGAAAGACAAACATTGCACACAAGGAAGAGCCCTAAGGGAGGATGTGGCTGTCTCATTAACTCCACGCAGTCCAGCCTCGTAACCACACTTTGCCCCATGGAGCTTCCTACCTATGCCCCCATAGTTTCAGGAACTTAGACATTAGCTGCTTACACGTTCCATTCCCCTTCATTACCACCTACCACTGCCAAAATTAACTGTTTAATTTAAATAAAGAACTAAAGCTGATGTAGCTCTTGAACACAAGGGTGTCCAAAACCATCCTTAAGCCATTTGGCATCATCTGCAGCTCAGGGAGATGAGGAAACAGAGGCGTCACCATTGGCAATGCTTTCCACAGGTTCCATTTCATATAGGACGCTGGCTGGGTAACTTGCAGAAAGACCTCTACGCTCAAAAGGGTCCCAGTCTCAGAAAGAAAGCAATGCAGTTGGGCACAGGGTCTCAGTTGCAAAGAGAATACTTTGAATGCACTTAGATATGGAGCCCAGTATTGGTCCAGAATCAAAGCAATTGCTATTCATCAAGTGAATTTCCCTCTGAATGAGAAAGGCTTAGAGTCCAGACGATACAGGAAAACAAAGCTGTTCATGTGCAAAGGGTCCAAAGACTGAGTTGTCAGGATCCGGACAGTGGTGATGGTTGACAGCATCATGACCGCAACCAGTGTGGCCAAGCCAGGAGATGCTGGGAGGCTCAGAGTGGGAGGAGAAACACACAAAACCACTGTGGCCCAATTTCAAGGTCAATGAGGATGACCTGCTGGGGCATGTGCGAGTTCTTAGGGATGGAGTCAGGGAATGAAGGCTGAGCTCAGGAAAAGGGAAGCAGGCGGATCTGTGGAATCTGTCTTGAGCATGCCAAGCCCTGGAGACCCGAAGGCCAATGCTGAAGCCCTGCCTGCTTACATCTCCCAGGTGCCCTCTGCCCCCCTTTACTGGCCACCTTTCTCAGGGGGCCTGAAGACTCTGGGAATGTGCTAACATGGAGTCACTTCCTCATACATGCTGTCACGTGTTCACACTGGCCGCAGGTGGCCCTGACTAGCAAATTCCTTCTTCTCTCCATTCGTAGACAGATTTGTGGGTACTTAGCAACACCACTCAGCCTTGCGGGGTTCATTTTCCTACCAGTAAAATGAGCTCTGTGTACCCTACAGGGTCCATGAGGTTATAGCAATGAGACAAAGACATGTGGGACAGGAGACTTTCCTTCGGTAAACACATAGGTTCACAGGCCTCAGTCATCCGCTCTGGTGTCTACTTGAACCAAGCTAGCAACGCTGATCCTCGTCTCTCCCCGTGCCCTTCCACACCACCTCCAACACCCACATGCCACACACACATGCAGACATTACGTGCACACGTCACTTACCATTTAGAACCATCGCTAGATCCCTCACATCATAGACAAAACCCGGCCACAATCACGAGGGTGGATGTCATATTCATGGTGGCTGTACCTTCAGTCTGCAGAGCGATCTGGGGCAGCCATGCCGCCTCCTTTTCTACGTCAGCCTTTCTGCCCCTTGCTGTTCCCACAGAGCCTTGTCACCAGGAAGACACTCTCAGAGATGCCCTTCCTGGGGTGTGGGGAGCTACAGAAACTTCAGGGGAGAGACACAAAGAGACTGATGCAAATGACTGAAAGACATGGGTTCCTCTGCTTTTTGCCTCTCGGCTGCTGAGTGCCTTTTCTTCCCCAAACCCTGACTCACCTTTGCTTTCTCTTCTGCATGGTTCCCCAAAGGGCGCCTGGGTTGTGTTTGTAAATCAGGCTGGAGCTGGACAGCTGTTCCTCTGGCTTTGCATCAGAACATCAAGGACAAGTTGTGGGGGACAGTGTTGGTGGCATCCCAGGTCCTGTCCTCAGGATGTAGGACACACTGCAGAGTCAGGCTAGCAACACTAGGGAACTAAAAGGCTAGAAACTTACCTGGGTAAACAGAAACACACACACACACACACACACACACACGCACACACACACACAAGCAATTTTGATGATAAAGACCTAAAGAATGTAAAAAGGCTGCTTCTAGCACGAATTCACAGCCTCTGAGAATCAGAAGAAACTGGAAGCCATCAAGATGTGCAAATTACCCCAGTGGAAAAATGCCCTCCACAACACCATAGCAAATGCTTTCCATCTTCTTGAATGACTCCTCCTTGGGTCATTTCTGGAAACTCCTAATGTCTTCCCTCCGAGCCTGTCTTGCTAGAACACCGTTCCTTAGATCAGCTGATGTCTTCCTGGACTTCTATCCACAGCAGTACTCCTTCCAGCCTCTTAATAAAAGGGGAAAAGTCTGCTAACTCCTCATGAAATGACCGTAAAACAGCCAATGGTGTCATCTTAGCTTTCTCCTTCCCATGCCGAGCAGACACACTATCCCAAACCATCAGCAAACACTCAGCCCTTCTCCTGCATCAGGAGCCCTGATTAGAGATAAGTCACAAAAGCAAAAAAAGCGGGGGAATCTGAACATGAGACCCGGAATTAGAGTAAATCAAGATGGTCCTCAGGTACTACAGGAAATCCCACTCATAAAGAACTTTGAAACATGTAATGAATATGTATGTCTGGCCTGTGCACACGATGTAGGGGTTTCATCTGTGTTTGCTTCTGAGCCATCAAGAAAGGAAGCATCAAAGGCATGAATATGAAGCAGCAGGTGCATCTGCCTGTAAAGAATGATGCAGGCTGGCGTGGCAGCTCATGCCTGTCATCCAAGCACTTTGGGAGGCCAAGGCAGGAGAGTCGCTGCAGTCCAGGAGTTTAAGACAAGCCTGGGCAACATAGTGAGACCCCATCTCTATATGAAAAAATTTAAAAATGAGCTGGGCATGGAGGTGTGCACCTGTAGTCTCAGCTACTCGGGAAGCTGAAGCAGGAAGATCGCTTGAGATTGTAGTGAGCTAAGATTGTGCCACTGCACTGCAGCCTGGGTGACAGTGAGACCCTGTCTCAGAAAAAAAGAAAGAAAACAGAAAGTAAAAGAAGCTATGTGGTCATCATTGTGAGTTGACATTTAGTTCTAAAGATCCAGCAAATACCATCACCAGCCCCTGAAAATCCTGTTAAATAAAGTGTATGCGTCCCCAGGGAAGTCACACCAAATGACAATAGATTTCTTCTCTCTCTCTCTTGCTTACAGAGGAGAAAGGAAATCAGCATTTGTGGATAGCCTACAATTTGCTCAGCATCTTACTTGAGAAGAATTATAAATATCATATTATTTTAAATGTGCATTTTTAGAAGAGGCTAAAATCTTAGTGGTCCAACTGCACAACTACAGAAGCCAAGAGAAAGGGAGTACCAAGGCCCTGGACGGCACTGTGGTCTGACGCAAAGCCTGGGCTATTTTCTCGAGGCTCACGAGCCTGAGCCCTGTAGGCTCTGAGCCCTGTAGCCCTGTAGGCAGAGCATCCTGTAAGGCCCAGGACTTTCAGTCCTGAAGGCCAAGGGCATTCCATTCACCCACCCATGGCGGCAGGAGATGGCTTAGCCCTTGCCGGTGGGGGCGCACAGTCCCAGTGGGAGACTGTCCCCCATAAGGGTTCACTGTGACACTCAGAGGAACACGAGTAATGCGTGCACTGGCAGCCCTCTGCATACCACGGCGCTGCGGGTCTCCTCTTCCATCCCGTACACACCGGGCAGGGGGTGGCAGTACAGGAGTAACCAGGATCTTCACTGTCACTGGACAGCAGAACTGGAGAACCAGCAAGATGGAACCAGCTGCAAGTTCTGAGAACCATGGGTACCTGTTTTACGTAGAACTCAGATGTCTGTGGCAATCGAGAAACAAGCGCTTTCTTCCTACAAAAGGAAGGTTGCTAACAACACTCCAGCCTGTCTTATTCTGGTGTGAAAAGACATCATTAAGAAAAGAAATAGTATGGCTTATTGATGAGAGAAAATTGCAATCCAATTTTAAAAGGAAAGTATTGCGACGGATCTGCCCCGTCCCTAGGGGTTAGTGAAGCAATGGCAGGGGCTGGGGGCCACAGAGGGCCGTCAGGGAGCAGGGCACACCGAGGCTCCCATGGCAGGGGAGCTCCCACAGCCCTTCAAGGATCAGAAAGACAGCCACACCGTCACGCACCACGCAGGCATGGCAAGAGCCCCATCTCCTCTCATGCCAGTGGGCAGGGGGCAGGGGGTTATATTCAGAGGCAATAGACCTCGAGCTTCCGAGGTGACTTCTGTGCCCCAGTCCCAGCAGCCTTAAAATTACATGAATAGTAACTCCAGCCTCACCAGATCCATTACTCCGTGTCGACTACAAAGAATGCCTGGCACCCCACAACCGTTCCTTCAGGTTCAGGAATGTTGATGGTCCTAAGTCAGGACTAAGATGCGTTCTCGTCCATCTGCCTGCGCACATGTGTTGACACTTGTGGGAAGTCATTTTAAAGTCATCTCTTTAGGGCTGGGAGATAGGCTTCAACTTTCTAAAATATGAACTGTTTTTACATAACACATGCCCCAGCACTGATTTTTGACTCATCGAAATTAAAATGTCATCAGTAAAACGCATCCAACAGCGGAAATTCCAGAGAACTTTCCTGCATCTGAGCCCTTCAGGAGGTGGAAGCAGGGAATGAGAACAAGGGCTTACTCTCATTCCTACCTGACAGTCACAAGTCATGACCCGCACTGATGATCTCTGGACTCTCCCTCCAACAGTAACATCTTCCTACCATGGGTAAGGCATTTCTTCAACTTTGATACTCTCTAGCACTTAGCAGCCAAGAGGCTGGAGTCAGTATGCAATGTGAGGGACTAGGAGGTTATGCAGCTCTGGGAAGTTACACCCTTCTACTTCCAAAAGGGAAAAGAGATTGCACAGTGATTGTTAAAGCCCCAGAGGAATTCTTCCACATCAAAAGCGATCCAGAATGAACAGTTGACTCTGGTAATTGTAAATATATCTGAAACATGTGCATTGAATTCAGCCCCTTAAAATTATGGATGGGTGTACCCAACTGCACAGTGTTTGAACACCTCAAACTTTCTAAAAATACTTGGGGTTCAAAGTAAGCTTCTCAAAAAAAAAAAAAAATCAAAGCCATATGTTTCTGTTTCATTTATACTTACCTTATCAAAATGTTTGCTTTTAACAGATATTTGATGCCCAAAATGTTTGGGGGGCCTTTCTTTTTCTTTTTTTGAGACAGAGTCTTGCTCTCTCACCCAGGCTGAAATGCAGTGGTGTGATCTTGGTTCTCTGCAACCTCCATATAAACATGGCATCTTATAAAATAACAAAATAATATTTAAATAAAGGCATGAGTTACAACATGGAAAGTCAGGAAACCAAGCAGAGAGTTGAGATGTTTTGAGGATGGTCCTGACCACATCTGTATATTTCCTTACATTTCTCTTGATTTGATTGGAAGAATCTTTTTTTTTTTTTTTTTTTTTTTTGATGTGAGATGGAATCTCCCTCTGTCACCCAGGCTGGAGTGGGGCTATCTGGGCTCACTGCAACGTCTGCCTCCCAGGTTCAAGGGATTCTCCTGCCTCAACTTCCCAAGTAGCTGGGATTAGTGGCATGCGACACCATGCTCTGCTAATTTTTATATTTTTAGTAGAGACAAGATTTCACCATGTTGCCCAGGCTGATCTCAAACTCCTGGGCTCAAGGGATATGCCCGCCTTAGCCTCCCAAAGTGCTGAGATTAGAGGCATGAGCCACTGCGCCCAGCCACCTTACTTAACACAGTTTAAAAAAAAATCTGCCTTCTTAGAAGTAAGGAGTATTTCCCAAGATAAAATGAACATCAATCCATGTTTTCAAACTTGGCTAATAAATTATTTTCTATCTTTATTTTTCTATGTGGGTGACAGAGGGAGGAAAAATGAAGAGGAAGGCAAGTGCCTTGGGCGTAGTGATCTTCTTGCTTTTTTCCCCTGGGAAAGTCTCCTGGGTTTTGTGTTCCTTGTCCTATCTTGGAGGCCACCTGGGGTCAGCACTCAGGTCTCCTTCACAACACAGTATTCAACAACATTTTGTTATTCCCCAATACTTTATTATTTTTATTATTATAACAGTTTTATTATTCCTTTCCCTGGGGGCCTCCTTCGATGTGGACTTTCTATCAAGGCTCCCCAGCCTCATTCACCAAATGAGAGACTCTCACTCATGGCATCCATTTCATTACGTCTTGGACAACTGCCATCTACTTTTGGAATTAACTGCATGAATAGTAAAAAGGAAAATGTGCATGAGTAAAGGTTAATTATGTCACAAATAATCAGCGACCCTCCATCGCAGAGAAGACCCTTGGAATGGACCATCCCTAGAACAGAGAGCCCAAAATGCCACCGCTGCTGCCGGCTGACAAATGAATCTGTCATGCATTTCAGTTCCAGCCATAAGTTGGGGATCAGGCAACATGTCATTATCCCCTTTTTAACCGCTGGGAATTGATAAATGGCCCTGATGGCCATGGACACAGTAGGACATCAGCGATGATCTGTTGTCGCTGTGGGTTCTGCACAACCAGAATGCGTTCACAGTGACCAGGCCCCTCCCCCAGGATCTGGCTGGGGGAGCACTGCAGAGAGCTCCCAGAGGTCCCCTCCCTTTGTTGAGTAGAAATAATGCTTACCATTAAAGATTGATTTGTTTGGCTCTGCAATGAGTTAAAACCTTTCCATCCCAGTTCAAGTGTTAATAAACCAGGGCAAGTGGCACTGGACTCTTCTAGTGGGGGCTTCTCTAGCACGAAGTCATTTAATGCAGCTTAGGGTCAAAGCCTAGGCTACACCTTCAGCTTCAGAATGATCCTAAGACCCTGATTTAAAATGCACATTACTGGGCCCGCTCCACTCCTGCTGAAACAGAAATTCAGGAAGGGGTGGCTGAGGAATATGCATTTGTAACAAGCTTCTCTTAAGAGTCTTCTCCAGAAGGTGAGAGGTATCTGGGAGCAGGATAAAGAGAGAGTAGATTACCCAGAGGGAGAAACCCAGGTCTAGGCCTCCTCCCCCAAATCCCCACCCTGAAAGCTAGAGCTCTCTCTCTCTCTCTCTCCCTCTCTCACACACACACACACACCACCACCACCACCACACACACAAACACGCACTTGGACAACTCTTGAGTCCACGATGCTGGAGGACCCTCTGTCTGAATGCCATGTGGGAGTGCCCACTGGGGCTTCCCCTGGCTTCTTGGCAAGGTTTCCTCATGCCTCTCCTTCTGGGAGCCCTTGCCTACCTGTAGGCTCTGGTAGCTCACGTTCACTGGTGATGAGAAAGTCGAAGTATGGTAAGTTGTAGAATTTTAATAGGGACCACTAGAATTCTTCCATCAATGCATCTCTGCACATCCTTGCTACTGGCACAAAAATGCCAAATGTGTCTTTAGGAGCATTTAAAGTCAGAGAAAGAACAAATATAAAATAAAATAAAACCATCAGAGCAACATGTTCTTGTGTATACTAAACCTATTTATTTTCCTTCACAATTCTGTATGCTTCACTATCATCGTCACACTGATCTTTAGTTTTCTTTTTTTCACAAACAAGATGTTATCTGAAGTTAAACTGACCAACTCCATCCCAGCACTGTGCTGAGCAAGGAAAGCAGACGGCTGACCACAAGAGACTTCAAAAGAGAAGGACGAGGAGAATGACGCCCCCGAAGCTCCTGGATGAAAAAGAACAAAGGAACACAGGAGCAAAATGTCCACCCTCGGGATGTGACCTGTCCACACGGAAGCACCAACAACGACCCGTCCAGGGCTGGGAAGAGAACACAGAAGTAACACATTCTAATTCAGGGACTAAGATTCAAAAAAAAAAAAAAAATCCTTTAAGTGTTCAAAGCTGGAGGTGCAAATTCACAGCCTAATCAGAAATCAGGAGTTGGTCAAGTGGTGTGAAGCCAGGGCAAAGAGACGGAAGGAAGCCTTTGGCATGTATTTCTGTCTCAGCCCAGGGAGCAATGCAGGGGCCAGGGTCATGCAGGGGCACATACGTGGCACACACACGCCACCCTCGAAGCGTCCACAAGGCTGGCTGCCTAGCATCCACCTGTGTTCCCTCTGGGGTGGCCGAGAAGTGCGCTTGAGACAGGCCCTTGCCTGCTGAAGCTTGCAGGGGTCTCGATGCCGGGGGTGGGTGTCGGGGGAATCCGCCACTCTGCTGGGTTGTATTTATTGTGAGGTATCTTTCAGCCAGAAACCAACTGAGACTCTAGCCCTGTGCTTTTCATGGAGAGGTGTCCTTTACAGGCAATACACAAATACATGGGTTTCTAAACAACTAAGAGCTGTGAGAAAAGGGAAAGGAAGGAAAAAAAACTCTTACCAGAAGCTCGAACCTGCCCTGGACATCCTCGTTTGAAGCCCCATGTTTTCAATTATGCCCCCTGAATCTACATGGATGCTAATATGTTTGCATTGCTGGCTTTCATTTTATTTTTTCACAAGTCACTGCAGGACAGCAAAGTAAAAAATATACTATTCTGATCAACAGGACACATCTGTGGTGAATCCACACAGAAGCAATTAATTTCCTGGTGGCATTTTTACACTGGGGGCCTAATGCAGGCCCCCATTATACAAACAAAAACTCCAGAGAGCTCCTGCCGCCTGATAAAAAAATAAATCAGATTGCAGAGGGCTGTGTGGCCTAGGACTGCTACAGGCTATGACTTGTAATGAGGCATCCCAACACTAATTATGAAGCTTATTAAAGAGAATTGTTGAACTTGTACTAAAGTGCACGCTGTAATCACGTTACAGAAGGCAGTCCTCGGAACAAGCAGCCTGCAGTCACCTT
Organism: Theropithecus gelada; assembly: GCF_003255815.1. NCBI lineage: Eukaryota > Metazoa > Chordata > Mammalia > Primates > Cercopithecidae > Theropithecus > Theropithecus gelada. Next base: position 3,322,253 of record NC_037673.1, on the reverse strand, counting down.
GCTCAGCAGACTGGGCCGTGCAGGCATCGCCAGGGCGTGGATCAAATCACAGGAACAGTCTTATTGTGTTTGGCAAATTGGTCAGGATAAATTCGATAGAAGAGCAGGTGAGAATCACAACAGCTTGGGATGATTCACACATCAGATTCTCCCCCACCCACTAACATTTGGAAGAGAGGGGTCCGGGACACCGTCAGGGGCACACATCGCCAACGCAGTATTTTATTAATAAGCTTATTCTGAATCTTCTCGAAGGTTGGAAAAGCAGTATTTCAATGTACTCTTTCAGGAGGGAAGGAGAAAAAAGATTAATAAAGATGTTAGAAAGCTGAACTGCTGTGAGATTTGTTTAATTATTCCCCACAGGACTGCCCCCGCAATCTGCTGACATTTAACCCCAACCTTGCAAATCCTCAGTAAATATTAATATATCAACTCAAACAGGGACCGTTGTTTTATTGGTTCACGGAGCTCGGAGAGATTCGCCACAGCAGTGAAAAATAATGTGCACAACTGAGGAAGACCGGCTTCTTTGATTTCACCTTCTGCTGCACACATGAGCTGGGAGCATCAACAAAATGGAAATGCTGTTACTTTGCACAGCTGTAGAGTGACACTTCAGATGCCTTCGCTTCCCTTTGTACAGCCTGCTGGAATAATCCCAAAACCACAGTGGCAAGAGATTAGAAAGGAGGCAGAAGGGGAGACAGAGAGAGGAGAAATCACACTTTATTATCTGGAAGAGTGGAAATTTTAATAATGCAGAAGGCCCGCCCTCCAATCTGATCAGCTTTGCCAGAACGGTGGGCCCAGGATGGGGGTCAGGAAGGGAAAAGCCGCCCTGGCAGCCCCGGGACTCCAGCCCCTCCTCCCGCATCAGCCCTGCCTGCCCTCCCTGACCCAGGGCCACATACCCCATGTGCATATCTGAGAATGGAAATGGCCTGCTTTGGTTGAGAGTTTGCTAAAAGAAAAAAAAAATACTGGTTGCTTTTTAATGTTGCCTTGTGTTTGGTTGTTAAGGAGGGCAGGGGAGCGGGTGGTGGTGGTGGAGGCATTTTTGGAGGGTTTTTCTTTTGGGCAGGGGTAGCTCAAACTTAGATACCTTTTATTTACTTATCTTCTCATAAATACTCTGAAATTCCTAATGGTTGAATGCTTGCTGTGGGCCAGGGAAGCCTCCAAATTCTTGGGTGTAAGAAAGAGGGCTTCAGGTCCACATTTGGCTCTCAGATGTACTGTGCTGCAGAGTTTAATGCGTGATTAATTTTATTCATAAAAATGTTAATCACTTCATTGTGAGATCTTTTTAACATTCACTGCAGAGAGCACCTGTTTTGATTTCTCTTGCTCACCATCTCACAGATGTATTTAATATTTTCAGTCATTGCTGCAGCTATCCAAGGCTCTGGCAATTAACCATACGTTTAAAATTCAGCAAAGATACAGCAAAGTTAAAATTCAAGCAAAGATACAGCAGCGACAAACAGCAAACAGGAAAAGACAGAGAAACACACACACACACACACACCCCCCAAGAATGTAAGTGACCGGCTGGGGAATCCTGCAGACTGTCACCCCGCTATCAGGGCGTCCACAGCCTGGGTGACCTTCCAGAGCGCCGCGCTCACAGGTAGATCATAATAAACACGCGCGCAGAAACCGAGCTGGCTTCTTCCCTCATCGAAAGGGCTGTTTCAAACGGGAATCGGAATTTAAAATAAAAGCCCTTCAATTTGGAAGATTTCACCGGCCTTGGCGTCCCTCCCACCATTGCGTTCTGCCTGAGGGCGTGGGACCCGTGGAGGGTGGGTCGTGGCTCACCGTCTAGGGTGGGGCGCGAGGAGGGTGGCGCTAGCTGAGTGCCCGAGCTCCTCCCACCCCCACCACCTCCTGCCATTGTGTCCCCGCACCCAGCCATTGCTCTCAGGACCCTGGATAAATGGATTAGGGGATCAGAGACACCCGCTGCGTCTTCAGAAGCCCAACAGCAGCCGCGGAGAAGGCGGCCACTTGTGCCCCGCCCGAGGGGAAGGAGGGGCGCTGACTGCTCGGCCTCTTCCCAGGGTCGGCCTGACCCTCCTCACTGCCCAGAAAGGGCCAGGGCCGGCCTTTGCTCGCGGAGGGGCACAGGGTTCGGGCGCGGGGTTCAGGTGCGGAGCTGGGGCGGCGTGGAGGGGAGCTGACTCCGGGGCGCGTGCTCCACGTGCTCACCATTCAGGCCCACAGCCTGGGATCCTGCTGCGCGGCCGAGCCCTGGGTCCCAGCTGCTTGGCTTGCCATGGCTTGCCACCCAAGCGCGCAGCTCCATCCCTTGCTGCCTCCCGGGTTCAAGGCCTCCTTTTCTCTGCCTCTTCATTTAGAGCAGTCCTAACATTTCAGGTTGCTCCTGAAGCCTCCTCAGTCCCAGGCCACGTGGTGACTTCCGTGAGCCTAAGACAGACACCTTCTCCAGGAGAAACTTATTAAAAATTTTGTTTTACTACTCCATAGGTATAAAGATAAATATATTGATATACATTAACACATTTTCTTCGACCCAAAAATTACAGGGTATTTTTATATGGAAAAGAAAAAAAAAAAAAAAAACCATTTCCCTGGGCCCCTCAAAATACCCGGGGCCCCCAGGCCCAGGGCTCGCAGTGCTGAAATCACCGGGCCGGGACCGCCTTGGCATCTGATCCTGTCCACGCTCGCCCTAAGAGGTCCATTTTCAGACGTCATTCTGGGACGAGGGAAGGGGCCCAGCCGCCAGTCGCCAGGTACAAAAGGCGGCCAGCGGTCCCCGCGGGATGACCTTGGCAGGCCTCTCAGCTCAGGAGTCATAATTGGAGCCGCTGGCTTGGTGGGGAGCGCTGGAGAAGACCTGGAAAGCTGGCCTCTCCCTGGAGCCGCCCCTATTGCTCCGGGGCTGTCCCTGCGCTGGGGTGGGCGGCCAAGGCACAGAAAACGTCTCGGAGTGGGCAAGGCGGCTGGCTGCCCTGAGTGGGGTGCGCTTCTTCCACACATCCACGCATCCCCATGCTCGCTGGCTCAAGGGATGCCTAAAGGTAGGCGGGCTTTTTAATTCCCCCAGAATGCACCCCCTCCACTGTTTGTTCTGCCCTGTCTCCTGGCCCCCAACTTGGACTTATGGCCCCAGGGTCACCCCACATTCCCTCCCCACCTGGTGCGACATGCTGACTTGGGGGCCAGTGAGATGGCAGGGCCCTCTGTGGGGACAGAGAAGTCACCAGGCACTGGGAGCACACTCAGTGTCCGGCTCCCCAAAGCCTCCCTTGCCTTTCCGGAGGGCTCAGAGCCTGGCTGACTCCTGTGGCAGTGCTGGGTCCTGCAGTGTGGCCCGTGTTGCAGAGGCGGTGGCCACTGACCACAGGAGGTTCCTCTGGCCTTGCAAGTTCTTTCTGCAAGGAAACCACGAAGCTCCGTTCCTCCGTGGGGCCAATGCTCCCCCAGCCTTGCAGATGACCCTCCCTAGGCTCTGCTACCTTCCCTTTTTTTCCACCTCCAACTTGCAGTCCCCACCAACAAACAAGGCCCTGTCGTTTTGAGAAGGGCATTCAGTGGTCCAGTTGTCCCAAGTCGAAGTTCACAAACCCCATCTCCATTTGGATCCCCCAACCCCACCCTAGACCCTGCCTCTGTGAGAAGAGGCGACCAGTGACCCACTGGCATCATGGTTGGGGAGGCGGGGGAGGTGGAATTAGGATTCCCCTCTCAAGCGAGAGGTTCAAAAGCAGAGAGGACAGGGCCTGCCTGAACCCTCCACGTTGAAAGGCCAAAGGCCAGTGCCTGTCCCAGGTACCCATGGGTGCTACAGCCCACCCTGTTCTCTCTCCTTTCTGCCTCCCTCCCTCACTCCAGCTTCCTTGCTCCCTGGCAGAGTCCCATCTACAAGGACGACTGAAACTTTATAGGGCATGATTCATCGGTGGCGCACCCCTTGGAGCCGAGGCGCGTATTACATTAATCAGTGTCAGACCACTAAAACCGAGATATGAATATGAATTCTCCATATTGCAGGCGAGATAAATGTGCTGGTGAATGTAATTGATCGGAGGACAGTGGGCAGGATGGTGGCAGCAGGGAGATTTCAGAGACTCCAGCTCAACCTTTGTGCTGGGGGGCTGCCAAGGCTGTAACACAGAATGCAGGAGCCCCGGACCAGATCTGTGTCTTGTTCCCCCCCACACACACAACCTCCAGAAAAAGCCCAATATAACCAGAAAAGGGAACCTGGAACAGAAATAGGACACCCATTTCTGATGACGAGGGGAACCCTATGTCTGGAAATTAGTCTTGTGGACAATCTCCCCTTAGTCTGTTCAGGGACTGTCTCCTCTCTGCTGGCCAGAGAGCAGCTGCCACCTCTGAAACCGTCCTGGGCACTGCTGAGGTAGGGAAGCCCCCTTTCCTCAGGCAGAAAGCTCCTCCAGAACTAACAGCGCTTTGTTTTCAGAAGCAAAGGATATTTGTGGATTTTCTATGTCCACTCCAGATTTTTCAGGAGCTGAAGCACCAGGCACATGGGGTGCTTCCATGGGACCCTGCACACCTAGATGGCTCCCATGGCTGGAAAGATGTAAACATATAGTGCACAAAGGACAAAAATGCTTTCAATGCTCCATTACAAATTCATTTCTAACTTTTCACTGGAGAAAAATAATTCCGAGGCTGGCGATCTGGTTTCCTTGTATGGAAAACCTAGCTCTCAGGAAGGTGCACAGACCATTCATGGACTCTAGGCCACTGCGGCTCAGTAGCCAGGACTCCCAAGGATGAGCATGTGCTGGCCGAGCTACCTCAGCAGCAGTTCCTGTGGGGGAAAGGGGGCGGTCCCAAATGTCTTGCATTGAAAAAAAAATTAGGAAAGGGTGGAAATAGGGGTGTGCAAAGCAGCAGGTGCCAGTACAGACCATCCAATTTGATTCAAGTGAATAAAGAGCTGAGCTTGCCCAGGGACAGAGAACTCTGGCCCACCTGAATCCAACCTGCTGTTTCCACCGTCACCCAGAAGGCATCTCACAGCCCATTGGTTGCTTGAGCAGCATGTCTGTGTGGCTGGGAACACAATTCCTCATCAGAGGCGAAGGACACAGCTGGTCAAGCCTCTCTAGAGACACCGTCTGGCTAAGGACACAAGATCCATCTGGGCCCAGCAGTCAGAGTAGGCTCTAGGACCCCATTGCAGAACCTCTGGAATGATGAGCCCAAGGCTCTGATGACCCACGAAGGGCTAGGGCCGAGGGCAGGTGAGAAACACTTCTGTGATTTAGCAAGGAAGGCACTGGACAATAAAAGCACCCCACAAAGAGCCCAGTGCTCACTCCCTCGCTCCAAATGCCAGCAGCCTACCCTGCAGGCCCGACACTCCCCCAAAACACACACAAAGAACCACTGGCTGCAGCCCTGGAACACAAAGCGGTCCCCACCACTACAAATCCAGGCTCGTGCCCGCGGAGCCCCAAGGCCCAGCGCCCCCAGATTTGCGCCACACCCCAGGAGCGAGATCAGCGCTGGTCAAGGCCGCATTCCGCTTTCGGACCATAGAGGGCGCCTGGAGCACGTCCATTCAGACTGCGGAGCTGCTCCCCGGGGCCGGGCCCGAGTCCGTCCGCCCGCGGTCCACTCCGCTCCGGGCCCGCTCCTCCCGGCTGATCCCACCCCTCCCACTCCTCGCTCCCCGACGCGCCCCACGTGTCCTCGGCCCACTTGCCCTACGCGGCGCCCTTCGAGCCTCCTCTTCGCCGCTTTTCCTCCCGCCTCGGGGCAGGGAGAGGACCTTCCCCTCTACAGGGACCAGGAACCGGGTGGAGGGCTGTAGAAGGATGTGGGCGTTGGGGTCCGGTAGGAGCCGTGGACTGGCGCCTCCTAGTCTTCACGCGAGCCTCCCTCTTTCCTGGAACCTCTGAAAAGACCCCAGTGCCCCGACATTCCCCCTAGCTTCGGCCGTGCACGCAGTCCCCAAGCGCGCACTGGCGCCAGCGGGTCTCCAGCTGACCTGGAAGGGCGGGTCACAGGCTGGGGGTGCGAGCGAAGGATGGTCCCTCTGACCTCGGACTCGGCCCTGTCCCCACTAGACTGCTTTTCCCAGCAGCCCACATCCTCGCTGGCAGTTTTGGAAACGTTTGCTTGCTCAGTTTTCACGCATTCAACACAGAGTCGCCTGCGCCCTGAAGGCCCCTGCGCCTGGTCCGCAGAGCCTCCTGCAAGTGCCGGCTGCCGCGCTTGGCGCGTGTCCCGCTCCGAACCCACTGATGCTGGTGTCCCCGGATCCGCAGCGATGTCCAGGCTCCCAGGCCATTCCCCACCCGCGCGCGCCCGAGGCCAGCCCCGCCGCGAGTGTTTCCCAACGTCGCTGCTCCCAGCTGCCTCCCCACTGCGGCCATCTAGGGGCAGTTTCCTCTGGACTCCCGCGGTGCGCGCATCTGAAGGCAAAGGACGCAGTCCGTGGTGCCCAAGTGTGAAAGGGCTACCCTGGGAAACCAAAGCCCCCTCAACTTTCTCGCTTCCCACTGCAGCCTCAGTCCCTCGTTCACACCTCACACCGCAGAGAACCCCTGCACTTTGGAGTTTTAAAGGGCCTTCCAATTTCTCCCGGTGTTTGATTTAACCAAACCACTAAAATTACATGCAAAGCAATACTTCGTACTCCATTATTTTCACACTCAACCCAGAAAACGACCAGGCGCCACGATGTACCGTTGAGACAACTAGTTATAAACTGGTTTCTAATCCGAAATTCTCCTCTGGGGTCGAAAATAAAAAGTATTTTTCCTCCCTTTTTACCGATGTTATAAAATCGTTTTGTAAAACTGCCTAAAATTGAACTTATTTATGTCCTGAGAAAATGATGTCTCAGAGAAATGTTTCTGAAAGCAATTGAACTGCCAGCAAGAAACTGCCCTACTGACAATATTTAAAAATTCAACAACAACCACAAACAACCAAGAGATGTTTAAAGCACCTGCCTCTTGGGTGGAAACAGCCTCTAAAAGCCCCCCATGAGAAGCCCCTCTCCCCCAGCCACAGGCCCTTGGGCCTCGCCCGGGGTATCCCCCACTTCTCTCTCTCTCCCCGTCTCTCTCTCTCTCTTTCTGCCACACACACACACACACACACTCTCACACACACACGCTGGCCAGGCACACAGCAGCAGGAGCGGGGAGGGGGCATCATTTCATTTAGTTTATTAGACAAAAATATATGATTTAGACAAGTTCGTTGACGCGCTATTTACAATCTGAAATCACTCTATATACAGAAAAAGGGGGGAAAGAGACACAAGCATGTGGGGGCATTTACCGAGCCCGATAATCGCAGCCACCGGAGCCGCCTGCAGAGGCCTGGCCGCCTGGACGCGAGCTCGGGACCGAACAAGCCCCTGTCTGCAGAAAGCGATGGATGGGAGTCCTTGACGTCGTTGTCATATTTGTCCTTTACACCAGTCTGAAATATTTGTCTTAATTCCTCCCACATTCCCTCCCTCCCCAACTCCTCCCCCCCCCTCCCCGCAAAAGTAAAAGAAGACCCTTAATCAGGCGGACGGGAGGGCTGCTAGGATCCGCGGCGTTCCCTCCTGCGGGGCCAGAGAGCTGCATGGGAAACACAGCGAGACAAGAAGACAGGGGCACTGTGAGTGGGGGACGCAGCGCCGGGCGTCGCCGGCTCCAGCAGCGGAGCCCTGGGGGCGGGGTCGGCAGCCAGCGCGGCTCCCGGCTCGGGAGAAACTCCAGTCTCCTCGGCTCGCCAGGCGCCCAGGGCTGGTGGGGAGCGCTCCTTCAACAAGGACTGCGCGACCCCCACCGCCACCCAGCCAGCTCCGCCCGGGTCCTGACCACTCCTCCTCCCCCTCCCCACCGCCTTCTCCCATAGCAAAAGCAAACAGCACTCACTTGTCGCGTACCGGCTGGAAAGGCGACTTTAACTGCTGTGCCGGCGAATCTGGCCTGGGGACGAGGTCTCTCTCTGCGAGAGATCGGAAGAGGCAAAGTTAGGACGGAGAGACGGGCGGGAGAGGGCCCAGGCCTCCTTCCCACCAACTCCTGCCTGCTGCTCAGGCAGATTCGCCGAGAAACGTAACCCCTCATCCCACCGCCACCCCTGAGCAGGCCGCTGGTAGGGCAAAGCCCTCTTTGGAGAGCCCCAGGGCCTTGTCTGGCTTTCTGAATTGAAGCAGGGATTAAGCACAGCCCCAGTGCTCAGAGATCACTGCCTGGTACCCTCCCGGCGCATGCTGCACCCCACGCTACCACACCTAGCCAGGCCTCTGCATTCCCAGCTAGAGTACAGATGGACGCGGCCCCCTGGAGCTGTACCTGGGAGCGTGGGGCTGCTGCGGGCCGAGGCCTTGTCTCCGTTGAGCGTCCCTGGGGCAATGGCGACCGGCGGCTGAGGTGGTGGAGGTGCAGGAAGGTGAGGGCCATGGGGCGCGGCGTGGGGCGCGCCAACGCCCAGGAAGGAGCGCATGTTGAGCAGCGAACCCTGTGCGAGGAATGCGCTGTTGGTCCAGTTGGAGAACTTGCCGATGTGGCAGGTGTACAGTCCGTGGCTGGGCAGGAAGGCGGGGTGTTGCAGCGGCGCGCCGGCGGAGGGCCCGTGCGAGCCGGGGTGGCCCGCAGGCGGCGGCGGGGAAGCCTTGGGCGCACCATCGGGGCTCGTGGCTGTCTCGGCCAGCGACCAGATCTTGGGCTTGCCGTGCGGCGCACCCTGCAGGCCGCCCGCTGCAGCGCCGGGGCTCAGCAGGCGCGTGCTGCCGGGCTCTGGGGCCTCCTTGGCCAGGCCCAAGGGCGAGTCCTGGGGCTTGAGAACGTCGGCTACTGCCAGCGGCGAGCCTTGGTCCCGAGCAAGAGCAGAAGGGGCTGCGGGTGCGTGCGGAGCCTCGGCCTTGTCCTCGTCGTCCTCGTTGCTCTGGTCTCCATCGTGCTCGTCGATCTTGTCGATGTCGATGCTTTCCAGGTCGATCTCCTCGTCGTCCTCGGCCTTCTCCGGGTCGCCCTCGGTGTCGCTGCCGAAGAGAGCTCCATCTTCCTGGTCCTTGTTGCGCGCTCCCCATGTCACCTTGTTCTCCTTCTTGAGGCGCCGGCGCGCGTTGGCGAACCAGGTGGAGACCTGCGTGAGGGTCATCTTGGTGATGATGGCCAGCATGATCTTCTCGCCTTTGGTGGGGTAGGGGTTCTTGCGGTGCTCGTTGAGCCAGGCCTTGAGCGTGCTGGTGCTCTCGCGCGTGGCGTTCTTGGGCCGCCCGGGGTCCCCGTATTGGAACTGGCCGTAGGGGTAATAAGCCGGCGCCGTGTGGGCTGCGAAGGTGGCGGGGTGCACCCCAGGGTTGTCCTTGAGTTCATACTGCGAGCCCTGCAGCCACAGGGTAGAGCCATCGAGGAGAGAGAGGAGGGAAGTGGATAGAGGGAGGGAGACAGAGAAAGAGAGAGATAAGTCTCCAAGATGGTAAAGTGGGAAGTAGCCGCTCCAGTGGGCTCCAGGGCCTCCCGGGCGCTTTCCGGGGCTCTGCTGTGCTGGGAAGATCAGGAAGGAACCCCCAGTTCACTGCTGGGGAGAAGGGGAGCCAGGACCACGAGCTGACTTCAGGAACTGCCCTTTCACCGACCGTTGAGATCTTTTTTGCCATTCTAGAAAAGTTCCAGAAACAGTGCAACCTCCAGACGAGCACAACAGAAGCCGCGGCCCCTGCAAGTTCCCTAGGCGACCCGTGTTCCCGCCACCAACCGCTGGAGAAACCTGCATTTCCAAGTTTATCTTTCACTAGCTAGAGGGTAAAACCTTTCAACTGAGCTGATAAAGCCATTTCTCCAAATGTAAAGGGCCTGGAGCCCAAGCCTCCTCTCTGCGACCCTGAGGGGGCTCAATCAAAATAAACCATCCCGTGTTTTCTACAGGTCTAAATCCGCCAGCAATTTAAAACTAAAGCACAGTCCTCTACCTTCCAAATTAATCTGCATATAATAGTTTACCCAGAGTAAAAGGTCTTTAGTCGTGACAAGTAATTTGAAATTTTAATACCGGCCATCATTGACAACAATAACAAAAACACTATTTTTTTTTTTTTTAATACAAAAGGAAGTCTTAGCCTGTAAAATATTAACGCAAGGGCTGGGAGTAACCGGCGGCCAGGAGGGGAACCGGTTCAGTATCCTAGGCCTCTTCTCAGTTACTTCATCTCTTAAGTTTGACTTTGATATGGAGGGAGCAAACACAAACTGTTTGCAGGCATTTAGAGGCCGTGATTTATTTGCAATCAATATTCTTTTTATCATCAGTAGTAAAACACAGCAAGTCAAATTATCCCATCAGGTTTTTTGGTAAATAACATTTTATCTTTCTAACAACCTCATTAGGCCTCATTATTACCATAAATTGCCCAGACAGACATTCAAATACAATTTTATCTGTTGACTTCCAAACATCCAATTATAATGGCTTGGAAACCTAGGCCTAGAATCAGGGTTTGGGTTTGAGTTTACTCCCTAAGAACCAGCGGGAGAGCTGGAGGAAACACACACCTTTTGGGTGGGAATAATTTTTACATATTATCCTTCTAGAGGGGAAAAACAACTTAGAACAGCAAACATCTCCCTTTCCCAGCTCTCCACAAAGGGTGCAGGTCCTCACACTGAAGCTCCCTCCCTCCCCCGCAAACGCAGGCAGGGTTCCCAAATGGCACACAACTGCATTCGCAATTTCTGTAAAAAATGTTCATCCTCTATGTAAAAATAGTCGAGTTGCAATGCTAGCAAAGGGAGCTCCGGACTCTTGAGAAAGTTGTGAAGACCAGAAGATTTCTTGGACTAATTAGTTTGGTGACTGAGGCCGCAGAGAAAAGGTTACTGCGGCCAGATTTCGTTTTTACCCAGTCGTTGCAAAATGTACTTCGTGCTTTTCTAATTATTTTGGTTGTAATTGTAAAGAAGACATTTCAGCCTCGTCTCCACTGGGAATTCTTTTTGAAAGGACACCTTGTAAATCTCTCAACGCGTTCCGGCCTCCCCGCCGCCTGAACAAAATGGGGGCTGATCTTTTTCGATAGTAAGAGACCTGAAAGGCAGCCGGGCCGCTTTCTTTCGAAACTACAAGAAAAGTTACAGGGAAACCCGCTCTTTGCTTGTGCACACTTGACGGGTATTTACTCCCCGCTTCTCCTTTGGGGAGCGGGGAGATATCGGGGGTGCCTGGAAATTGCTTTATCCCGCGGGCAGCGACCCGGGAGGGGGCTGCCTCCCAGGGCCCCGCGCCCGCAGCACAATTCACCAACCGTCCGAAGTTTAAGCACCGACCTTGCAGTCAGACCAAGGAAAATGGATCATTTGGACCGGCAGACAGGCCAATGTCCCTGCGGAGAATTAAGTGTGCAGCCGCCTCCCCCCACATCTAACACCCACTGGGACGGGAGACTAAGAGGGCACCATTTATTTTAAACCAAAGGACACTGTTTTCTTTAATCCTCAATTATGTAACGAAGGAAGAAAAGTGCTTTTCTTTCGGTGCAAATGAAATGAAAACTTTGGCAACTTACAAAAGTAAAATCAAACACCGTTTCAGACACCAAAACATTAGTGCAACTTAATTCTAGTTTAAACTCAAATTCGCACACACGCCATAGAGAGAGCTCTCCATCCCTTGGACCCTATTGTTAACATTATTTTGATTGACTTTACTAGGCTTAAAAGGGGTCTGTCTGGCAAACTCAGATACAACTATCTCGGAGCTGCTAAAGAGGGAGAAAATCAAGTTTTCCAGACTCGGTTCGAAAACTAAAGAGGCCGCGCTAGCGGGACCCGCGGCCAGGAAGACAAGTCCTGCTAAGCTACGCCGGGCCGAGCTGCAGGAACCCCGTGGGCCTGCCCGGGCGCCCTGGCCGAGCCAGGCGAGTTTGCCCCCGACCTCCAGCGCGGGCAGCACTCCCCGGGCCTGCTTCTGCGGCCTCTCTGGACTCTCGCGACCCGCCTCCTGGCCCGGGCCTTCCGCTTTCCCAGGCCGAGATGGCCCAGCCATCACCCGCCCGGCCTCCCCGCCCTCTTGCGTCCCCGGGGGCCGCGGCCTCGGCCGCCTGGAACCTGCCCTCGGACCTTTCTAGTTCCTCGTCCGGACCAGGTCCACCCGTCGTCTCTCCCTCCCGGGCGACCCGCCACCCTTGCCCTGGCACGGGTGAGACAGAGGAGAAGCGGGGGAGGCCGGGCGCACTCACCATCTGCGAGAAGAGGCTGAGATCAGCGGCGTAGGGCAGGAAGGCGCTGTAGTTGGGCGCGCCCGCGTACGGCCCCGCCGCCGCGTACATGCCCAGCACCGAGGTGACCGCAGCCGCGCCCGCCCCGCCGCCCAGCTCCGCGGCCCCGGGTCGACCCGACGAAGCGGCGGCCGCAGCAGCAGCGGCAGCGGCTAGCACCCCCGGGCGTTCGCCGCCGTAGGCGCCGGGCCCCGCGGCGCTCAGGTACTGCGGGTAGCCCAGCTGCGGGAAGGACATGTCCGCGGACTCGGCGACCGCCGCAGCGGGCGAGTATTAAAGGCGCGGAGAGGGAGACGGAGGCCGGCCGGAGGGGGATTGCAGGGGGCTCCGCGAGGGGTCTAGGGAGGAGTTGGCGGCCAGCCGGGCGCGCTCGGGCGGGCCGAGAGATGGGGGCCGGTTGCTGCTCCTCGGCCTGGTGCTCCCAGGCGCCCGGCTCCCGGCTGCGCCCGGATCCGCGATCGCGCGCCGACTGCGGCGGCCGCCCTCAGCTCGGCGGCGGGGCTTTCAGACACAATTTGAAGTTGATGCTTTGATTGGCATCCCCTTGAGCGCAGGCCCCGCCCCTTGCTCCCCTCCCGCCCCCTCCCTGCCTCCCGCCCGCCCTTGCCGGCCGCTCCCGCCCCTCCCGCGAGCACGTGGTGCCCCGCGCCGGCCGGGCCAGCTCCTCCTGCGGTGGGCGCGCGCGTCGGGGCGGCGGGGTGTGGGCCCGGAGGCCGCGGGCTCCTTCCCGACCAGCCCCCGCGGCTGTCTGACAACCTGTCGACACGGGTTTACAGCTGTCTGACACCGGGTTTGCAGTTTCGCGGTCGAGGTGTGTCCCCTTTTTAACAAAAACAATTCGGCGTCTGCTTTTCTACCGTCTGGGCAGCGGGGAAGGGGCCGGCGGCCTAGGCCCGGGTGACAGCGGGCAGGGAGCGGCCTCTCCCCCGAGTCCCGCGCGTCCGGTGCCTCCAGGGAACATCTTTGGCAGAAGTGCACCCGGACACTCTCCGCGAGCCGCTGAACCGGCGTGGCGTGACACCCCCGACTCCAGATGCGGGTTCCCTTGGGCCCCTACTAGGTAGTAACCGATCGTCTGCCAATGACCGGCCTCGCCGCCCTTGGGGAAGTGGGGAGCGGCCGAGCTCTGAGCGCTCTCAATTGTGCAAACTTTGAGCAAGGGCAAACCCCGCGGAGAAGTCGCTAGCTCAGGGGAAGCAGGCGCAGTCGGCGCGGGTTCTCGGAGGGAGGGGTGGGGGAGATGCGAGGGGAGGGGCTTTTTCTTCACCCAGAAAGCCCCCTGGCAGCCGGAAGGAAGCATCCCCCGCGCCCCAGCGAAGGGGGAAGGCGGCGTGGCCTGGATGCGGTGTTTGTCCACCAGGTGTGCAGAGGCAGACGGGAAACGTGTGGAACGCGCGAACCCGAGTCGGCGCCGCCGCCAGACCGGGAACTGAGCGTCCTCTTGGGACCAACCCCGCGTCCCTCTTCTCCCTGCGTCTCCCCTCTCCATCCTCAGCCTCGCCGGGCGACAGGACGCGGCCAGGCGCGGCGCACTTGAGAGGGGCTCCGCGTCGCCGCGGGCCTGGTGGTGCCGCTCCCGGGAGAAGATGCCAAGTGCACGGGCCTCCTCGCCTCCCTGAGCCTGGGACGGCCCTGGCTGGCCACTTCTGCGCCTCCTGGCTGGAGAGGTACAGACGGTGCCGTGGAACCTGGTACCAGCCCCGGCTCCCGGGGCCACTTTGCGAACCACCTCCTACTCAGAGCCGGGGCCGGGAGTTCACCCCGCTGCCGCTCTCCAGCACACGGGACCCCGCGGGAATTTCAGCAGCGCACTCTGGCGTCTTCCCCGCTTTAGGCCGGGTTGGGGCTATGGGATGAAGGCGGCCATCGGGCCGGAGTCGGCATGCTGTTCTGCTGTTGGGCTGAGCCACCCGTATCCTGGACACCGGCCTGGCGGTCCTTTGACCCCCCTGCCTCGCTTCCCTTTCTTCACCGAGCCTGGAGGCCCAGGGACTTCAGCAGCATCAGGAGGGCTCCGGTTTTCTGGGCCTGAGGACAGACAGTGAGACATCGCCTATAATTAGCAACAATAATGCCCATGATAGTAGTAATTACTAATAACCAGCTCTGACATCGGGCTTGATTTCCCTGTTCTGAGTCAGATTGTTTCCTAGTCATGCTGATTCCCCCGCTCAATTCGCCCCTGCAAACTCCGGAATCCGCCTACAACCTCTATGATTCCTTTCCTGCTTTTGCAGATTCCAGGCAGGGTTTGTGGGGACGCGGAGGGTTGGTGCGGAGTGGAATCTTGGTGACACAACTCCGGGAAGCCCCAAACTGCAGCTTTTTCCTGTTCCCTAGCCCACCTCCAGACACCTTCTAACCCTAAGACAGATTTCCGATTTTCAACCTCCTCTCCTCTATACCCAAAACAAATCCATCCATTGCATGTGACTCACTGTGTGAGAAGTGGGCCAGCCCCACCCACCCCGTCCTGTTCAGCAAACTTGTGTCGCATTTCAGGGTGACAGGGGAGATACACCCTCTTGTGTGACCTGGAAAATGAGGTGCGATGTAAGTCCAGAGACACTTCTCAGCCCTGGGATTCATCTACAGCTTGTCTGCCTCCTTCCAACACACAAAGCACCACCGCCCACCCCACCCGCAAGCCTCAGGTCTCTCTGCAGCTGGCAGAGCTTTGTGGGGAGGCGGGAATAGGGGAGTGGAGGCTTCATGCTGACTCTCAACCAGCCCACTCCTCTGTGCCCTGGCTGCATCACCTCCATGGGCGATCACAAAATGACTGCAGGTTCCTGAAAACACCAGGGAGCTGGGTGGGGAGGCTCCCCTGCCCTGTTAATCCTGCCTGAGGACTGCACAGTTCCTGGGGAAGTGGCACTAGCAAAGCTGGGTAACTTGCTCCCCCCGAGCCCTGCAAAGGTGCAGAAGGGGATATTGTGGTCCATTCTCTGCCCAAGGCCAAGGCCTGTGGCTGCACTCCAGGCCCTTGGGCCTAAAACCAATTCTAGGAAGTCCTTTCTAGGAAGTTCTAGCAAAGCCTGGCAGGCCCAAACTCACCTCCTCTCTTCTTTCTCCTTGGCCCTTGGCCCAAAAACCTTGCCTAGGATACTAGGAAGCAGGGTAGACTGAGAGAAAGAGAGAGAGAGAATTGCCACCAAAGCCTCCCATCAGAGAGGGGGAGAGGCGGAGAAGGAGCTAGAATCTCCTGGCTCAGCCTCTCCTGGGAGAGTTTCTTCCCACTCGTTCTGCCACTCTTTTTCAGAAGCAAATGTTTCAGTGGGGCTCAGGGCTCCAGGGCCTCAGATGCTGGAGCAGGCAGAAGGGCTGGGCGTCCGGAACCCATGGGCCTGATTTGAACGCCCTTTTAAAAATGTCGTGAGAAAGTCTGAACTTTCCCTCAAAGAGACTGCCCCTGCCCCCACCCGGACTCAGCATCACTGGCATCTAGGACCATCCCTCTGGTGGCCGTAGGTGTGCCAGGTGAAGGGGATGGACGTTGGAATGGGAGGTTGTGTGGCTCCCTCTGCTAGGTCTTGGAAACCGACACCCCGACTGTGAGGCGCTAGATCTCTGAACTAGGAGAGAACCACTTTGTTGGCCCCTCAGCCACTTTTCCTGCCTCCAAAGGGGGTGACTGAGGCAGGCCCTGCCGCTGCTCCAGAGGTTGCTCCTGGCTAAGCTGGCCGCACCCGGTGGCTGCCCCCGTAGTCACTGTGCCAGAGACAAAGACGAGGAGCCTGACAAAACCAGGTCTAGGGGTCGCTGCGCAGCGGAATCGGAGCTCCTCCTGGTTAGCGCCGGGGATCCAGTCCGGAAGCCCTTGGGCCCCGGTGCTCCGGGGACCCAAGGCACGTGGCCCAGGAGGCTGGCATGATCCCGCGAAGCTCCGCAATGGGGGGTGACTGGGACGCCCCTGCTGGGAAACCAGGACCTTCAGCGCGTCCAGGACTTGGACAGACGCAGGCCTCTGGGTGCAGCGGCGTGTGCAGAGTGCGCGAGTGTCTCGGGGAGCGCAGGGGGCAGGCTGCAGGGGTGGGGGTTGGGCGGGGAGGAGAGGAAAGGCCGGAGGCGGTAGGGGAGGGAGATGGGCGGTGGTGTACAACTGCAGTTTAAGCTAACTAGATTTTTAAGCTGGTGTCAAGGCTTGATGGAAAGTTTACTTGCAAGGTGCTGCTGTTTGTTATCATTATTATTATTATGAGTCAGTTTTCTAAGTGGGAGGGATTTGTTATTCCTGGAGAAGATCGTTTCCCTATTCTCTCTCCCAACCCTCAGTGAGGATTCCACCCGCCCTGCCCCACCCTCCTGGGGCATATTTACATCAGAACAAGATTAAACACACCCAACAGCTTCCTCGTTTACAATTTTGTTTCTTGGGAAACAGTTCGCTGGTCTTGAAGCTCTGCAATCCGGGGGTCGCTAAGAAAGAGGAGGATGCTCCTGGGGACGCATCACTCCCGGAAGCCGTCTGTGGGACCAGCCTTTGGCGCCGGGGATCAGGCTACACAGACCCCCCGCGGGATGCAAACGGGTGGCTCGGGCCTGGGCTCCTGCCTTCACTCTGGCCACTGTCTGCTCCAGATGGCAGGACTCTGCGCTGGGCCGCGGCTCAGTGGTGGCGACGGAGGCGGCCTGACCTGGCGCTGCAGCGCAGACCCCAGTCTGGCGCTGCGCCCCGACTCTTAAAAACGCACTAGGACTTCGCACCGTCCCTCAGCAACAGCTGGGAGGCCACCCAGGTCGGCGACATTGAAGCAATAGTCAGACAATCCCCAGCGGCTGAGACTCCCGGTGGGTCCGGCCGCTGCGACTCGACGGTTCCCTAGGCTCCGACCCCGTGTGCAATCTGCGCTTTCCTGCCACGCCGGGCAGGGACTGGTGGCCCCTGGGGTCCAAGAATAGTCTACAGTGAGCGCCCCGAGGGCGCAGAGCTGCGGGGACGCGGTGGCGAGCTGAGCTGAGTTGGGCAGGCGGGAGGAGGAAACCCCAGAAGGAAACGCCCAGAAACGAAGGACGCACGCTGAGGGGAGAACCCCCCACGGCAGGCATCGCGGAGCCAGTTCCTCAGCAGCGTGGGGACCGCACCAGAGAACGCGGCAGGCGGACCAAATGCGACCCTGGCCCTAAAGCTGCGGCACTGGGCCTGAATTTCCCACAGACGCAGGGCAGAGGAATGGACCGCAGTGGCCCGGCCTGGAGTGCCGCTCCGACGCCGTCCCCAGTGTCGAAGGAAGTGAATTACATGCGTGTGCACACACGTAAATATTTTATAAACCTCGCCTTAATTAACCAGATCATTTCCATTATGCCTCCAATATGAACAACAGCAACGGTGTGAGAGTTCTCAAGGCTTCTAATTTGATGTCACCAGACGGTTGCTCGGGGGCAGAGGCACCATCGCCGTGCCAGCTGCACTTGTATTTATTTGTTTTTCTGCCTTGTTCCTGTAGGGCTCCATTATGCAGTTTTTAATTAGTTTGTGTTTGTATTTCACCCGTCCCAAATCAATGCCATCCCGAAGCAAGGCGATGTAAATGCTCTCAGTACAGGTGTAGCTGCCTGCGCGGGTACACCGGCAAACGCGTGTCTGACAAATGAAAGCGGGGCCACTGCGCAGCCGACTGTCAGCTCTCGGCAGCGGAGAGGCGCGGATCAAAGCCAGCGGGGACTTCTGCGCCCCCGTGAGCGCCGTCGTGGCTGCGGCTCCTAATGTCATTAGAGGAGACCCGGCTGAGCACGGTGTGGGGAACAAAGTGACTTTTCATTTTGTTCAGGTCCTCCGGTCTTTGGGCCAGCTCTGGCCTCGGAATCGCCTCCCGCTTGGGGCCTATCGGATGCAGCTGAAACCGCCGTGGCTCCCGCCAGGATCCCTGGCTGTGCGCACCCGCGGTGACCCAGCGCCCTGGGATCACTGTGGCTTCTCTCCTTGTCCCTCTAACCTTAACCCGCAGCCTTAAGCTGAACCTGCTCTGGAATCTCTAGACAGGAGACATCCCCTCTCCGCGTTATGTTTGCATCTCCGCCTTCTTGAAATGACCTCTGTGGAGTGCGTGTATATCTATTCTTCCAGCCATGGGGAATTCTTCTAAAGCTTTCTTTTTTTGTCAGGAACAAGAGATTGTTCATCTTTAACTAGGCCACATGGAAATTATGATTCAACAGCAGTGTATATTTAATTAGAGTAATCTCACTTGAATTTAATTACCTAATGAATTATTTGTTTAAAAGGTAGAACGTCTTGTTTGCCAAGTGCAGTGCAGACCTCCGATAAGAACTTCTGTTACGAGGACGTTACAGTTTAAAAGCAGGCATGCGTAAGGGTTCTATTTTAACTCTTTGAGTATGTGACTGTTACTGTACTCTCCAACAAAAACTAAGACGCTGGTTAGAGTCTGGTGGGTAGAGTCCAGAGGGCAGTGGGCATGACCCTGGCCACACAGAGGTGCACTCTTGTTAGGTACACGTGTGTGCCCAAGTCGCTTTGGAAATTAATATCCCTTGACTAAAATGTGAGTGGAGTTTATCTTAAAACTTATTTCATGTTGCTTTCAGTGCCATTTTTCCCTCCTGGTGCAAGTCAGGACAGTTCTCTACTAGTGAACTCATTTTCTAAAAGTGTTTAAAACAAAATAATGCATCCTTCAGAAGACTCCAGTCAAGTCACCAAGTCCCAGGCGCTCCTTGGGTCTCTCCCATCGGAACTCCTCTTAATCCCTGAGGCTTTCAGACTACCAACAAGAAGTCTGTCGGGGAGTTGTTGTTTTGTATTTGTTGTTTGTTGTGTCTTTGTTTTAACTTACAGCAATGAAAGGTACCACATCCCAGACTCTGACTTAAACTCTTAATTCTTAAACTGTTGGGCAACCTCATTTCCTCTTGGTTACCAAAAGCAAGAGAACAAAAGCAAGAACAACTAACTCTAAGCCATGACAACTTTGAGAGGCTCCAAAGGCAATCTGTCTCCACACAGTGCCAACAGTTGGTGCATCTAATGCAACTTTAAGAATTTTCTATCACTACTGCATGATGAAATGCCAGCAGGGAAATTTACACATGGGTTTATGGAGGGGGCAGAGAGCAGTTCACCCTCTTCCTGAAAAGGAGATAGGAAATAAGAAGAACTCAAATCAACTTGGTTGAATTCCACTGTCATTCTCATTAATATTTCAATAATCAAACAATTTAATGGTAAGCTCATGAACTATTGACACATAAATATCAAATATTATTAGTATAGTGTTCAATCAAAGAGGAAGGGGTTTAGAAAATGCAACCAGTTGATAAAACTGATTGAACTTTTATTTCTTTTTAGAATACTTGACTTTTATCATAGCTGTGCATTTGAAATTGATGTTCTAACAACCAATAGTGGTTAAAATATACTATCCACTTAATTATATTCAATTATGGTTAAAGTAGCATCTCTCATTCAAAAAACCAGATCTACATGGTTGCATACTTAAAGCTTATTTATGAATTTACTTCACACATTCTTCCCAATAACAACAGACAGTAACAACGAGAGAGGAAGTAAGATACTAGCTTAGGAAGGATAATACATTTCCCAAATTTGAGCAAATCCAGAGAAGACTTCAGGGTAAAACCCTCAAAGGAATTTATATGTGTGTGATGGAAGAAGGGGAAAATACTAAATGGTGTATTTGTGTTTGATGTTTCCAAAAATATTTAAAATTTAGACCAGAGTTCTCTCTCCAATGACTTCATATCAGCCCTCAACCACTTATACATTATTAAAGATAAAAGCCTACCTACTACAAATCTCTTTAAAAATCCATTGACAAATACGTGCCTACAAAACACCTCTCAAGCAGAAAGCATAGTACATTTCAGGTTTTTAATGAATGTGTGCAACAGCCGACCTCCTACGCCCATAGGTTAAAATCTATTCTTCAGACTTTAGGGACACCAACTCAACAGCACAGCGTAGTGTCTCAAAGCCTAACAGACATTGGAAGTTCAGGGAAAGTTTCTGGGATGTTCTGAAGACACTTACAGTCTACCAGCATATTCCAAGACTACTGCTGTAGAAAAATCTGGGGTATGAAATGAGTCTAAGGAGGAAAACTTAAAATATCCCTTGAACCATGGGTCCCATATCTGTTCTTGCTCTGACTTTGCCTCTTACATGACTGTCACCCAAAGTCGTCTCCAGAGCTGTACCCTAGTTTGGGGTTCTTATCCAGGCCCCCGCCCCTCCCATCCTCTCTTTTGTAGGACATGAAGAAAGGCCTCCAGACCTTCCAATCTTACACCAGCCTTGGGTGCTGTGTGGGTGCATGCATGCTTGTGAAAGGTGGAAATAGCATGGGGGGTGGAAGAGAAGAGAGGAGGAAGAGGAAACGTTTTCTTCTCCCAGACACACTTCCAGTGGGGAATTTGGCCCCTAGAACATAATACACCTGTGACCAAGAGGAGCCCAAGCTAGGCAAAATCCCCAGATAGGGAAGTTCCTCTTCTCAGTCCTCTGTGTTCCTCCAGATGTCCTTCCCAAACCCCTGCATTTTAGAGCCTGCCCTAAAGGTCCTCACACTGATGGCAGGCTGCTTGGATTGACCCTCCATGCCACCTATTACCCATTCTTGGGCTCGCATCACCTCCAGTGAAGATTGACAGGGCCTGCGGTTCATTCTCTTGGGAATAAATTGAGGGACTGGCGGACGAATCAAAGATTCTAATATGACCTAAGATGTTTGCTAATTGACAGGGATAGGTTAGCTTAATCTCCTGCAGAGAGAACATCTACATTTTAATAAGTGGCCATAGAGTAGTCACCCAAAGCTCCTAGGGGAGACCCACACTTTTGCTGGAGGTTTAGGGGAGAAGCAGCTTCCTTCCCAATCACTCTTTGGGGAAAGGAGGCCTTCTGCATCCCCCTTGTCAGTGATTTCCTTCTCAGATGCCACCAATGGTAGAGCCAGGTTTGAGAGAGGCCTGCAGAATCCTGTCCACCTGTGTGCCTTGGCTGGGAGTGCTGGAGCAAAGTCCCAGGGACTGGGGGCTTCAATGGCAGACATTCATCTTCTCCCAGCTCTGGAGCTTAAAAGTCCAAGGCTAAGTTGTTGGCAGGGTTGGTTCCTTCTGAGATCTCTCCCTTGCTTAGAGGTGGTCCAGTAGCCTCTTGTTATGTCCCCTCCTGGCCACTCCGTGCGTGGGCATCCCTGGTATCTTTCTCTGTGTCCAGATTTCCTCCTTTTGAGGGGACTCCAGTTCAATTGGACTAAAGTCCATTCTAATGGCCTCATTTTACCTTGATCACCTCTTTAAAAGCCGTGTCTCCAAACACACTGGCATTATGGTATGCTGAGGATTAGGGCTTCAACATATTAATTTGGGGATGGCACAGAGCATGATTCAGCCTATTATATCATCCATGAACACCTATAACTCTCCCACTACCACCCATGACCACCTATACCTCTCCCACTATCATCCATGACCACCTATACCTCTCCCACTACCACCCATGACCACCTATGCCTTCCCACTACCATCTATAATCACCTATACCTCTCCCACTACCATCCATGGCCACCTATACTTCTCCCACTACCATCCATGACCACCTATACCTCTCCCACTACCATTCATGACCACCTATACTTCTCCCACTACCATCCATGACCACCTATACCTCTCCCATTACCATCCATGACCACCTATACTTCTCCCACTACCAACCATGACCACCTATACCTCTCCCGTTACCATTCATGACCACCTATACCTCTCCCACCTCCATCCCTGATCACCTCTACCTCTCCCACTACCATCCATGATCACCTATACCTTCTCACTACCATCTATGATCACCTATACCTTCCCACCACCATCCATGACCACCTATACCTCTCCCACTACCATCCATGATCACCTATACCTTCCCACTACCATCTATAATCACCTATACCTTCCCACTGCCATCCATGACCACCTATACCTTCACACTACCATCCATGATCACCTATGCCTCTCCCACCAAAGCAACACCAGAGTTCATTAGCTGGATCTATGTTCATTGCTCACAATGCAATATATTCTTTAGCTTTGGGGCAAAAGGTCTTAGAAGAAGCTCTAGCCTTTCCCCTCTTCAGTGTAAAATAAAATAAAACTATGTCATGTCTAGGATAATTATATTATTCCATACATTAAAATTTTCCAATATTGGTTATTATCGAAGGTTAAATTTGCCACCCTGATACAGTGTATTCCTGTATAAAAAGACTTTGAATTTTGTCTGGCTTACAGATTCTCTAGACAAGAAGGGGCTTCGATTTGAGAAAATTAATTTGATCCTGGGCTCCGAGCTACTTCTACTTCTTCCTTGTTGACTCCAGGATAGTCAGCTGGTAGAATGTCTTCATAAACCAAGGAGGCCAGCGTGCTGCTTTTACTCCATGCAATAGATGTGCCAATTGCACTATCTTGATGTCGTTTCTACTACACACATTTCAAAGCTATCAGTTAAGCCCCTTTTCCTAGATTTTGCAAAAGAGGAAACCTTTAGTAGCCCATCATGTGAATATGCTTGGGTCCCAAGGTCACAGCTTACTGTATGTACATTAAGCAAGAAAAACTGCCATAAAAACAGAACATTTGAGCCCCCTTGTGTGTTTTATCAGCTGCTGCGCCTCACTGCCAGCAGATACATTGCCACCGTGGCTGTGATAGCAGTGGCAAAGGATCAGTGATCATTTTACAAACTGAGGACTGTATGACATTATCTCTAGGGTTGAGTTAAGTGGTTTGTCGAAGGTCGCTCAGCAAGTGTGCAATAAATCCAGGATTAGAACCTCAGCACCTCCTTCAACAGCCCGCCCACTGGGCCCAGGACTGATAGACTTGTTGATCTCATGACGTCACCTTTCCCACACTCCCTTCTCCCAGACCCTGTGACAGTCCCCTGCTCTCTGCACTTCTAGGGGCAACTCATCATGGTACGGGGCCGTCGCCAGCACAGTTGTTACCAGTGCCTGACTGCTTTTCCCTCCCTCCTTCCTTCCTCCCATCCCTCCTTCCTTTCTCCCATTTCTCTTCCTTCCCTCCCTCCCTCCTTCCTTCCTTCTTTCCTTCCTTCCTTCCCACCTCCCTCTTTTCTTCCTACTGTCCTTCCCCCTCTTTTCTTCCTCCCGTCCCTCTTCCTTCCTTCCTTTCTCCTATTTCTCTTCCTTCATTTCTCCTGTCCTGCCTCCCTCTTTCCTTCCTCCTCCCTCCTTCCTTCCTCCCATCTCTCGTCTCTCCTTCCTTCCTCCTGTCTTTCCTCCTTCCTTCCTCCCGTCTCTCCTCCCTCCTTCCTTTCTCCCATTTCTCTTCCTTCCTTCCTCCTGTCCTGCCTCCCTCTTTCCTTCCTCCTGTCCCTCCTCCCTCCTTTCTTCCTTCCATTCCTCCTCCTTCCTTCCTTCTGTCCTCCCATTTCTTTTCCTTCCTTTCTTCTGTCCCGCTTCCCTCTTTCCTTCCTCCTCCTTCCCTCCTTCCTCCCATCCGTCTGCCTCCTTCCTTCCTCCCGTCCCTCCTCACCCCTTTCTTCCTCCCATTTCTCTTCCTTCCTCCTGTCCCACCTCCCTCTTTCCTTACTCCTATCCCTCTTCCCTCCTTCCTTCCTCCTGTCCTTCCTCCTTCCTTCCTTCCTCCCATCCCTCCTCCCTCCCTTCTTTCCTCCTATTTTTCTTCCTTCCTTCCTTCCTTCCTCCTGTCCTGCCTCCCTCCTTCTTTCCTCTTGTACCCCCTCACTCCTCCCCTCCTTCTTTCCCCTTTGTTCATTTATTCCCTGAAGGCTTTAGGGAACCACTATAAGGAATAGACAGTATCTTGTGCTCTGGGAGAAGCTGAAATCAATTAGACAGTAGTCCGAGTATCTATGTTACATGTCTAAGTTAGACAATTAGGTGAAACCTAATTATTTATACAGACACCTAATTATTCCATAAGGCAAAAGTAAGTCCTAGGAGGGATACACCATTATGATGTGTCCATCTCCAAGTTGCCAGCTCCCCTTCTGCATTCTGCTGCACAATGCCAGGCTCTGCTAAACTCACTTCTCCACAACAGCCTCGCCCTTCCTGCCCAGGTCACTTCCCGTTACTCTCCGCATCAGCCCTGCCACCTGACTTCACCAGGCAGCAGCTGGTCCAGTGGTCCAGGTGTCCAGCACTTACCAAGTCAGACCATCAGATTCCCTCAGACAGCACCGTACCAGCCCAGCAGAGTGTTCATCTTAGAGGCCTGAGTTTCAGCCCCTGCACTCCTCCAATCCATCTGCCTGCTCTCCCTTGTCCCCTAGCTAAGGGGTGGCAGCTGCTTCCCACATTGCCTCTGCCATAACTTCATGTTGGCTCTTCATCTTTTCTGCTAGCTTGTTGAAAATCCATCATAATGTCTTCATTTGCTAGGGCAGTTGTAACAAAGTACCAAGACAGGGAACCTAAACAGCAGAAACTTACTGCCTGGCAGTTCTAGAGGCTGGAGGTCCTAGATCAAGGTGGCAGCAGAGTGGGTTCCTCTGAGGACTGAGGGAAGAGCTCAAAGATCTCAAAGCCATGCTCTCTGCCAGTTGCTGGGGATGTGCTGGCAGTTCTGGTGTTCCTCGATTTGCAGATGCCTCACCCCAATCTCAGCCTTTAGCGTCAGATGGAGGTATTTTTCCTGTGGGCTCTCTATGCTCAAATATCCCCTTCTTATAAGATCATCAGTCATATTAGATCGAGGGCCCACCCTAGTCCAGTGTGACCTCACTTTACCAGGCACTGGTAACAGCTGTGCTGGCGATGGCCCTGTAACATGGTTAGCTGCCCCTAGAAGTGCAGAGAGCAGGGGACTGTCACAGGGTGTGGGAGAAGAGAGTGTTGGAAAGGTGACATCATGAGATCAACAAGTCTGTCAGTCCTGGGCCCAGTGGGCGGGCTGTTGAAGGAGGTACTGAGGTTCTAATCCTGGATTTATTGCACTCTTGCTGAACTACCTACATGTTCAGCAATTCAATTTTCAAATAAGGTCTGAGATACTGAGGATGAGGACCTTAACATCAATTTTAGGGACATGCAATTGAACCCATACCAATACCTAGTTAAGAATTCTTTTCTCTGTCCAAATAATTCACAGAGTTTCTGTCTCCTAGCTAGACCCTCAGTGATATAAGAGCTGTCGACTTCAGGGGTCAAAGGAGGACATGACTCATGCTCAATGAGGAAAGAGTACAGTGACCTGCCACTTGGACCGGGCTTTGGAAGGTGACATGGATTTTGATAGAGAATATGAGTTAAGGGGATTCCATAGTCTCAGAAAATGTCTCAGGGACCAGTGAGCAGTGGGTGAGGCTGCGGCGTGGAGTTTATCAAGGATGCAGTCAAGGACACTGAGGTCTCATTGTAGGGGATTTCAGTCGCATATGAATGAGTCTGGGCTTTATCCTCTGAGCAGGGGGAGTTATCAGAGGTCTCTGAGGAGGAGCAGGACAGGATTTAATGTGTCAGAGGATGATTACAAAACTGATCGAGGTCATATCTGCAAGGTGGAAATACTATCAGCAAAGATGATTCTGCATTGCCACTGACGTTCATGCCCAGTGGGAGTGAAGAGCCAGCCCAGGACTGAGAACTGTTGGCCCCATCGTCTGCTGGTGCATCAGGGACATCTCTGTCCCCTGGCACTCAGATACTTCTATGAGTAGATGAGGAAGATGGTTGGCTCAGGAGCAGCAAAACGTGATCTCAACCCCACCAATGATATTGGAAGCTCAGAAACCACATGGGGTCGGGGGGGTGGGGTGAGAGAAGTCCAATTTCGGAGGACACTAGAACATTTCTCCTTGTCCTTTAAACAGAACAGCTCCAATTTCCTTGTTTTACATATCAAATTTCCAGACAAGGTTTTGTTTGAACAAAGTGTTTTTCTTTGCCTAAATGTGAATTTGAAAAATCACTGAAGTATATGATTGTTAGAGTTCCGATTCTAGTTCTGCAACCAATTTGATGATGCACACACCTCTAATTGTTTGGAAAATACAGCACGTTAGCACATCTCCTTTCCAAGGGCAGATTCAGCGGCCATCTGCACATGTGCAGAGTATGTGCCCGCTTCCTTCATTACAGAAATGTTAAGCATTTGTTTGATTCTTTACAATATATAAAATGTTAAATTAAACAGAAATCTGGAATGACAGAAATTAACAAGGAAAATAATACTTTCAAGTAAAGGTAATTACCACTATTATTACTATGAACGCTGATGAAAATAATTTATTTGCAAGCCTTCCCTTGACATCAAAACATTCATGCTGTATCACAAAGTCTGTGTTAATAGTTTCTTCATGAGGGAGAGTGAAAACAGTACCTATAAAGTAGAATGACGCTCCTCCTGTCTTTTTTTTTTTTTTTTTTTTTTTTTTTTTTTGTGAGACAGAGTCTCGCTCTGTCGTCCAGGCTGGAGTTCAGTGGCCGGATCTCAGCTCACTGCAAGCTCCGCCTCCCGGGTTCCTGCCATTCTCCTGCCTCAGCCTCCCGAGGAGCTGGGACCACAGGCGCCGCCACCTCGCCTGGCTAATTTTTTTTTTTTGTATTTTTAGTAGAGACGGGGTTTCACCGTGTTAACCAGGATGGTCTCGATCTCCTGACCTCGTGATCCGCCCGTCTCGGCCTCCCAAAGTGCTGGGATTACAGGCTTGAGCCACCGCGCCCGGCCTCCTCCTGTCTTATATCACAAAACTCATCATAGTCATGTACGGGAGGAATAATTAGATATCACAGGAACAAAAAAT
This sequence comes from Theropithecus gelada, assembly GCF_003255815.1. Taxonomy (NCBI): domain Eukaryota; kingdom Metazoa; phylum Chordata; class Mammalia; order Primates; family Cercopithecidae; genus Theropithecus; species Theropithecus gelada. The sequence goes on along the minus strand of NC_037673.1, from coordinate 3,295,242 downwards.
GGTCCTATCTGCATGGTTTGTTTGCTAATGCCACACATGCACAATCTATGAAAAATATCTAATTGATTATCATCTGCCATACAGCTCAAACTCCATGCTAATTAAGAACTTTTTCTCAATGCCCCTTGGAATCTTCGCCTGGAAGTACACTCTGCCAAGCTTCCAGTAGTCAAGCTGATTTCATCTGTGTAGAGGAAGGACAGGAAGGTGCTCCTGCTGCAGTTCCCTAAACAGTGGTGTAGTCTAAATCCTCTTCAAGTCTGTAGTCAATTTCTGGGTGGCTTGTCCCTAACTTCACTATGTCACAATGTAACCAAATTGTGTAATTAGTTAAATAAAAGGAGCTGCATTGAAACACTAGCCTTAACATTCTCCCCTCCATGATGATTGTATGTTTTATCAGAAGGGAAATGATTTTGTAGAACTCTGTGTCTGTGTCCGTGCCTGGGAATATCTATCATCACACAAGGATAAAACCCCACTCCTTGTGACTCATTCTCTAATAAGTGGAAACCCTGCAAGTTTGTAACATAAATTTGCTTATTTCAAGAACTTGATTGCTGTTGATGTTCTAAAAATTCTTTTTTGCCCCTTAAATTACATATTTCCTTTTTGTCATTGAGCTAACCCATCAAAGGAAAACCCTCCCTTTTACAAACTGTATTAGGGTTCTCCAGATAAACAGAGCCAATCGTGTATGTGTGTATACACACACACACATGCATGCACACACACACATATTTATATATAAAAAGAAATGTGTTATGATGAATTGATTCATGCGATTATGGAAGATAAGAAATCCCATGATTTGCTGAAGACCAGGAAAAGCCCATGGTGTAATTCTAGGCTGAGTCTAAAGGTCTGAGAACGGGCAGAGTCGTCTATGGGCAGGAGAAGATCTGTCTCAGCTCCAGCAGGCAGCCAGGAAGCAAAAGGGCTCATTGTTTTCCTCCTCTGTGTTTGCTCTTTCCAGTCCCTCAGGGGATTGGACGACACCTGCCATCTTGGGGTGGGGGGGGGTGCAGTCTACTCCATTGACTCACATGGTGATCTCCCCTAAAACACCCTTCCAGACACATCCAGAAGTAACGTTGAATCTGGGCACCCTGTGGCCCTGCAAATTTGACACATAAAAGGGACCATCCCCCTGTCTGACACCAGAAAGGTGCATCTGTGAAAGTTTCCAAATGCCTGATTACCATGTGTTCTACTTTCTTGCCCAGACAAATCACCTTTCACCCTTCCCCTCTGCATCCTCCCATCATCCACCTCAGTGAATGCTTTCTCCTGCAGTCCAGGAGCCTGTTTTACTTCCCCTGTTACATGCTGCCTACATCCATTTACTATGATCTGCCAACTCTATCTGAAAAGCATCTTTGAGACCACGTTCATCCCTCCCCAGTCCAAGCCCATAGAATTGCCTATCTGGGTTATTATCAGAGCCTTGAATAATCATTATTTTCATCACTCTTTCATTCACACGTTTACTAGTCATTTTGCCATCAGAGTTACCTTTATTTTATTACTCTACTAAAATATCCTGAGTTTCATCTTCACAAGAGAATGAAGACTTTATCTCCTTACATATCATATGTCTTCATGTTCATGGTTGAAATGCATCAAGTGAAGATTGAAGGAATTAGTAACTGTGGGTCTATTCTGTTCATCTCCTAGAAAGTTTATTTTAATGTCATCCACTGTTTTCTTCAGATGAGAGGAGTGATCTTGATGAAATGTGTGGTTGGCATCGGCCCAGATCCATTGTTTATTCCTGTTTATTGCTTTCACTTTTCCAACTCACAATTCTCAGCCCAGAATTGTCTTTTCCTTTCTAAGCCCATCTTTTATTCCTTGGTCTTCAAAATCCAAGTGGGAAGGCCATATATTATCTTAGGATTCTAAAACTTCAGAATCCCACAGAAAACATGTTAAAATTCCTGGATCTTGCTCAGGGATATTCTGATTCATTAAGTGTGGGATATGTTCCAACATCTGAATTTTAAATAAGTACTTAAGATGATTGGGATTCAAGGGGTTGAAAGAACATATTCCATGAAATAGTGCTCGAAGCACAGTTTGATCCTGCAACCCAAGGGATCTCATTCCATTCTGCTGCAGACTTCTCAGTCAAGCTTCAATGGTTGCAGCTCTGACACCCACCATCACTGATACAACCTCTTCTAAGGGGTTCTTCTATCTCTCTGGTCACTCCTTCTCCATCTAACTTTCCCTTAGTTTCTTCTTTGCCTACTTCCTAACTTCCATGCTCTCATACGTTCTGTTTTTCCCCTCTCCTCATCCCGTGCACCCTCCTCAGAAAATCTTATTTGTACCCTGGGGACCCCAAGGTGTGAATAAGTTGTCCATCTTCAATTCTATTTTCTTCAACATCCATTTATTCAAAGGTTATTTATTGAACACCATGATGTTCCTGGCAATGGAACAGCTCTGGAGATAAATAGTAAATGGTGAACAGAAAAGGAGATGTGCTTCTGCTTTCATAGAGGTATCAGGTAATATGTGACTGTACGGATATCATCCCAGTGTTTCTCTTCTTTATCTCCTATTACTGGGATGATCATACGTTCCAGTTTCCCTGGGACAGTCCCAATTTATGCCTTCTGTCCCAATGTCTCTCTGGCTACCATATTTCATTTTTTTAGTTTTTCCTGGGTTGGACAATAAATTATATGATCACCCTACATGGTAGCATTCTTTTACTTAAACTGACTTGAACAGACTGGGTTATTGTCATCATTCCCTAAAAGATCTCTCTGCCTTCAGTCTGGTTCCATTTTCGTGTACCTTCCACTCTACTTCAATAGTGATCTCTGTACATGATAAACTGACCAAATTATTCTCATCAAGATGATAGTTATCAAGTTTTTCTCCATCGTCCAAAAAGTAAGTCCAAACTTCTAAGCAAAGACATAAAGGATTCCAAATCGTTGGTTTGGTTTCTGTCCACTTTTCCGACCTAGCTCCAGTTTATTCCAGGGCAGTCCTTTTCCAGCTCGGGCGCCCAGCACATGGGCTTCCGGCACCTCATGCTATCCGTGTCTTGTCTCTCTTCCTGCCTGAAGGTCATGCTGCCCCTCCCAGCCTGATGGGCTTTGGCCCCTCACCCACCTTCAGTTATAAGGACCTCCTTCCCCAGCCCCCATGGAGTTTCTATGGTAAAATGTCGCCCTCTTGTAGGTAGCTCCGGAAGACATGACGTTTGGCCGGAACCTGAGTTTTTTCTCTGAACAATGTCTTGCGTGTTTTTTCATGTCAGCACACACAGATTTTCACCATGTTTTACAAATTGTTGCTCAGGATCTCAGAACATGTGTGTGCTGTCGTTTATCTAATTACCTGCCTCGTAAAGGACATTTAAATGGTTTCTAATTAGTAACGACTGTATGTGGTGCTGCAGGAGCTGGTCGTGCACATGCCTTTTTGTGTCTCTGTGTGAGAGTTTCTCTAGGGTGTTTGCTTTTAAGGCTTCTGATTTGGGAAAGTATCCATATGCCTTCTTTATGACTGTCCAGGGGTGAGCTCACCTGAGATCTTTGGGGCATGAACCTCCCTGGGATGGAAACTCCTGGTGTGAGAACTACTGGCCCTTGTGGGGTGAAGCTGCACCACAGCGCTTGCAATGGGTTGTCCACCCTGCATGTTTCTGTCACTCCCCTGGGAAAGCCTGGCAAAGTATGAAGGGTGCAGGGGCCAAGGGGGTACCTCTGGGAAGCCCCTCCCGGGAAGAAGAGGAAGAAGATGAAGCAGCAGCACAGGGCATTTTCTGAGGATGGTGAGATGCTTGCTGCTGGCATTGGTCTGCTGGGCCAGCCCCATGGAGGTCAAAGCTAAACACCAAGGCAACAGGAGCCAATGCATGCAATGGGCAATCTGCTGCATGTCTAAATGTCTAGGCCCATGGGCCCTTCTGGATATGGACCCCTGTGGAGTGGTAGCTCAAGAGACTGTGTACAGGCAGCATGAAGGATACATGGCCAAGGGAGGAGCCACTGACTTGCCCATGGGGCCAACAAAAACTGGCTGGTAGGAAGGCAGAGACTGTGCAGTTTGGACAGGTGGAGGCTGGGAGGCTGTGCCCAACAGAGAGGAGCCATGGGCCTGGCACTCAGTGCCCACCAGGGTCTGAATCAACATAGCAAGACCCCATCTCTCTCTTTATATGTAGATAGATAGATAGATAGATAGATAGATAGATAGATAGATAGACTATCTGTTAGATAGATGGATGGATAGATAGATAGATAGATAGATAGATAGATAGATAGATAGATAGACTAGGCTGTTCTCAAACTCCTGGCCTCAAATGATCCTCCTATCTTGGTCTCCCAAAGTACTGGAAATAGAAGCATGAAACACCATACCCACTCAACCAAAGCCAATTGTATTTAGTCTATTCTTGCACTGCTATAAAGAAATACCTGAGACTTGGTAATTTATGAACAAAAGAGGCTTAATTGGCTCATGGTTCCACAGGCTGTAGAGGAAGCATGATGTTGGCATCTGCTTGCCTGGGTTCTGGGAAGGCCTCAGGAAACTTACAATCATGGCAGAAGGTGAAGGGGAAGCAGGCAGGTCACATGACCAGAGCAGGAGCAAGCGAGATTGAGGGGGCAGGTGCCACACACTCTTAATCAACCAGATTTCACAATAACTCACTCACTACTAATACAAGAATTGCACCAAACGGATGGTGCTAAACCATTCTTGAGAACTTTGTACCCACGATCTAATCATATCCCATCAGGCCCCACTTCCAACACTGGAGATTACAATTTGGCATGGGGTTTGGGTGGGAACACAAATCCAAACCATATCACCAATGAATGAGAATGCTACTTTTGTTTGCAGAACAGATGTCCTCTACTTTGTGTCTCTCAATATCTGTTGAGTGACCAGGAGGGAGGTGTGGAGGAAGTGTTAGTTACCTTGATTACCCATGGCCAAATGCTTAAAGGGTCAGTTTTGGGGCAAAACAACATTACATCAATAGAGTTGATTTTAGAGCATGTAGTCTATACCGCATTGTCTGCTTGCTTGTTTAATGACTTTATGTCACAATCTGATTGCATTTCCTTCCAGAAACTTTAGTGAGATTGGGGTTGGAATGGGATTGGTACAAATAAGATATGGTCACCAGAGATAGAGCATCCTTTTCAGGGATGGTTGGTGAGTACGGCTGAGACCATCTTTTCCCTCTTGCTTGCCCTGACCCAAGTTGGCTCTGGCCTCAGCCATGGTATGAGATTGACCACCCAATCCCAGCATTGGCCTGGAAATCTTATTACCTAATAAATTAGGTACATCATGGGCAAGATACCTTGAAGCTAAAACACAGAAGAACTTAAAATATGTCTTACCTTCATCCAAGTTTCTTTGCTGTTGGCACATATCCTCCTGAGTCTTACTTGAAAATTCATGGAGTCCTATACTCTGGAATTCTTCTTTCAGGGTAGATAGTTACCTAATATTTGCATTTCCTCTGATCACAAAACACCCTCAATAAATAGAAAAGCAAAAAGGCGAAATGGTTTACATTTAAAGCGCTCCCGCTTCCTGTGTTTGGTCTTTGGAATAAGATGATTCTGGAATCATGGGGTCTTCCAGTCATGTCTAAGGGCAGTGGGATCCAGAGTATAATCAGTCAGTTAGGAGGCAAGACCCAGGGAAGAAGACCTGACCACAACGGGAACCCAAATAGAAACTCAGCCGGTCAGTTAACACCACAAAAAACGTAGCAGGGGCTTTACAAAACTCTTAAAATAATGTGAAGAATTGTTTTTTAAAATTACCTTTATGTGTGTTGAAAACTGAAAACCTCAATGACTTCCCACTGTGGATTTTTGGCCCCAAGTTGTCAAGGGCACACACAGTTTTCCTTAAGCAGGATTACAGAAAAGATCAAAAGACTGTCGCTAGACAAATATTTACTGAGTGATGACCACAAGGATGGCATGAAGCTGGGCTTTGGATGCAGCATTCAGGAGGCTCAAGTATGAAGTCAAAACAGCCTGTTCACTGACTTTGGGGCTTCTGAATTTCCTGAGATGAGCTTTGGCAGGCAGAGTGCCCTGCATAAAGCAGCTACCTCATGAAAGGTTGCCAGAGGAAGGGTTGGTTCTGTGAGTGTCCTTGAGGCCCGCCAGCCCTGCTCAGAGCTCCCAGAAGCTGCCGTGTGGACGGTCAGGGCCTAGCCTGGTCTCTGCCATTGCCAGAGGCCCAGATGTGTCTGCTTGTGAGGACTGGAGTGACTGGTTGAGGGCACCTGGGAGACCGCTGTGTCGCTGTGCTTGCTACATACCATCAGCGACACCAATGCCAGAGGATGCCTCAGCTCAGGGCCCTCAGAAGCAAAGCGGGAAGGAGTTGGGATCCGCATTCTGCAGCTGCTATCACAAAACACTAGGACCTGGGTGGTATGGAACAACAGAAGTCTGTTCTGTCACACTTCTGGAAGTCAGAAGTCTGAAATCATGCTGTCAGTAGGTCTACACTGTCTTCAGAGGCTCAAGGGGAGGGTCCTTCTCTTCAAAGTTCTAGCAGCTCCCAGTGTCCCTGGACTTGTGGCCACATCAATATGCTCTCCACCTCCTCGGCTCATGACCTTCTTTGTGTGGGTGTGTCTTTTCTCCTCTGTTTCTTGCAAGGACACTTATTAGATTTAGGGGCCATCCAGATAATCCGTAATAATTTGTGCACATTGAGATCCTTAAATTAGTTACTGCAAAGAACCTTTTTCCAAATGAGATCACATTCACAGGTGCCAGGGCTTGGGCTGTGGATGTATCTTTAGGGGCCATTGTTCAAGCCACTACAGGGCTTAACACCTGGGGCTTCTGGCTCTTGTTGGGGAAGGTCTTTGCCAAACTCACAGTGAATGAGCACATGTGGACAGGGCATTTCTCCACAACCCATGCAGACCACAGCCTGGGGGCATCCTGGAGAGAGGAGAGGGAGAGAACACCCTGGGTTTCTGCATGATGATGTGAAGATGGTCAGAGTGAGGCCCTAGAAAATTGATAGTGGCTCCAGCAAGTCCCACATGAGGCAGTGGGACCAGCCCCTTGACATCCTGCGCTCCAGACAGTCCCACATAAGTTGGTGGGACCAGCCCCTTGACATCCTGAGATCCAGTTAGTCCCACATGCATGTGGGGGTACCAGCCCCTTGACATCCTGAGATCCAGTTAGTCCCACATGCATGTGGGGGTACCAGCCCCTTCGCATCCTGAGATCCAGTTAGTCCCACATGCATGTGGGGGTACCAGCCCCTTGACATCCTGAGCTCCAGGCATCTAGCAGTTTCTTCCCTCTGCCACTTCCTGGGGAAGCTCCATGATTTTATTTGTGCCCCATAAATGAGCACCTCCTCTTTTTTTTTTTTTTTTTTTTTTTTTTTCAAGGTT